>NC_134399.1:157123065-157445500 GCF_050003625.1 Haematobia irritans
GAGTAAATTTGCTAAAGAAATAAAATTTTGAGCAAGTTTTCTGCTGAAATAAACTTTTGAGAATATTTTCTATAGAAATAATATTTTAAGAAAATTTTCTATAGAAAGAAAATTTTGAGAAAATTTTCTACAGAAATAAATTTGTGAGAAAATTTTCTATAGATTTTGATAACATTTTCTATAGAAATAAAATTTTGTCAAAATTTTCTATAGAAATAAAATTTTGAAAAAATTTTTTTTAGAAATACAATTTTGAGAAAAATTTTTCGATAGAAATAAAGTTTGACAAAATTTTCTATAGAAGTTACATTTTGACAACATTTTCTACAGACATAAAATTTGAAAAAAAAAATTGTATATAAAATGTTGACAAAATTTTCAATAGAAGTCAAATTTTGACAACATTTTCTATAGAAATAAAATGTTGAGGAAATTTTCTATAGAAATAAAATTTTGAGGAAATTTTCAATAGAAGTCAAATTTTGACAACATTTTCGATAGAAATAAAATTTTGAGTAAATTTTCTATAGAAATAAAATTTTGAGAAAGTTTTCTATAGAAATAAATTTTTGAGAAAATTTTCTATAGAAATAACATTTTGAGAAAATTTTCTATCGAAATAAAATTTTGAGAAAATTATCTACAAAAGTAACATTGTGAGAAAAAAATTTTTTGTAAATTATTTATGACAAGAGTGGCAACACTAAAATATGTCGAAAGAGGCATTTCATATCCAATGTACTAGCTGTGGAAGATGTTGAGTGAGTTATATATTTTCCGGTCTGTCTTATTTATCATCATCATTTATTTCATGTTTGCTTTTTTACACATTATTTTGCTTATAATATTTTCCTTTTTTCGCTCACTAAATGGTGAAGATATTTGAAATTGTAATAATTAGAAACGATCTAACCATTTCTGTAAATATCACAATGGACTGAATAGTCTAAGTGAGCCTGAATTTTAATCGGCCTGCCACTTTAACCATTTCTGTAAAACCTGAAATGAAAACCTCATAATATACAGGATTCTGGCAGTACGGTAAAAAGTCTCACTGAAATTTCTATACCATCCCAACTTTTGAAGCTATTTTTGGTTTCTCACATTACAATATTTAAACTTTGTATGAGCTTTTCAACTTGTCACCGTATTTTGTTCCAGTAAAATTGGAAAATATTTAGAAGATGATACATGATGATGTTAACGTAATCTACTTAAATAAATAAATAAGAAAAAATCCTCTTTTGTCCTTTCCTTGCCGTCTTGTTACATCACCAAGTTCCTTTCTATTCATACGACAGATACAAAATAGAAATTTCAATATAGAGAATAATGGTTTTAAATATTAATGGTATTACAAGTTTAGACAACATGTAAGACAAACAATATGTGCTGCTACTACAACAAACATCTTTGTAAATAAATTAAGAAATATTGTAATAGGAAATTCATAAGAAAATATATGTGCATCAAATCTTTTGACAAATTTTCCAGAGATAATCGTGATGTAAGTAGAGCTTTGGTATGGGGATCTGAAGATATGTGATGGAAGTATGTTTTTTGATGTTGTACATTAAATTGGATTACGGTTTTTTTTTTCTTTCTTCTCAACATTGTTGTTGAGAAATTTATAGAATATAAAATGGTATCCATGGTTGACAAATAAGGAATATAGCTTATGAAGTAATTGCCATCATTCCTATCAACTGTTTTTTCTCAAGTGTAAAAAAGAATTGCAGACAATTCAGCGTCTTTAAGGTTATTTTCCAAAGCAAAATCCATTGCATACTTTTAGGAGGACATTTTGAGCCAAAGTAAATGCAATTGTTCGTTATTTTCTTAAATTAAAAAACAAATTAAGCTTATATTGAAAGACTTAATGGTGTGATATTTTCTTCTTTTGATAAAGAATCCAAAAAATAATTTTCGATAAGTTTTTAAGTAAAAAAAAAAAAACAAATACTATTCAACGGACCTACAATGTATTCTTTATCAATTTCATACAACTAAACAAATTAAATATCTTTTTATTAACTAAAATAAATCAAACGCTCCCACTAACTAATTTATTTAAAATTTTCTGAATATTATTGCTCCACAAGTTTCGTTTTTGGTTGCCATATGCAACAACGGTTACCACATTTTGCAGAATTCTACCAAAAAATGGTAAATTTTTTTACTATTTGGAAAATTTGTAAAATTCTTGAAGTTTTGGTAGATTTTGCAAAATATTCCTTTCCAACTAGGAGGTACTCCAATTTTCCATAGAAATAAAATGTTGTCAAAATGTTATTTCTATTATTATTATTAGTTTATTTAAAATCATAATAAATTATGAAAATAAATACAAAAAGATGAAGGTACTAACAACTAAGGTTTTCGACCTAAATTTTATTTCTATAGAAAAGTTTTTCATAATTTTATTTCTATAGAAAAATGTGTCATAATTTTATTTCTATAGAAACTTTTGTCAAAATTTTATTTCTATAGAAAATTTTGTCAAAATATTATTTTTGTAGAAAATTTTGTCAAAATTCTATTTCTATAGAAAATTTTGTCAAAATTTTATTTGTATAGAAAATTTTTTCAAAATTTTATTTCTATAGGAAAATTTTGTCAAAATTTTATTTCTATAGAAAATTTGGTCAAAGTTTTATTTCTATAGAAACTTTGTCAAAATTTTATTTCTGTAGAAAATTTTGTTAAAATTATATTTTTATAGAAAATTTTGTCAAAATTTTATTTCTATAGGAAATTTTGTCAAAATTTTATTTCTATAGGAAATTTTGTCAAAATTTTATTTCTATACAACTTTGTCAAAATTTTATTTCTGAAGAAAATTTTGTCAAAATTTTATTTTTGTAGAAAATTTTGTCAAAATTTTATTTCTATAAGAAATTTTGTGAAAATTTTAATTCTATAGACAAGTGTCCGAATTTTATTCCTATAGAAAATTTAGTCAAAATTTTATTTCTATAGAAACTTTGTCAAAATTTTATTTCTGTAGGAAATTTAGTCAAAATTTTATTTCTATAGAAACTTTGTCAAAATTTTATTTCTATAGAAACTTTTGTCAAAAGTTTAGTTCTATAGGAAATTTTGTCAAAATTTTATTTCCATGGAAACTTTGTCAAAGTTTTATTTCTATAGAAAATTTTGTCAAAAATTTTATTTCTACAGAAAATTTTGTCATAATTTTATTTCTATAGAAAATTTTTTCAAAATTTTATTTCTACAGAAAATTTTGTCAAAATTTTATTTCTATAGAAAATTTTATCAAAATTTATTTCTATAGGAAATTTTGTCAAAATTTTATTTCTATACAAACTTCGTCAAAATTTTATTTCAGTAGAAAATTTTGTCAAAATTATATTTTTATAAACAATTTTGTTAAAATTTTATTTCTATAGAAAAATTTATCAAAATTTTATTTCTATAGGAAATTTTGTCAAAATTTTATTTCTATACAACTTTGTCAAAATTTTATTTCTGTAGAAAATTTTGTCAAAATTTTATTTTTGTAGAAAATTTTGTCAAAATTTTATTTCTATAGGAAATTTTGTGAAAATTTTATTTCTATAAACAAGTGTCCGAATTTTATTCCTATAGAAAATTTTGTGAACATTTTATTTCTGTAGAAAATTTAGTCAAAATTTTATTTCTATAGAAATTTTGTCAAAATTTTATTTCTATAGAAACTTTGTCAAAGTTTTATTTCTATAGAAAATTTTGTCAAAATTTTATTTCTACAGAAAATTTTGTCAAAATTTTATTTCTAATGAAAAATTTGTCAAAATTTTATTTCTATAGAAACTTTTGTCAAAAGTTTAGTTCTATAGGAATTTTTGTCAAAATTTTATTTCCATAGAAACTTTGTCAAAGTTTTATTTCTATAGAAAATTTTGTCAAAATTTTATTTCTATAGAAAATTTTGTCAAAATTTTATTTCTACAGAAAATTTTGTCATAATTTTATTTCTATAGAAAATTTTATCAAAATTTTATTTCTACAGAAAATTTTGTCAAAATTTTCTTTCTATAGAAAATTTTATCAACATTTTATTTCTATAGGGAATTTTGTCAAAATTTTATTTCTATACAACTTTGTCAAAATTTTATTTCTGTAGAAAATTTAGTCAAAATTTTATTTCTATAGAAACTTTGTCAAAATTTTATATCTATTGAAAACTTTGTCAAAATTTTATTTCTATAGAAAATTTTGTCAAAATTTTATTTCTACAGAAAATTTTGCCAAAATTTTATTTCTATAGAAAATTTTGTCAAAATTTTATTTCTATAGAAAATTGTGTAAAAATTTTATTTCTATAGAAAATTTTGTCAAAATTTTATTTCTATAGAAAATTTTGTCAAAATTTTATTTCTATACAAACTTTGTCAAAATTTTATTTCTGTAGAAAATTTTGTCAAATTTTTATTTTTGTAGAAAATTTTGTCAAAATTCTATTTCTATAGGAAATTTTGTCAAAATTTTATTTCTATAGAAACTTTGTCAAAGTTTTATTTCTGTAGAAAATTTTGTCAAAATTATATTTTTATAAATAATTTTGTTAACATTTTATTTCTATAGACAATTTTATCAAAATTTTATTTCAATAGAAAATTTTGTCAAAACTTTATTGCTATAGAAAATTTTGTCAAATTTTTTTTCCATAGAAACTTTGTCAAAATTTTATTTCTATAGAAAGTTTTGTCAAAATTTTATTTCACTAGAAAATTTTTTCAAATCTTTATTGCTATAGAAAATTTTGTCAAATTTTTTTTCCATAGAAAATTTGTCAAAATTTTATTTCTATAGAAAGTTTTGTCAAAATTTTATTTCTATAGAAACTTTGTGAAAATTTTATTTCTGTAGAAAATTTTGTCAAAATTATATTAGAAACTAAACAAATTTATTTCCATACAAACTAATAAAATTTTGACAAATTTATTTCTATAAAACATTTTGTCAAATTTTATTTCTATAGATAATTTTGTCAAAAATTCTATTTCTATAGAAACTTTTATCAACATTTTATTTCTAAAATTTTAAAATTTTATTTCTATAGCAACTTTTGTCAAAATTTTATTTCTATATACAAGTTCCAAATTTTATTTCTTTAGAAAATTTTGTCAAAATTTTATTGCCATTGAAAATTTTCTCAAAATTTTATTTCTATAGAAAATTTTGTCAAAATTTTATTACTATATAAAATCTTATTACTATAGAAACTTTTGTCAAAATTGTATTTCTATCGAAAATGTTTGTCAAAATTTTATTTCCATAGAAAATTTTCTCAAATTTTTTTTTATTTTCATAGCAAATTTTCTCAAAGAAACAGAAAAAAAATCCTAATTTTTTTTTAGTTAAAACAACCACTGGAAAATTTTTCAAAACCATTGTAATAAACTAATTATGTTTCAATATGAGATAACGAATGAAACCAAAATTGCCATTGATAAAGATTTATTTTGCCGCCATACATTTATTATGAAGATAATTTATAGCTATGTCTAGTTTATCCGATTAAAGGGACAACATTTTTGCACACCATGATTCTTGGGTGTTTGTGATGTAGTCCATTTTACTGGACATTCGAAAATAGAATCCGTAAAATAAATCCAAGTGAAATGTCGCAGAAATATCCCAAAACATGTGTTGTTTTGCATATAAATCACATCGATGTTGGTTAGTTAGTTTTTTTTTGTTGTTATTTCGTTTCGTTTATTTTCTATGCTGTCTATTGTTCTCTGTGTGAGAATTTAGCGGATGTGGATTTTTTTCGGTTTTTTTCTATGAAGATTTTTATTTGTTTATTTTTCAATGGATCTGGATCAAAGGATATATGTGGTAGTATTTTATATATATTTTTTTCTTTTTTGGCATGCCACTTTTGATGGAGGCCAATGGAGTAAAATGTGGTACAAAAAAAAACACAAAACAATTGGTATTTGAAAGCAAAAAATTCTCCAACTGAAAATAGTTGAATTTAAACTAAAATTGAAAGGAAGTAACATCTGGCAGCAAATGAAAAATAGAAATAAAACGGATATGATATTCAAATATCCACTTTTTGGGTTTGCACACTATACAGTTTTTGTTTGTTGGTTGATGAATTGGGCTAATATTCCTGAATGAGTTTTCCACTAAATTGATTAGCACACATGATAGGATATGCTGCATAGAAATAGATAATTTTGTGAGCAATTTTTTTTTTAGTTTTTGATATATCCATTTTTTGGGAATTAAAATGATATATAGCTTTAGAAAAGCTTAGAATGTTCATTATATTGAATTCGCATTTATCTTATAAAAAAATAATCAAATAATTAAAAAAAGGAAATGAAATTGTTTATAATGAAAATATCAAGGAAGTGACAGCTGTTAGTCAATGGAAAGTGGAAATAAATTGTTGGATTTGATTCATTGGCTTAATATCTCAAAATGAGTTTTCCTGTGGATTGATTTGCACACATGATAAAATAGGTCATATGGAAATAGATAGTATTTCAGAAATATTTTCTTCATATATGCTTTTGCTATCAATTATAAACAGTAATTAAAACGATTTTTTGGTAATTAAAATTACTAATACGCTATTGTGAATCTTAATTTTAAGAAATATTATTTCCATCTAAGATAAAATTTTTCGATAAGTCTAATTAATATTTATCTCGTAATATAGCGTGAACTTATTTTTGAGTAAAACGAAACAGCTACAAATAATCTACAAAAATATGGGGAAAATTTTACCAAAAAAACTACCAAACAAAACCTCTTATTTTCCACAATTTTATTTCCATAGAAAATTTTCTCAATATTTTCTTTCTATAGAAAATTTTGTCAAAATTTTATTTCTAACGAAAATTTTTTTAAAATTTTATTTCTATAGAAAATTTTTTCAAAATTGTATTTCTATAGAAAATTTTTGCAAAATTTTATTTCACTAGAAAATTTTTGCAAAATTTATATCAATAGAAAATTTTGTCAAAATTTTATTTCTATAGAAAATTTTGTCAAGATTTTATTTCTATAGAAAATTTTGTCAATTTTTTTTTATAGAAAATTTTGTCAATTTTTTTTATAGAATATTTTTTATAAATTTTATTTCTATAGAAAATTTTGTCAAAATTTTATTTCTATAGAAAATTTTGGCAAGATTTTATTTCTATAGAAAATTTTGTCAACATTTTTTTGTTATAGAATATTTTGTCAAAATTTTATTTCTAAAGAAATTTATGTCAAAATTTTATTTCTATAGAATATTTTGTCAAAATTTTATTTCTAAAGAAATTTATGTCAAAATTTTATTTCAATAGAATATTTTGTCAAAATTTTATTTCAACAGATAATTTTGTCAAGATTTTATTTCTATAGAAAATTTTGTGAACATTTTATTTCTGCAGAAATTTTTTGTCAAAATTTTATTGCTACAGAAAACTTTGTCAAGATTTTATTTCTATAGAAAACTTTGTCAAAATTTTATTTTTATAGAATATTTTGTCACAAATTTATTTCTAAAGAAATTTATTTAAAAATTTTATTTCTATAGTAAATTGTGTCAAAATTGTATTTTTATAGAATATTTTGTCAAAATTTAATTTCTAAAAAAATTTATGTCAAAATTTTATTTCTATAGAAAAATTTGTGAAAATATTATTTCTGAAGAAAATTTTGTGAAAATTTTATTTTTGAAGAAAATATTGTGAAAATTTTATTTCTGAAGAAAATTTTGTCAACATTTTCTTTTTATAATATATTTTGTCAAAATTTTATTTCCAAAGAAATTATGTCAAATTTTATTTCTATGGAAAATTTTGTCAAAATTTTATTGCTACAGAAAATTTTGTCAAGATGTTATTTCTATAGAAAATTTTGTCAAAATTTTATTTTTATAGAATATTTTGTCACGATTTTATTTCTAAAGAAATTTATGTCAAAATTTTATTTATATAGAACATTTTGTGAAAATTTTATTTCTGAAGAAAATGTTGTAAAAATTTTATTTTTGAAGAAAATTTTGTGAAAATTTTGTCAATATTTTATTTTTATAATATATTTTGTCAAAATTTTATTTCTACAGAAATTATGTCAAAATTTTATTTCTATAGAAACTTTTCTCAAAAGTTTATTGCTACAGTAAATTTTGTCAAAAATTTATTTCTATAGAAAAATTTGTCAAAATTTTATTTCTATAGAAACTTTTGTCGAAATTTTATTTCTATGGAAAATTTTGTCAAAATTTTATTTCTATAGAAAATTTTGTCAAAATTTTTTTCTATAGAAAATTTTGTCAAAATTTTATTTCTATAGAAAATTTTGTCAAAATTTTATTTCTATAAAAAACTTTGTCAAAATTTTATTTCTATAAAAAACTTTGTCAAAATTTTATTTCTAAACAACTATATATGTCCGTAAGTGTGGCCAAGCCGAATCTTATGTACCCTCCACCATGCATTGCGTAGACACTTCTACGAAAGACTGTCATCCACAATCGAATTACTTGGGTTGTGGTAATACTTACCGATGGTAAGGTATCTTAAAACTTCCTAACATTGTCTGCTAAATTGTAAGTTATCCCATACGTGGTATATATTAGACAAAAAAGGTATATATAGGTAAGTCTAGATAGCCAGAATTGAAATATGGGTTCACTTTATATGGGGGCTATATACAATTATGAACCGATATGGACCAATTCCTGCATGGTTGTTAGAGACCATATATACCACCACGTACCAAATTTCAACCGAATCGGATGAATTTTGCTCTTCCACAAGGCTCCGGAGGTCAAATCTGGGGATCGGTTTATATGGGGCTATATATAATTAGGGACCGATGTGGACTAATTTCGGAAGTTAGCGTGATTTCAACAGACGGACGGACAGACATGCTTAGATCGACTCAAAATTTCACCAAGACCCGGAATATATATACTTTATGGGGTCTTAGGGCAATATTTTGATGTGTTACAATGTATTGCTCTCCAAGGACTAACTGAGTTGTGAAATGAAGAGGGGATCGGCCAAACTGAAATTGCTTCCCCCAAAAATTCGCATTTTTTTAAATTTATTAACTAACTAGAAATTTATCCATAAATTTATTCCTTAACTTACATGCACACATACCAAATATTTTGTAAAATGAAAGAAGAAGATAAAGAGAACTCTATACTGTTATTGTCTTCTAGAGATCAATTCATTGTGAATTCAAATTCCCAATACAACCATGGTGTTTGTAAATTAAAATTACTTATACGCAATCAAGTACAATAACATAAGTATGTGGTATATTCTGGTAAATTTTATAGACTGCTTGTATAAGAGTGGGTCATCAACAGTACATTGCATTACCTTATTCTGCAGCTATGGCCTTCAGCAAATATTTTCTGCTTTTATAGTGTTCAATGAGATGTCAAATAACGAGGTGATCATATAAACTGAAATTGCTTAATTAAAAATTCATATTTTATTAACTCAATAAAAATTGCCCGATAAATTATCTCCTTAACTTACTTGCACACATACCAAATATTTGTGAAAAATGAAAGAAGAAGATATTTAGAACTATTTATTGTTATTTTCTTCTAAAAATCAATTCTCTATTTATTATTTGTGAATTTAAATTCCCTATACTCACTCGATATTTGTAAATTAAAATTACTTATACGCAATCAAGTACAATAACATAAGTATGAGGTATATTCTGGTATATATATTGGGGCATTTTATAGACTACCTGGAATAGGAGTGGGTCCTTAACAACGATTAGTGCACTAGCATTAGTCTATTCTTCAGATAAGACCCTCAGCGAATATTTTCTGTTTTTACATTGCTGAATGAAATGTCAAATAAAGACGAGATCATAGAAAATAAAAATCATCCACATAAAATTTGTAATTTATCTAATTTATTAACTAAATACAAATTTATCGATAAGTTATATCCTTAACATGCACACATAACAAATATTTATGAAAAATGAAAGCAGAAAATAGAAAGAACATTTTGTTGTTATTGCCTTCTAAATACCAATTCCATAAATTAAATTACCATACTCTCTTGACATAGTACTTATACGCAATAACTTAATATACCATAATTCATTTTCAAATACATTCTTTCAAATTTAAAACGATTTGAATACCTAATACAATTATTGGTTTTTTCTAAATATATTTTTATGATATATATATACAGTGTGGTATTTTCAATTGCTTTATTCTTCATAATATATTTTTAGTTGGCCACAAAATCCAATTTTTTTCTATACACAATTGATTTTTATTTTTAAATAAATTGCTTTGATGTAAATCTACGTAATAAGTTGAATTTCATGCCAGATTTGATGGAAGCCAATGATGAACAATGTGTTACAATACTATTATCAAATTTCTTGCAAAAAAACGGAAGTTATTGATTGAAATATTTTTAAATTTTAACTGCAATTGAAAGAACATAAAAAATGGTGGAAAATAAGAAATAATATAACAATAAAGTAGGGAAAATCTTATGTCGAGCGCGGTCGACTATATTATATCCTACACCACTTTGTACATCTTCATTTTCGATACCCTCTCAATAAAATGGGATTTTATATAACATCAAACATGATCTCACTTTATAGAACATAAAAACAAGAGAGAGCAAAAATATTGATTTCCAAAGTCTATAGACCATTAGAACCCATTTATACTGATTTTCATATTTCTCGGTTATTTGGATACCCAAGTGTTACTACATACACCTACTACGGTTACCACAGTTGGTATAATTCTACCAACTTAAATTTTCTATAAAAATAAAGTTTTAACCAAATTTTCTATGGAAATAAAATTTTAAGAAAATTTTCTATAGATATAAAATTTTAAATAATTGTCTATAGAAATAAAAATTTGACAAAATTTCTAAGAAATAAAATTTTGACAAAATTTTCTATGGACATAAAATTTTGACAAAATATTCTTTAGAAATGAAATTTTGACAAAATTTTTATAGAAATAAAAGTTTGATAAAATTTTCTATGCAAATAATTCGGTTATTTGGACGCCCAAGTGTTACTACACCTACTACGGTTACCACAGAAATAAAATTTTAAGAAAATTTTATTTAGATATAAAATTTGTACAAAATTTTTAGAAAAGTACTATAAGAACTAAAATTTTGACAAAATTTTTTATAGAAATGAAATTTTGACAAAATTTTCTATAGAAATAAAATTTTAAGAAAACTTTCTATAGATATAAAATTTTTACAACATTTTCTAAGAAATAAAATTTTGACAAAATTTGCGATGGAAATGAAACTTTGAAAAGGTTTTCTATGGAAATAAAATTTAGACAAAATATTCTATAAAAATAAAATTTTGATAAAATTTTTATAGAAAAAAAAGTTTGACAAAATTTTCTATGCAAATAATTCGGTTATTTGGACACCCAAGTGTTACTACACCTACTACGGTTACTACAGATGGTAGAATTCTACGAACTTAAATTTTCTGCAGAAATAAAATTTGGACCAAATTTTCTATAGAAATAAAATTTTAAGAAAATTTTTTTAGATATAAAATTTTGACAACATTTTCTATAGAAATAAAATTTTGACAAAATATTCATTAGAAATGAAATTTTCGCAAAATTTTTATAGAAATAAAATTTTAAGAAAATTTTCTATACAAATAAAATTTGAAGAAAATTTTCTATAGATATAAAATTTTTACAACATTTTCTAAGAAATAACATTTTGACAAAATTTGCGATGGAAATGAAACTTTGACAAAGTTTTCTATGGAAATAAAATTTAGACAAAAAATATTCTATAAAAATGAAATTTTGATAAAATTTTTATAGAAAAATTTTTATAGTTACTGCAGTTGGTAGAATTCTACGAACTTAAATTTTCTATAGAAATAAAAATTTGACAAAATTTCTAAGAAATAAAATTTTGAGAAAATTTTCTATGGAAATAAAGTGGTGACAAAATATTCTTTAGAAATGAAATTTTGACAAAATTTTTTAGAAATAAAAATTTGACAAAATTTTCTATGCAAATAATTCGGTTATTTGGACACCCAAGTGTTACTACACCTACTACGGTTACCACAGTTGGTAGAATTCTACTAACTTACATTTCTATAGAAATAAAATTTTAAGAAAATTTTCTATACAAATAAAATTTTAAGAAAATTTTCTATAGATATAAAATTTTGACAACATTTTCTAAGAAATAAAATTTTGACAAAATTTGCCACAGAAATGAAACTTTGACAAAGTTTTCTATGGAAAAAAATTGACAAAATTTTTATAGAAACAAATTTTGACAAAATGGTCTATGCAAATAAAATTTTGACAAAATTTTTATAGAAATAAAAGTTTGACACAATTTTTTATACAAATAATTCGGTTATTTAGTGTTACTACCACAGTTGGTAGAATTCTACCAAATTAAATTTTCTATGGAAAAAAATGTTGACCAAATTTTCTATAGAAATAAAATTTTAAGAAAAATTTCTATAGAAATAAAATTTTAAGAAAATTTTCTATAGAAAAAAAAATTTAAGAAAATTTTCTATAGAAATAAAATTTTGACAAAATTTTCTATGGAAATAAAATTTTGACAAAATCTTCCATGGAAATAAAAGTTTGACAAAATTTTTATAGAAATAAAAGTTTGACAAAATTTTCTATGCAAATAATTCGGTTATTTGGACACCTATGTGCTACTACACATACTAGAAATAAAATTTTAAGAAAATTTTCTATAGAAATAAAATTTTAAGAACATTTGCTTTAGATATAAAATTTTGACAAAATTTGCTATAGCAATAAAAGTTTGACAAAATTTTCTATAGAAATTAAACTTTGACAAAGTCTTCTATGGAAATAAAATTTAGACAAAATATTCTTTATATTTTCTATTGAAATAAAATTTTAAGAAAATTTGCTATAGAAATAAAATTTGGACAAAATTTTCTATAGAAATAAAATTTTGACAAAATTGTTTATATAAATAAAATTTTGAGAAAATTTTCTATGGAAATAAAATTTTGACAAAATATTCTTTAGAAATGAAATTTTGACAAAATTTTTATAGAAATAAAGGTTTGACAAAATTTTCCATAAAAATAAAAGTGTAACAAAATTTTCTACAAAAATAAAATTTTTGACAAAATTTTCTACAGAAATAAAATTTTGACAAAGTGTCTATAGAAATAAAATTTTGACAAAATTTTCTATAGAAATGAAATTTTGAGAAAATTATTTGAGAAAATAAAAAATAAATAAATAAAATTTTCTATGGAAATAAAGTTGTGACAAAATATTCTATAGAAATGAAATTTTGACAAAATTTTTATAGAAATAAAAATTTGACAAAATTGTCTATGCAAATAATTCGGTTATTTGGACACCCAAGTGTTACTACACCTACTATTTTAAGAAAATTTTCTATACAAATAAAATTTTAAGAACATTTTCTATAGATATAAAATTTTGAAAAAATTTGCCACAGAAATGAAACTTTGACAAAGTTTTCTATGGAAACAAATTGACAAAATTTTTATAAAAATAAAAGTTTGACAAAATGGTCTATGTAAATAAAATTTTGACAAAAATTTTATAGAAATAAAAGTTTGACACAATTTTTATACAAATAATTCGGTTATTTAGTGTTACTGCCACAGTTGGTAGAATTCTACCAACTTAAATTTTCTATAGAAATAAAATTTTGACAAAATTTTCTATAGAAATAAAATTCTAAGAAAATTGTGCATATAAATAAAATTTTATGAAATTTTTTCTATGGAAATGAAATTTTGAGAAAATTTTCTATGGAAATAAAATTGTGACAAAATATTCTTTAGACAAAATTTTCTATGCAAATATAATTTTGACAACTTAACTTAACGTTTAGGTATCCTCCCCACCTTGATGTATACGATTCAGTTTTTTTTGGTTTTGCATTCATCTAATTGGACAAACAATCAAATCAAAATGAAAATCGCATTTGCTAGCTTTATTTAAAATTTCCCTTCCAAAAAACAGCAGAGAAACAGAATTTAGTGGCTGGCATTTTCTTGTTGTTCTTGTTATTTATTCGTTGAGTAAATTCAAATACAATATGTTGCGTTCGTGCAAAAATTTCCATTTTTATTTTTATTTCATATACGTTGTTAACTTTTTTTTCAGTTCCAGAGAAAATTCCAAGGCGTCATTTCCCCCAAACTGATTTTTTTTTGAAAAATTCTCTGATTGCCTTGCTTGCGATTTAACAACCTTGTCCCTTTTCCCCACTCAAGATTCCTGCCTCCCGAACGAACCATCAGTAGTGATCTTTTAACCATATTTGACTGCGCCAAATTAAATTCGTATGAACTGTATCACTGTACTGGTTGAATCTTTGCTTCTCCTACCTCTGATTTTGCTCTGGAGCTGCAGATGTTGTCGAAAGTCATTACCCGCAATTCGCTGTCAAAACGTATACTCGTAGAGTATCGTCAACAACATTACAATTGTTGGACGTGACTGAAATTCTTAATGAAATTAAATGAAAGCTTTTTTGCGAAGTCCTTTCTTTCAATGTAAGGCAAAGGAAAAAATGTAAACTAGATTCATTGGCTGTACGATTTTATTTTTTGGGTTTTGTGAGGGGTAGGAAGTTGGTGATGACTTAGGGACAAAATGAACAACTGAACAGATCCAATCTTCTATGATTCATTGTCTTATGTCCTTTATTTTAGGAAGCATATGGCTGCTGGCTATTGTTTATATCTGTCAGTAGGGCAAGACTGTATAGTGCCTCTGTTTATTAAGAAAAATCTGAATGAAATCAATTTTACATAGCATTTGAAAAACGATTTTTTTTCTCTTCTACATTTTCAATCATCATTCTGGCCAAAAGTAGGAAACCAACTCGGTCTTGTGATAAATTGATTTGTCATGATTAATTATCCTAAAAGTATGCCTTGTTTATAACAATAAGAGAGGAATGAAAAATGGCTCCTTGGGGATATGCAGAAAAAATTTTGCTGAAAAAAACCAAACAAGTTAAAACAGAATCTGATGGCGAACTTTGGACATGTTGTTTATAAATTCATTTCATAAGGTCATAAGAATTGGTTTCGCCACATGTGGATAGATTTGCTTATGCAAGTTTATATGGAAATGGGCGCATAAGGTTAAGAAAATTGTGTTTTCATTTCATTTGCTTAAGGTGATTGCTTGTTTTTGCAATAGGATTTCCTATACATGTTGTTAAAATTTTTGAAAACATGTGTGAAATGGAATTTTATATAACATCAAACATGACTTCACTTTACAGAACATAAAGTAACAATTTTTCTATAGAAATAAAGTTTTGACAAATTTTTGTATAACAATAAAATTTTAAGAATTTTTTTTATAGAAAAATGCTTTTAAGAAAAGCTTGAACGGAAATAAAATTTTTAGATAAATTTCCACTGGCAATAAAATTTCAACAAAGGTTTCTATAGACATAAAATTTTGACAAACTAAAATACAATTTTGACAAAATCTTCTACAAAAATAAAAATTTTTACTAAATTTTCTATAGAAATAAAATGATGACAAAATTTTCTACAGAAATAAAGGTTTGACAAACTTTTTTATAGAAATAAAATTTGGAGAATAGAATCTGAGAAAATAAAATTGTGAGAAAATTGTCTGTGAAAATAAAATGATGACCAAATTTTCTATAGAAATCAAATTTTGAGACAATTTTCGATAGATATAAAATTTTAAGAAAATATTTTATAGAAATATGATTTTAAGAAAATTTTGAATAGGAATAAACATTTTCAATGGTAATAAAATTTCAACAAAAGTTTCTATAGAAAAAAAATTTTGTCAAACTTAAATAAAATTTTGACAAAATCTTCAACAGAAATAAAACTTTGATAACATTTTCTACAAAATAAAACTTTGACAACATTTTCTACAAAATAAAATTTTCTAGAGAAATGAAACTTTGACAAAATTTTCTATGGAAATAAAATGAAAAAAAAAATTTTTTTTGACAAGAAGTAAAATTTTGACAACATTTTCTATAGAAAAAATAAAATTTGACACATTTTTTTATAAAAATAAAATTTTGACAAAATTTTCTATAGAAATAAAAGTTTGACAAAAATTTCTATCAAAAAAAAAAACAACTTTGACAAGAAGTAAAATGTTGAAAAAATTTTCTATAGAAATAAAATGTTGACAAAATTTTCTATAGAAATAAAATGTTGACAAAATTTTCTATAGAAATAAAAATTCGGTAAAAATTTCTAAGAAATAAAATTTTGACCAAAATTTTCTATAGATATAAAATTTTGATCAAATTTTTATAGAAAGAACATTTATAGAAATAAAATTTTGACAACATTTTCTATAGAAATAAAATTTTGACAACATTTTCTATAGAAAGAAAATTTTGAAAAAATTTTCTATAGAAATAAAATTTTGACAAAATTTTCTATAGAAATACAATTTTTACAAAATCTTCTATAGAAACAAAACTTTGACAAATTTTTCTACAGAAACAAAAAATTTCTATAGAAATAAAATTTTGACTAAATTTTCTGTAGATATCAAATTTTGATCAAAATTTTATAGATAGAACATTTATAGAAATAAAATTTTGACAAAATTTTCTTAAGAAATTACGTTTTGAAAAAAAAAACAAGTATATACGGCCGTAAGTTCGGCCAGGCCGAAGCTTATGTACCCTCCATCATGGATTGCGTAGAAACTTCTTCTAAACACTGCCATCCACAATCGAATTACTTAAGTTGCGGTAACGCTTGCCGATGACAAGGTATCTTAAAACCTCCTAACACCATCTTCTAAATTGTATGTAAGTCCATATGTGGTATATATTAAATCCAAAAAGATCGATCCAATACGTATATAATTCAATTTGACAAAGTAGACATAAAATTTTGACAAAATTTTCTACAGAAATAAAATTTTAACAAAATTTTCTATAGAAATAAAATTTTCACAAAATTTTCTATAGAAATAAAAATGTTGACAAAATTTTCTATAGAATGAAAATGTTGACAAACATTTCTACAGAAATAAAATTTTAACAAAATATTCTATAGAAATAAACTTTTGACAAAATATTCTATAGAAATAAAATCTTGGTAGATTATTTTTGGCTCGAGTGGCAACCATGATTATGAACCGAATAAAATGTGAACAAAATTTTCTATAGAAATAAAATTTTGACAATGATGAAAATTTTATTATGAACCGAATAAAATTTTAACAAAATTTTCTCTAGAAATAAAATTCTGACAAAATTTCCTATAGAAATAAAATTTTGAAAAAAATTCTATAGAAATAAAATTTTGGTAGATTATTTTTGGCTCTAGTAGCAACCATGATTATGAACCGATATGGACCAATTTTTGTGTGATTGGACCAATTTTGGTATGGTTGTTAGCGACCATATACTAACACCACGTTCCTAATTTGAACCGGATCGGGTGAATTTTGCTCCTCCAAGAGGCTCCGGAGGTCAAATCTGGAGAACGTTTTATATGGGGGCTATATATAATTATGGACCGATATGAACCAATTCTGGCACGGTTGTTAAAGATCATATACTAACACCATGTTCCAAATTACAACCGGATTGGATGAAATTTGCTTCTCTTGGAGGCTTCGCAAGCCAAATCTGGGGATCGGTTTATGGGGGCTATATATCATTATGAACCGATGTGGACCAATTTTTGCATGGTTGTTAGAGACCATATGCCAATATCATGTACCAAATTTCAGGCGGATCGGATGAAATTTGCTTCTCTTTGAGGCTCCGCAACCCAAATCTGAGGATCGGTTTATGTGGGCGCTATATATAATTATGGACCGATATGGACCAATTTTTGCACGGTTGTTAGAGACCATATACCAACATCATGTACCGAATTTCAGGCGGATCGGATGAAATTTTCTTCTCTTTGAGGCGCCGCAAGCAAATCTGGGGATCGGTTTATATGGGAGCTGTATATAATTATGGACCGATGTGGACCAATTTTTGCATGGTTGGTAGAGACCATATACCAACACCATGTACCAAATTTCAGCCGGATCGGATGAAATTTGCTTCTCTTTTAGACTCCGCAAGCCAAATCTGGGGATCGGTTTATATGGGGGCTATATATAATTATGGACCGATATGGACCAATTTTTGCACGGTTGTTATAGACCATATACCAACATCATGTACCAAATTTCAGCCGGATCGGATGAAATTTTCTTCTCTTTGAGGCTCCGCAAGCCAAATCTGGGGATCGGTTTATATGGGGGCTATATATAATTATGAACCGATATGGACCAATTTTTGCATGGTTGTTAGAGACCATATACCAACATCATGTACCAAATTTCAGCCGGATCGGATGAAATTTTCTTCTCTTTGAGGCGCATCGGATGAAATTTTCTTCTCTTTGAGGCTTTGAGGCTCTTTGCATGGTTATTAGAGACCATATACCAACACCATCTACCAAATTTCAGCCGGATCGGATGAAATATGCTTCTGTTAGAGGCTCCACAAGCCAAATCTGAGGGTCCCTTTATATGGGGGATATACGTAAAAGTGGACCGATATGGCCCATTTTCAATACCATCCGACCTACATCGATAACAACTACTTGTGCCAAGTTTCAAGTCGATAGCTTGTTTCGATCGGAAGTTAGCGTGATTTCAACGGACGGACAGACAGACGGACATGCTTAGATCGACTCAGGATTTCACCACGACCCAGAATATATATACTTTATGGGGTCTTAGAGCAATATTTCGATGTGTTACAAACGGAATGACAAAGTTAATATACCCCCATCCTATGATGGAGGGTATAAAAATCAATAGAAATAAAATTTTTAGAAAGTTTTTCTATAGAAATAAAATTTTGACAAAATCTTCTATAGAAATAAAATTTTTAGAAAATTTTCTATAAAAATAAATTTTTTACCAAATTTTCTATAGACATAAAATTTTAAGAAAATTTTTTATAGAAATATGATTTTAAGAAAATTTTGAATAGGAATAAACATTTTCAGTGGTAATAAAATTTCAACAAAGTTTTCTATAGAAATAAAATTTTGTCAAACTTAAATAAAATGTTGACAAAATTTTCTACAAAAATAAAATTTTCTATAGAGATGAAACTTTGACAAAATTTTCTATGGAAATTAAATTTTGGCAAAATTTTTTAAAGAAATAAAAGTTTGACAAAATTTTCTATAGGAATTAAATTTTGACAAAATTTTCTATTGAAATAAAAGCTTGACAAAATTGTCTATAGGAATAAAATTTCGACAAAATTTTCTATAGAAATAAAATTTGGCAAAAACTAATTTTTCTATTGAAGTACAATTTTGACAACATTTTCTGTAGAAATAAAATTTTGACAAAATTTTCTATAGAAATAAAAATTTGTATAGAAATAAAATTTTTTATAGAAATAAAATGTTGACAAAATTTTCTTTACAAATTAAATTTTGACAAAATCTTCTATAGAAATAAAATTTTGGCAAAATTTTTTAGAGAAATAAAAATTTGATAAAAATTTCTATAGAAATAAAATTTTTACCAAATTTGAATAGGAACAAACATTTTCAATGGTAATAAAATTTCAACAAAGTTTTCTATAGAAATAAAATTTTGTCAAACTTAAAGAAAATTTTGACAAATCTTCCACAGAAATAAATCTTTAACAAAATTTTCCACAAAAATAAAATTTTCTATAGAAATGATGAGAAAAATGAATTTTCTATGGAAATAAAAGTTTGACAAAATTGTCTATAGGAATAAAATTTTGATAAAATTTTATATAAAAATAACATATTGACAAAATTTTCTATAGAAATAAAAATTTGTATAGAATTAAAATTTCGACCAAATTTTCTATAGATATAAAATTTTGATCGAATTTTTATAGAAAGAACATTTATAGAGATAAAATTGTGACAAAATTTTCTGTAGAAATAAAATGTTTAGAAAATTTTCTATAAAAATAAATTTTTCTATAAAACTAATATTTTTTAACGAATAGATTTTGACATTTTGAGAAAATTTCTGAAGAAATAAAATATTGAGGAAAGTCAACAAAAAATTCAATAGTAATAAAATTATTAGAAGAATTTTCTATAGAAATAAAATTTTGACAAAAATTTTCTGTAGAAATAAAATTTTTTTGAAAATTTTCTCAAAAAATAAATTTTTGGAAAATAATTTTTATAGAAATACATTTTTTGAAAAAATGTTTATAGAAATAAATTTTTTGAAAAAATTTTCTATAGAAATAAGATTTTGAGAAAAATTTTCTGAAGAAATAAAATATTGAGGAAAGTCTCTATAGAAATAACATTTTGTTTAAATTATATAGAGATTACATTTAAAAAAAAATTCTATAAATTTTAATTTATTTAATCTTAAAATCTTCAGTATTTTATAACAATAGTTAAATGAAATCAATTATACGCACGCTAGCACAATCTTATTAAAAACAGGCTGTCGGTATATTTGGTTAGTAAAAAATTTTTTAAAATGCACACATGAAAAGTTTTACTTTATTAAGGTACTGAAGATCTTTTGGAAATGAGAACGGTAGCCTATTACCTTATATCAATTCATTTAATCTTAAAATATTCAGTATCCAATAACAACAGTTAAATAAAATCAATTATACGCACCCTAGCACAATCATAAGCATCGCATTTCGTATCGATAAAAAAAATGTGGCA
The DNA here is from genome assembly GCF_050003625.1 of Haematobia irritans. Classification (NCBI taxonomy): domain Eukaryota; kingdom Metazoa; phylum Arthropoda; class Insecta; order Diptera; family Muscidae; genus Haematobia; species Haematobia irritans. Next base: position 157,143,820 of record NC_134399.1, read on the forward strand.
TGTTTTGGAATATTGGAGAAACAACTTTAGTCTCTGAAGTTCATACCCTTTATTCACAGTAGCACATGAACTGAATTATATATTTTTTTTAAAGAGCTCAATAACTCCCCAATGTTAAAACATTTAAATAAATATTAAACATTTGGTACTGCGTGACTTTTCATCCTAAATCTTTTGAAAGTAGACATATGGTTCGCCCCAAATTGTGGTTACCGTTACTGTCACTTGCATTTCACTTCAAAGATCCGAGCACTCATATGACCAATACCAGGATTTTTGTGGTCTGTGATGATTCAGGATGGAAAGCTTTGTGTTGGTTATCCACACAAAGTTGTAGAAAATAAACTCACAAAAATGTTGACGATTTAATTCTATATATATATTTTTTTTTGGCGAGATGAATAATTTAAACTGCTGTAAACAACACAAATAGCGCTCGTATGTCAAAACGTTCTAAGTACGTATAACCTGTAAAACCTGGCGAGATTAATCATTTAAATTGCTGTAAACAACACAAATAGCGCTCCTATGTCAAAACGTTCTAAGTACGTATAACCTGCAAAATGTCAAGCTTTAAGATGGACCTGTCAGTTGGCAGATTGCAACACTAGTTTTGCCCAATCTTGAGATATAAAAGTCAACATTCGTACGACAGTTGATTCTTTTTTTTTTTTTTTTTGTTATAAATCCCTCGCACACATTGAAAATATATTTATAACAATAAAAATGTGACGACATAGATTCATTTATAGGGTAAGGAGTGATCATAGCAGCTTTTATTTGGGTTTACAACTACAATAAGTGGTTTTTGTCTCCATTAAAAACACTCATACGCATCCCTGACCCACAAGGTTTTCTATTTAGCATTTCAATTAAAAAGTGTCAGAGGTTTAAGTTTTTGTTTAAGTTTTTCATCATGTTCCAAAATTTATTTTAAACTTTAAATTAAATTATATTTTATTATAGGACTTTGATGAATTCATAGTTTAGTGTTTTCTATGGACCATTTTTGTTTAGCCAAGTACACTTGAAAATTTTACTAAAATTTCATTTAATCTATTTTAATTAAATTATATTTTTTTTATTCACGCCTCTTAAATAGATTATGTCTACCATATATGGAGCACAAACGCTCATTGAATAGCAATTGTATGAACAATAAATTGAAATGCAAAATTCAATTCCCCTATTGCGATAAAATTCAATTGTCCTAAACCATTTCCTCTATTTGAATGGAATTGCAAATAGAAAAAACTAAAAACTTTTTGAATATTCTATTTCATCAATTTGGTGAAAATGTTTGGGTTTTTTTTTCGCAACTAGAAATCTATTACCCTAAGGCTGCAAAATATTTTTACTTAATGTAAATTTCATTGAGATTGTTAAATATTTTAGATATTTTCCGCCATCACACCATTCTTTGTTCGAACACCACAATATAGCAACAATTTCAGAATTTTGGGTCATAAATTATACATAGACTTTCGGACATGTAGTGGACAAACAGAGATGAAATTCAATATAAACAAAATGCATAAAAATCTATTATTTGCCCATATCCTCTTTGGAGAGTTAATTGTTGTTACAATGAAATCAAAACACACAAATGTTTATAATATTTGAGGTAAACCCAAAAATATTTGTATGCTAATTGATTGGTATCTAAGTGATGATACTTTATTTGCAAATATAATACAAATATGATTTTATAGTTTTTGTCATTGATTTGATTTCTGATAAATTATGGTAATAAAAATTCCTATGTGATTATCTATGTGGAATAATCATTTAGGTTTATTTCTATAGTGATTGATTGTGATGTGATTTATTATGTAATTGGTGTGCACACTTGATAAGTATGTGTGTTAGTTTAGAAGTGGTCTAATGTATATTCAATAAATTATTTGTAGTGCTTGTTATTAATTCGTTTAATTGTTAAATATTTTGATTTGTTCTAGTGTTTATCATATTTAAATTACTTATACGCACCCATGTTTATATACTCTTGTGGTTAGTGTTTATTATAAATATATACTCATACTGCATGTTATTGTAATAATGATATTTCTAGGAAAACATTGTGGTAAGCATAATGGGGGTAATGTGTCAAAATACGTAAATGACAATAGCAACATTTTCTCTCAGTTATGTTGGCCAGATTATTCATCTTTGAATACCATCTCTTTCGTTAAGGGCAAAACTATTTCATGGGGAAGTTTATCAACTTTTTTTTTAAAGAAAAATTGGCTTTTCTATGGAATGGTTTTGCACACATCATGCAGTATAAAATGGGGTCAAAGTTATTTGTATTAATATTACTTATACGTACCATAGATCAATTATAGGTCTATGATATAAATCGTCGTCTTCTTTTCTTATGTATGTAGAAAAAAAATGTTGAAAAATGTTTTATGGAACAGTTTTTGAGATATCACGTTATTTTTAGCTGTTCGTCCTTTTTTCACTAAACAAATTTTATCTCGAGTTAGAAATGTCGGAGCGAAACTTTGATCTCCGGTGGTCAAGTTATTCTAAATTAGCGAAACGTATATATGGGAGCTATATCTAAATGTGAACCGAATCTAACTAAATTTGGCATGTATAGCTAAAATGGCAATTCTACTCTTTGTGCAAAATTTAAAGTAAATCGGAGTGAGACTTAGACATCCGGTGCTATATAGCTGACATGGAATTTTTACTCTCTGTGCAAATTTTAACTTCCGGTGGTCACATCAGTGTTAGTCGGGCGAATGATTTATATGGGAGCTATATCTAAATCTGAACCGATTTCAACCAAATTTGGCTCACTTTACGTTGCTATCAATACTACTCCTTGTCCACAATTTAATGTAAATCAGGGTAAAACTCTGGCTTCTGGGGCCATATGACTGCATATCGGGCAAATGTTATGTAAAAAATATCACCAAAATTTTTCCAATTAATATTTTAATTGAATTTTAAAAATATATTCAATTAAAAATTTAAGTGGTTCAACAAGGTTTTTAATTGAAACAAAAAAAAAAAAAACAAAAAATAATTGTATCAATTAATTTTTTAATTGGATCAATAATTTTTTAATTGACTATGGTGACTAGTGCTATCTATCATTTCTGTGATTGAATATATTTCAATTAAAAATTAATTGCATCAATGAATTTCGTGATTGAAGACAAAAAATATTTTTTTCTGAGTATGGAAGCTATATCTAAATCTTAACAGATACTTGTGCCAAATTTGAAGTCGATTGGACCAAAACAGCGACCTAGACTTTAATCACAAAAATATTGGAAGCATTTCAAAGCTCAAAATGCAATTCCAAATCACCAATACCATGTGTTGCAACCACTAAATCCCAAAGTTAAATTGAATGAATTCTGTAGGAATTTGCATACCTTGCGTATGAACGTACGACTATAGAATACCAAATCCATGTCAAAAGAATTTTGATAAATTTTCTCGCCTGGTCTTTTATGCATTTTTAGTCATAGACACACACACCTATTCCAAAAACACAAAGTATAACAATAAAATTCAAAGCACAAAGCTTTGAGAAAATAATATCGTAGCCAATTTAGCGTCAGCTATTAATAGACTTTTATTAAAATTCTTACTGAAAGAAATAATCAATGGGAAAATAAAACTGTAGCATATTTTTTGGAGCAAACACGAAAAACACCCATGTAATGACTAGTAATTGCCTCTCATCCTCATTTCTTTTGTATTGGCTCTTCAAAGACTATGGTCTTTCCACATATACATACATATAGAATATTTATGTCGTGACGACAACAAATTTATCTCTATATAGTACTGAGAATGACGATAACAACATTGTTGAATACAATGCCTTCAGCCTACTTTTAGGTGCTTAGTGAAATTCACAATTTGTTGCTTGGGCATAAAACAAATGATATTGATGATGATATGCTCTAATGATGTTGGCGCGGAATTCTTATTTTGGGTCAGTGCCCAGGCTCTATGGATGTGATGCTCCATTACATAATTTTGGGCGGAAGATTTGCGATATGCTACAAATTACGTGATGTGCACGCAAAATATGGAGCACCTCCCTTTCTCAACTATTCACATAGAGACGGCTTTATGTCCTATTTTTTTGGTTGGTGGTGGATGTACTGCTGCCACTCGTACCAAAAATAATCTACCACAATTTTAATAATCTACCAAACAATTTTATTTTTCAAAAGAAATGTTGTATTATTTTATTTTAGAAGTTTATTTCAGTATTTGCAATATTATATAATTTCTCCTATTATTACTCAAACTTTATTTCAATAGAAAATGTTGTCAAAATTTTATTTCTATAGAAAATTTTGTCAAAATTTTATTTCTATACAAAATTTTGCCACAATTTTATTTCTATAGAAAATTTTGTCAAAATTTTATTTCTATAGAAAGTTTTGTCAGACATTTATTTCTATAGAAATTTTTGTGGAAATTTCTAAAGAACATTTTGTCAAAATTGTATTTCTATAGAAAATTTTGTCAAAATTGTATTTCTATAGAAAATTTTGTCAAAATTTTATTTCTATAGAAAATTTTGTCAAAATTTTATTTCTATAGAAAATGTTGTCAAAATTTTATTTTTATAGAAAATGTTGTCAAAATTTTATTTCTATAGAAAATTTTGTCAAAATTTTATTTCTATAAAAAATTTTGTCAAAATTTTATTTCTATAGAAAATTTTGTCAAAATTTTATTTCTATAGAAAATTTTGTCAAATTTTTATTTCTATAGAAAATTTTGTCAAAATTTTATTTCTATAGAAAATTTTCTCAAAATATTATTTCTATAGAAAATTTTATCAAAATTTTATTTCTATAGAAAATTTTATCAAAATTTTATTTCTATAGAAAATTTTATCAAAATTTTATTTCTATAGAAAATTTTGTCAAAATTTTATTTCTATTAAAAATTTTGTCAACATTTTATTTCTATGGAAATTTTTCTCGAAATTTAATTTCTATAGAAAATTTTGTCAAAATTTAATTTCTATAGAACATTTACTCAAAATTTTATTTCTATAGAAAATTTTTTGGAAATTTAATTCCTATAGAAATTTTGTCAAAATTTTATTTCTATAGAAAATTTTGTTAAAATTTTATTTCTATAGAAAATTCTCTCAAAATTTTATTTCTATAGAAAATTTTGTCAAAATTTTATTTCTATAGAAAATTTTGTCAAAATTTTATTTGTATAAAAATTTTTGTCAAAATTTTATTTCTATAGAAAGTTTTGTTAAAATTTTATTTCTATAGAAAATTTTGTCAAAATTTTATTTCTTTAGAAAATTATGTCAAAATTTTATTTCTATAGAAAATTTTCTCGAAATATTATTTCTATAGAAAATTTTATCAAAATTTTATTTCTATAGAAAATTTTATCAAAATTTTATTTCTATAGAAAATTTTATCAAAATTTTATTTCTATAGAAAATTTTGTCAAAATTTTATTTCTATTAAAAATTTTGTCAAAATTTTATTTCTATAGAAATTTTTGTCAAAATTTAATTTCTATAGAACATTTACTCAAAATTTTTTTTCTATAGAAAATTTTTTGGAAATTTAATTCCTATAGAAATTTTGTCAAAATTTTATTTCTATAGAAAATTTTGTTAAAATTTTATTTCTGTAGAAAATTCTCTCAAAATTTTATTTCTATAGAAAATTTTGTCAAAATTTTATTTCTATAGAAAATTTTGTCAAAATTTTTTCCTCTGTTGGTTAAGCTACACTTGTAGCTTAGTCAATGCATGGCTTTAAGCTGAGATCAAAAAACAAAAAAACAACAATAACGATTGAAGAGAAGCCAACAATAACAAACAAAACGAATGAAGATAGAGGAATCACGCTCAAAAACAAACCCAGCCAAATACATACAAATCGATGATTTGAGTTTGGCAAAGGAAAAGAGATATGCTGGCAAATTTGTTTAGGCAGTAGCCGACTATCAAACCCTTTTTCGGGAGGTTCAAGTGTAGTTCACGTTGGGTTGAGTGAATTACCCGAATTTATTCTGATAATTGGTTGATAGTTTTGCTGCAAGTAGAGGATGCTGATGAGGAATGTGGTAATTCCGAAACAGCTGTACATCCAACCATCTTGCAGTCTATAGGGCTTTGCCCAAATAAATTTGACAAGCATTCTTTTCCTCTGTTGGTTAAGCTACACTTGTAGCTTAGTCAATGCATGGCTTTAAGCTGAGATCAAAAAACAAAATTTTATTTCTATAAAAATTTTTGTCAAAATTTTATTTCTATAGAAAGTTTTGTTAAAATTTTATTTCTATAGAAAATTTTGTCAAAATTTTATTTCTTTAGAAAATTATGTCAATATTTTATTTCTATAGAAAATTTTGTCAAAATTTTATTTCTATAGAAAATTTTGTCAAAATTTTATTTCCATAGAAAATTTTTTCAAAATTATTTCCATAGATAATTTTTTCAAAAATTTATTTCTAAAGAAAATTTGGTCAAAAATTTATTTCTAAAGAAATTTTTGACAAATAGATGTGCTATAGAAAATGTAAGGACCTCTTAATATTTTGCAATGGCAACCATGGTTGGTTGTCGAAATTGCAAATCATAGATATGGTAAATGTAATTTTATCGCATTATTTTATGGTAGTTGTTGAAGCAAGGACATCCATATCTCTTCCCCCTCCCCGCCACCTCACAGTATTCCCTATGGAGCGCAAAACAATGTTATTAACGATTTTCATTTTTGCGTTTGTGTTTTTTGTGCTCAATGTCTGTATTCTGGCCAAAGGAAATGAAATTGGAACAATAATGTGGATGATGATTTATGCCCATATCAGTGTAATGGTGGCAACGAAATCAGCAAATATCATTTGGGAAATTGTCGATAAATGAATAAGGCTTTTTTTGAAATTACATTATTTAGTTGAGATTTTCTCCGTTAGCCCTCCTCCCTCCTATACATGCTTGTTTTCTCACACGGCCCAACTAAGGTTGATAATTTGTTACACATCATTAATCACTGCAAAAATTTCATTGAATTCTATGCAAATGGTGTCATAATGAAACCATTACGAGCCTAGATTTACAATAACCACATTTGCCAACTGTTATAGCTGTGAGCGAGGAATTTTTCTAATAACATTTTTGACATAGTTTGCAGATAGGACGAAATTATTTATGAAGTGTGCAATAAATTTTTTTTTTAAGTTGACGATGGATGGATGGTTTATTGATAACAAATTAGGTTCTATTTGAATTTGTTTTTGGTTTTTCAGAATTGATTTTATTTTCCATATTTTTTGTATGCTCATTCGAAGCATATGTGTTGATTAGAAAATAATGAAAAATATATTTTTGTTTTCTGTTATTTATACAACAGTATATAATCCCGTTTTAAGGCATCCTTTTAGGGGTTGGTTTAAGTAGTCTACTTTCAGTTTTTTTTTTAACTGAAGCATACTTTTAGGAAATCTTTAAAAATCTTAAAAATGTCCATATACGTCGTTGATATGAACTACAAAAGGTAAATAGGTGGAAGAAAATATGGTCCAAAAATTAGGTAAGCCGTTGATAGGCAACACGTTCAGTTAATCTATGGTAAGACGCCGAACAAAATCAGTTATAAATTTTACGTTCAATTGTTCGAAATTTCTTTCCTTAAAAATTAAAATATCCTAATTACTATCAATAATCCATAATTTGAAATAATAGTATTTTCTAAGAATTGAGTTCATTTGCCTATTTTTGTATACTATGCTTATTCGAAGCATATATGTTGGATAATTTATATAATATTTCTATAAAAAATTTTAACAACATTTTATTTCTATACAAAATTTTGTCCAATTCTTATTTCTAGAGAAAATTTTGTCCACATTTTATTTCTGTACAAGGTTTTGTCCCAAATTTCATCAAAATCGGTTAATAATTGCGACCGGAATCCTGTGAACAACAAATACATGGACTGACGGACGGACGGACGTACGGACACCAAACGCTAGATCGACTCAGGAGGTGATTCTGAGTCGATCGGTATATATTTTATGGGGTCTAAAATCAATATTTCTGGTAGGCACATTTTTTTGCCGATCAAACTTATTATACCCTGACCACTAAGTGGTTTAGGGTATAAATAGCACCAAAAATTTTCCAAATAAAATTTTAATTGGTTCAGGAAATTTGTTTTTGTTGAAACAAAAATTATTTTTATTAATTGTATTTTAATAAAAACAATTAACTTTTAAATTGACTTTGGCAAAATATCTTTTTTTATGTAGGTGGACGAATCGTTTTTTATTTCTATAACAAATTTTGTCAAAATTTTATTTCTATAGGAAATTTTGTCAAAATTTTATTTCTATGGAAAATTTTGCCAAAATTTTATTTTTATAGAAAATTTTTTTAAAATGTTATTTCTACAGAAAATTTTGTCAACATTTTATTTCTATAGAAAATTTTGTCAAAATTTATTTCTATAGGAAATTTTGTTAAAATTTCTTTTCTATATATTTTTTATATATTTTTTTTTGTTGTGTAGGTGGATGAATCGGGTGCGAAAATTTTGTAAAAATTTTATTTCTATAGAAAATTTTGTAAAAATTTAATTTCTATTGATAATTTGGTCAAAATTTTTTTTCTATAGAAAATTTTGTAAAAATTTTATTTCTATAGAAAATTTTGTTAAAGTTTCTTTTCTATATATATATTTTTTTGTTGTGTAGGTGGATGAATCGTGTACGAAAATTTTGTCAAAATTTTATTTCTATAGATTTTTTAGGGGTTGGCTTTAGCATAGCATAGTCTCATACCTAGCATACTCTCAGGAAATTTGAAAAAAACTGGAGCATATTTTCAGGATTTGTTTTTAAATTAAAATTCCTATATACAACATTCATATGATACATAATATATAACTACAAAATATGTAAGAACAAATACACAAGAACAAAGATAGCACCAAAAATTTTCCAACTAAAATTGTAATTGTTTAAACATTTTTTTTAATTGAAACAAAAATTATGTGTATTAATTTTTGTTTTAAATGAAACAATTAAAATTTTAATTGACTTTGGCAAAATGTATTTGTTTGTGTTGACGAAAGTGTAACTCATAAAGCAATTATGGTGTGGATCCTAAAAATAGGCAACACTTAATAAATATAAGTTAATATATGGCATTAGCTAGTAAAACGCTAAACAAAACAACAAATTATCCATTCAGTTGTCCGTATGTTGTATCCTACATAATTAACATGTCCCCAAAATGATCCTAATTACTATCACTAATCGATAAAACATAAATGAAATTCCATAAGTCGAACAAATGATTATAGTTGACTCGAACACATGGTTTGTACAGCACCAAATAATAAAGGTGTATAAAAAGCATTGAACATAGGAATTGAATTTATGCGTTGACTAGAAATTACCATAGAATAATTTTGTTTTTTATTATATATATATATATATATATATATATATATATATATATATATATATATATATATATATATATATATATATATATATATATATATATATATATATATATATATATATATATATATATATATATATATATATATATATATATATATATATATATATATATATATATATATATTTTTTTTTTTTTCCCGATACTTCAAAAATGTTAACTGTTTTGGGTACTGTCAATTACAAGTGAAGAGTCGCGTTTTCAAGCATTATTTTAGGAGATGCTTTTAGAAGCATTCTCTCAGGAAATTAAAAAAAGAACTGAAGCATATTTTTTCAGGATTTTTTAAAACTTACAATTCCCGTATACGTCTTTGATATGAACTACAAATATATAGGACCAAATAGATGGACGAAAATGTCACCCATAAAGCAATTATGGCGTGGATCCTAAAAATAGGCAACACTTAATAAATATAAGTTAATATATGGCATTAGCTAGTAAAACGCTAAACAAAACAACAAATTATCCATTCAGTTGTCCGTATGTTGTATCCTACATAATTAACATGTCCCAAAATGATCCTAATTACTATCACTAATCGATAAAACATAAATGAAATTCCATAATTTGAACAATACCTTGCCTTTAATACTTGGTTTGTACCGCCCCAAATAATAAAGGCGTTTAAATAGATATTTGACATAGGAATTAAAATAATATGGTCACTATAGAATATGGTAGCTTTTTGTGTGCGGGAGGAAAATAATACCTTTTGACAAGAGTTATAATGGAAAAACTGGTAATTGGTAGTTCCAAAAGTAGTTGATTAAATTGTGTTCACTGTTTTCGAATTACAGTATGTCATAAATGGGCTAATGCTTTGGGGAATATGTTGGTAAAATAATTTTTGTTTATGTCAAAACTATCAAAAGGAAGGTAAAATTAGTTTTGATAACAGTAACAAATGTGACTATATTATTAAGGTGTTCTGCATGGGGTATGGTTTTACTGGTGGCGGTGTTAAGATATTCATACAAAAAAATTTCTTTAAATAGCACTTAGGAAAGGAAGGCATTACTATCGACGCTGTAGGTTTTCATTTTCTCGATCAGTGCTACCGTTGTGCAACTTTAATGGCAAAATTTCCACTTTTTTTAAACGTTTAAACTCTATGCCACTAAATTTCAATATATTTAAATTTTTGTGCCACCTTCTTGGCATGTTCTGATACGTTTCAATTAGTTCCATTTTTATTGCAATTGGTTTCCTAAATTTTAAACCCGGAACACTATCAAATATGGATGTGTTCGGTGCCTAAACATAAAATCGAATTAATACGCCCAAAACTGTAAATTTTCCTACTCAATCAATCACTGTTATGAAGCGGTCAATTGTGATGCCTGAAAATATGCTAATAAAATTTCTTTGTAGTAGCTAAATTGGGGTTTTCCATGATTGTTAATTTCAAGGACTGGTTTTCGACGAGGTGGATATATATTGGTGTCTAAAGACAAGACCCGACTGGTTTTCTGTTAATAAATGGATACATTTATTAACAGAAAACCAGTCCCTCAAAAGTTCTATTTAATGAGCATACTTTTGGGCACTTTTGGAAAATAGTTATCGAGGGGAAATCAAGGTCCTGATGCTTTGGCACCACTCAACGCCATTTCTACATACTTAAGAGTTAACAGGTAAGGCTATATAATATCTACGATACATTTGTTGTTAAGAGTAGTGTAAAGTGTTACCGGAGTTTCTTTGAAATCCTTTTTGAAAAAAATATTTAATTTTTTTTTCAATTTACCAAAATAAAATTCGCTTACAATTATTTGCAATCTTCATTATTTGTTTATAGGCACTTCTATCCAAAATGAATTTCGCTTAAATTTGTAAAAGAATTTATATCGATGCCTTTAACTGATATCCCCTCAAAAGTTATATTTAATGAGTATACTTTTGGGCACTTTTTGAAAATACCAAATTATCGAGGGGATTCAAGGTCCTGATGCTTTGGCAGCACTCAACGTCATTTCTACCTACGTAAGAGTTAACATGTAAGACTATATAATATCTACGATAAATTTGTTGTTAAGAGTAGTGTAAAGTGTTACCGGAGTTTCTTTCAAATCCTTTTTGACAAAAAATATTTAATTTTTTTTTATTTGCAATCTACATTATTTGTTTATAGACTCATCTATTCAAAATGAGTTTCGCTTAAATTTGTAAAAGATTTTATATTCATGCCTTTAACCCCCTTCCGTGAAGTATACAATTTATACACCTTGGCTAGGGATACTGATATCCCCTCAAAAGTTCTATTTAATGAGCATACTTTTGGGCACTTTTGGAAAATGCCAAATTATCGGGGGTATTCCAGGCTTGATGCTTTGGCACCACTCTACGTCATTTCTACCTACGTAAGAGTTAACAGAAAAAGGCTAGATAATATCTACGATACATTTGTTGTTAAGAGTAGGGCAAAGTGTTACCGGAGTTTCTTTGAAATCCTTTTTGAAAAAAATATTTAATTTTTTTTTTCAATTTACCAAAATAAATTTCGCTTACGATTATTTGCAATCTATATTATTTGTTTATAGACACTTCTATCCAAAATTAATTGTCTTTAAATTTTTAAAAGATTTTATATCCATGCCTTTAACACCCTTCCGTAAAGTATACAATTTATACACCCACTGTTTCACTTTATCTTAAGCCTTGTAATATAATTTCACTCGGAAATGCTTTGACATTAACAAAAGTGCTACTTATATTATCACTCGAGCTCTATAAATTCATTTATTTTTTGTTTTTTTTTTTTTTTAATTCATATCCTTCATATGGTGGTGCTCCATAAAACGCAGTGTTCTTTAATTTCTCATAGGGTTTTAATTTTCTCATCTTTATAACTCCATTTTGTAGGTGAGCATACTTTCAGGCATTTACCCAAAATTATTTAGTATAAGCTCATTGTGTCTTGTGCCTTGTCCTTGTGATGTTAAGCCATATAACGTGATTTGAGCTCACATTATTAATGCCGTTACACGTTTTGCTGAGCTGAGCCGATGTATTTAGCGCTGCTATTTAGCTTTAAGCAGAAAAATGAATTATTTAGATGCTACCACCCCCGCGCGCTATAAACACACACTTGCTATATGGCTATATAACCAATGATATTGCTGTAATATACACCTACATGAATATCTAAACACACATGCATACAATCACACACCCACGTACATATGTTTATGTGCACACAAATGTGTTCTTTATAGAGAATGGGTTTGTAGGCCCTTCTTCAGCGATTTCATAACTGAATGAGCACAATGGCATAGAGTCATCAATGCCATGGGCTCCCCAATGTTGTTCCAGAGCACACATTACTGGCATCGCATCATTATCTGTGAGATGATATGTGATGAAACTGAGATCAGACAAGCAGTCACAGTTGCGGGCCTTTTAACTTAACTTTAAATTTTATTTACAATTTTATTCCTACAGAAAATTTTATTTCTAACCAAAATTTTCGGAAAAATTTTTTTCTATAGAAAATGTTCGAAAATTTTCATTTCTATAGAATATTTTCGGAAAATTTTATTTATATAGAAGATTTTAGGAAAATTTTATTTTAAAAGAAATTTTTATTTCTATAAAAACTAGAAAAATTTTGGAAAATATATACTTTTATAGAAAAATTTCGGATTGATTTTTGTTTCAATTAAAAAAATTGTTGAATCAATTATATTTTTAATTGAATATTCTTAAAAAAAAAAACAATTAAGATTTTAATTGGAAAAAAAATCGTTAAATATTGATTTGTGAACATTTTCGGAATGTTTTGAAATGTATTCGGATTATATGTATATTTATTGCAAATGTTATTTTTACAGTAAACGTTGAATGCTATTGAAAATTTTATTTTTGTATTGGAAATTTTTGGAACATTTGATTTCTCTATTAACATGTGGGAAATTATATTTCTATAGAAAGTTTTCGAAATATTTTATTTTTATAGAAAATTATGGGAATATTTCTATTTTTGTAGAAAATTTTCGCAAAATTTATAATTTTATAGCAATTGTTTCGAAATTTTGTATTTTTATAGCAAAAGTAAGAAAATTGTTATTTTTATTGGTAGTAATTTGTATTTTTATAGCAAAAGTAAGAAAATTGTTTTTTGTTTTTTATAGCCGGAATTCTTGCAATTTTTTGAAGATTTGTAGGGTAAATATTCCGAAAACTTGTATTTGTAGGAAAATTTTTCGGAAAGCTTGTATTTCTAGAAAAAAAAGTTCGGCGAGAATTATATTCCTGTAGAAATTTTCGGAATTTTTGCATTTGTAAGGAAAATTTTCAATAATTGTATTTCTATGGAGAATTTTTGTCATTGAGCTTAACATGGAATCGGGCAGCACTCAGTGATAAGAGAGAAGTTCACCACTGTGGTATCACAATGGACTGAATAGTCTAAGTGAGCCTGATACATCGGGCTGCCACATAACCTAACCTAACCTAACCTATGGAGAATTTTCGGGAAAATTGTAATTATCTAGCAAGTATTTGAAAAATTTTTATGTCTAGAGAAATTTTCCGAAATATTTATATTTTTAGAGAAAATTTTATTTCTATACAAATTTTTCATCTATTAGCATTGAAAAAAATTAAGGAGATATACAGAAAGGCCCCCGTCGGAGATTACTTGCACCTAGCACAAAAAAACTTTACATGTGCATTTGCTCCCGGTAGAATTTTTCACAGTTTCTGGTGTTTGTGCCCCCATAATGGCGGCTATAAACTTTTGAATGAAACAACAACATCAGCAACATTATTACGAAGCCACATATCCCGGGTGTAGGCTAAAGTTAGAAAAGCCCTACATAAGTTTGTTATTTCAAGCGTTATGAGAAACGCAAAAAAAAAACAACAAAAACCAACGAAAACAAGAGAATAGTGGCAACGATGTGCATCCACGTTAACGAAGCGGAAGCGGATATGAAAACTTCTACCCTCTAGAAGTTTGATGCTGCAGTATTGTTTCAAACGCTTTAAAAAAAAAATGATTTGCAGGACCTAATGTATTGGACAGTCGACGGGTTATTGCCATAAACCATCGTTGTCAACATCAACATCAGTAGCATCACCATCATCGTCATCAGAATCGACATTGTGCTGTTGCATCCTGAAAATATGAATTCACATATACGTATACTACGTGTGGATTCTACCCAACACTCGCTTAAACTTAGGATTAAGTTTGTATCGTTCGAGTTCAGTTGCATCGAAAATTGAGGGGGCAGTTTTTTTGTTTTCAATGTCCATTTCACATGAACCTTATCTGTATGGCCAACAAACAAAATCTCGGTCATATTTTCCTGTTGGATTATAACGTAGTGAAGCGAGGCGTGTTAAGGAAATTTAAAAGGTGAAGCTTATGGATTAAGGAAACTATTTTGGTTTAAATAAAACTTTTAGTTCAGTCTAGCTCAATATGTGGGGGAAATTTTTTCGGAATTCCATACACAATTCGAGAATCCATTTTTGGAGAAAAAACAAAATGAAATGTATTTACATAAAATTAACCATTAAAGTTTTACAATACCATCTATATATCCATTGATATCGATCCATATATAAAGGGGTTTCAAGAACAATATCCGTAGACAAAGAAAGATATGCAAATGACAGCATGTGTTCGTAATGTTATGGAATGACAGTAGAGGTAGTTTTACAGGTAACACAGGTCATTGCAATATCCTTTTATTCACGAGAAGGATAATCCATAAATCATATATGTATATTACAGAGCATGTGAGGGAACACTACCCAAATGGATTTAAATACAAACAAGTATATAAGACCCAAAGTTTGTACATAAGAATTTTTTCTGAAATCATCACATCTTCATAGTGGATGCGATGAGAGGACTTTTGCCATGAATTTATGTGGATGCGAAATTGGTTAATATCGGTTCTATAGTAAATTACCTGACTCCCATCTTAGTTAGGGACATAACCAATCATAACATTTACATAAAGACTTTCTCATCACTGTCCTAAGTAATTTAGTGTTTTTAGTTTGATTAAAAAATTAGTGATAGTATGACTTAATATGAAAGTTAATATTTTTATAGATATTGAATTTAAAGAAAATTTTGTTGAAATTTTACATCTTTAAAAATTTTGTAAAAATTTTATTTCAAAAGTAACTTTTGCAAAAATGTTATTACTATAGAAAATTTTGTCAACATTTTTTTGTATAGAAAATTATGTCAAAATTTATTGCTATAGAAATTTTTTTCAAAATTGTATTTCTATAGAAATTTTTTTCAAAAGTGTATTTCTAGAGAAAATTTTGTCAAAATTGATTTTCTATAGACCTTTTATTTCTATAGATTTTTTCAATATTTTATATCTATACAAAATTTTGTCAAAATTTTATTTCTATACAAAATTTTGTAAAATTTTATTTCTATAGAAAATTTGGTCAACTTTTTATTTCTATAAAAATTGTTTTCAAAATTTTATTTCTTTAGAAATTTTTTTCCGAATTTTACTTTTAAAGAAAAATTTGTCAACATTTTATTTCGATAGAAAAATTTTGTGAAAATTTTGTCAAATTTTATTTCTATAAAAAATTTGCAATATATACGAAAAATACTATTTTTAAAGAAATTGAATGTATAGAAAATTTTGCTAAAATCTTACATCTATAGAAAAATTTATAAAAATTTTCTTTCGATAAAAACATTTTACAAAAATATATTTCTATAGAAAATTTTGTCAAAATTTAATTTCTATAGAAACTTTTTTATACCCTCCACCATTTTTATACCCTCCACTTTGTCATTCCGTTTGTAACACATCGAAATATTGCTCTAAGACCCCATAAAGTATATATATATAGATATATATATATATATATATATATATATATATATATATATATATATATATATATATATATATATATATATATATATATATATATATATATATATATATATATATATATATATATATATATATATATATATATATATATATATATATATATATATATATATATATATATATATATATATATATATATATATATTCTGGGTCGTGGTGAAATTCTGCGTCGATCTAAGCATGTCCATCTGTCCGTCCGTCTGTTGAAATCACGCTAACTTCCGAACGAAACAAGCTATCGACTTGAAACTTGGCACAAGTAGTTGTTATTGATGGTATCGGATGGTATTGCAAATGGGCCATATCGGTCCACTTTTACGTATAGCCCCCATATAAACGGATCCCCACATTTGGCTTGCGAGGCCTCTACGAAAAGCAAATTTCATCCAATCCGGCTGAAATTTGGTACATGGTGTTACTATATGGTCTCTAACAACCATGCAAAAATTGGTCCACATCGGTCTATAATTATATATAGCCCCCATATAAACCGATCCCCCGATTTGGCTTGCGAGGCCTCTAAGAGAAGCAAATTTCATCCGATCCGGCTGAAATTTGGTACATGGTGTTAGTATATGGTCTCTAACAACCATGCAAAAATTGGTCCACATCGGTCCATAATTATATATAGCCCCCATATAAACCGATCCTCCGATTTGGCTTGCGAGGCCTCTAAGAGAAGCAAATTTCATCCGATCCGGCTGAAATTTGGTACATGGTGTTAGTATATAGTCTCAACAACCATTCAAAAATTGGTCCACATCGGTCCATAATTATATATAGCCCCCATATAAACCGATCACCAGATTTGACCTCCGGAGCCTCTTGGAAGACCAAAATTCATCTGATTCAGTTGAAATTTGGTACGTAGTGTTAATATATGGCCTCAAACTCCCATGCAAAAATTGGTCGGTATCGGTCCATAATTATATATAGGCCCCATATAAACCGATCCCCAGATTTGACCTCCAGAGCCCCTTGGAAGAGCAAAATTCTTCCCATTCGGTAGAAATTTGGTACGTGATGTTAGTATACGGTATCCAACAACCATGCAGGAATTGGTTTCTATCAGCCCATAATTATATATAGCTCCCATATAAACCGATCCCCAGATTTGACCTCCGGTGCCTTTTGGAGAAGCAAAATTCATCCGATCTGCTTCAAATTTGGTACGTGGTGATCGTATATGATATTTAACAACCATACCAAAAGTGGTCCATATCAGTCCATAATCATATATAGCCCCATATAAACCTATCCCGAGTTTTGGTTTTGGATCCTCTTGGAGGAGCAAATTTCATCCGAGTGAGTTGAAATTTGGTACATTGTGCTAGTACGTGGTCGTTAACAACCATGCCTAATTAGGTCCATATCGGTCTATAGTTTTATATATCCCTCAGATAAATCGATTTCCAATCACACAAAAATTGGTCCATATCAAGTCCATAATTGTATATAGACCCCATATAAGCGACCCCCATATTTCAATTCTGGCTCTCTACGTACCGTGCAAAAGTCCATATCGATTCGTAATTATTTGTAGACTTAACTATACATAACTTTTTTGTCTAATATATACCACGTATGGACTAACTCACAATTTAGAAAACGATGTTAAGAAGTTTTAATATACCACAACCCAAGTAATTGGATTGTGGATGACAGTCTTTCGTAGAAGTTTCTACGCAATCCATGGTGGAGGGTACATAAGATTCGGCCTGGCCGAACTTACGGCCGTATATACTTGTTTTTTCTCTAATGCCGAAATATAAAAAGCAAGATCTCATTATATAATATTTCTAATAAAATAATATTTATTGGATTTTTGGAAGTGTGTTGCTCATTGTTAATTATAAATTCCGCACACACTTTAATTTCACAAAATTTAAATGCTACAAAATGTATGTTATTCCCGAACAACAGTAAAACTTTAACTAATCCTGGACTTAACTCATAGACATTTATTATAACAGAATTTATTATGATAAAATCCACAAAATTAAACAACATATTGAAAAACTCCAAATAATTAATTACTATTGCAACTAACACACACGCACACACACTCACAAATCTGTGATTTCAATCTATAACCCAAATAGTTTGTCCTAATTTTAATGAAAATGAAAAAGTTTTACAAAAAGAATTTTAGTCATGAAATTATGAGTGTAGACGAAAAACTTTGCCAGACCATCATTCTTACTAAGCCACACAAAGTCAAAGTTAAGCTATAGACATAAAATGTCTACAACGAATATAATATATGAATATAAGGATAGATATTAGGGTGGAGTGGAAAATTTGTGGAAAGTGGAGAAGTTTTGTTTGGAAATCCAAAGCTTCTTGTGTGCAGTTTTTTGGGAAAATTCTTAGAATTAAGACTAACTTAAATTCAGAGAGAGTCTATTGTATATGATACCAAGTCCATGGGGAGGAGTTAATATAGCCAATTTTTAAAACTGGATGATGCATATACATTGGCTGTAATGCCTATGTTACATTAGTCAGATTTTTTCACAATCAGTACTGACCACCATTGCACAATAGCATTGGAGATCCCCTTTCAAAACATACATTATATATTTGCCTGTTAATATAAATAAATGTACTCGCCCATAAATAATCGACGAAACTTTGAAAAAAAATTGGGCAAAAATTTACCAATTTAAAATTTCTTATTATGAAGTTTTTGATCAAAATGTTGTGGGTATTATGAAGAACATGCTTGTTTCTTTGAAAAAAATGTTTTATTATTTTACTTCAGTATTTGCAATATTATATACAATCATTTCCCTTATTAACTACAATTTTTGGGTGTATGAACTTTGATAGTAGGTTTCACACGAAAATATAAAATTTTTAAAGATGTTGAATTTATGCAAAATTTTTTCAAAATTTTATTTCTACAGAAAATATTGTCAACATTTTATTTCTACAGCAGATTTTGTCAACATTTTATTTCTATATAACATTTTGTCAAAATTTTATTTCTGTAGAAAATTTTGTCAAAATTTTATTTCTATTGACAATTTTGTCAAAATTTTATTTCTTTTAAATTGTATGTATATAAAAAATTTTATTCCTGTAGAGCATTATGTCAAAATTTTATTTCTATAAAAATAAATTTTATAGAAATTATTATTTGTCAAAATTGTATTTTTATAGAAAATATTGTCAATGTTTTATTTCAATAGAAAATTTTGTCAAAATTGTTAAAATTTTATTTCTATAGAAAATTTTGGCAAAACTTTATTTCTATACAAAAATTTGTCAAAATTTTATTTTGTGTCAACATTTTATTTCTATAGATATTGTTGTCAACATTTTATTTCTATAAAACATTTTGTCAAAATTTTATTTCTATAGAAAATTTTGTCAAAGTTTTATTTCTATAGAAAATTTGGTCAAAATTGCATTTCCATAGCATTTTATTTATATAGAAAATGTGCCAACATTTTATTTTTATAGAAAAATTTATCAAAAATTTTCTCAAAATTTTATTTCTATAGCAAATTTAGTCCAAATTTTATTTCTATAGAAAATTTTGTCTAAATTTTATTTCTAAAGAAAAATTTCTCAAAATTTTATTTCTAACGAAAAATTTGTAAACAATTTTCTCTAAATTGTATTTCTATAGAAAATTTTCTTAACATTTTATTTCTATAGAAAATTTTCTCAAAATTTTATTTATATAGCAAATTTAGTTCAAATTTTATTTGTATAGCAAATTTAGTTCAAATTTTATTTGTATAGAAAATTTAGCCAATTTTTTTCTATAAAAATTTTCTCAAAATTTTATTTCTATAGAAAATTTTTATCAAAATTTAATTTCTATAGAAAATTTTATCAAAATTTTATTTCCCTAGTAACCTATGTCAAAATTTTATTTCTATAGAAAATTTTATTTCTACAGCAAATTTTGTAAAAATTTTATTCCTAAAGAAAATTTTATCAGAATGTTATTACCTAGAACCCTTTGTCAAAATTTAATTTCTTTAGAAATTTTTGCAAAATTTTATTTATTTAGATCATTTTGCCAAAATTTAATTTTTATAAAAAATTCTGTCAAAATTTAATTTTTATAGAAAATTTTGCCAAAATTTTATTTTTATAGAAAAATTTCGCAAAATTGCATTTCTAAAGAAAATGTTTTCAAAAATTTTCTCAAATTTTTTTTCCATAGAAAATTTCTGAAAACTTTATTTCTTTAGTAACATATATTTAGTCCAAATTTAATTTCTATAGAAAGTTTTATCAAAAATTTATTTCTATAGAAAATTTTAACATTTTATTTCTATAGACAATTTTGTCAAAATTTCATTTCTACAGAATATTTTGTCTAAATTTTATTTCTATAAAAAATTTCTTAAAATTTTATTTCTTTAAAAATATTTACAAAATTTTATTATTACAGAAAATTTTGCCAAAATTTATTGCTATAGAAAATTGTGTCAAAATTTCATTTCTGTAGAATGTCTTGTCAAAATTTTGTTTCTATAGAAAATTTTATCAAAATTTAATATCTATAGAAAATTTTATCAAAATTTTATTTCTATAGAAAATTTTATCAAAATTTTATTTCAATAGAAAATTTTGTCAAAATTTTATTCCTATATAAAATTTTATCAATATTTTATTACTATAGAACACTTTGTCAAAATTGAATTTCTGTAGAAAATTTTGTAAAAATTTTATTTATATAGAAAATTTTGCCAAAATTTTATTTTTATAGAAAAATTTCTCAAAAATTTTTTTCTATAGAAAATTTTCTCAAATTTTTATTTCTATAGAAATAAAATTATGTCCAAATTTTATTTCTATAGAAAATTTTGTCAAAATTTTATTTCTTTAGAAAATTTTGTCAAAATTTTATTTCTAAAGAAAATTTTGTCAACATTTTTTTTCTATAGAAAAATTTCTCAAAATTGTATTTCTATAGAAAATTTAGTCCAAATTTTATTTCTATAGAAAGTTTTATCAAAATTTTATTTCTATAGAAAGTTTTGTCAACATTTTATTTCAATAGAAAATTTAGTCAAAATTTTATTTCTAAAGAAAAATTTCTCAAAATTTTGTCAAAATTTTGTTTCTATAGAAAATTTTGTCAATATTTTATGTATATAGAAATTTTTTTCAAAATTTTATTGCTATAGAAAATGTTGTCAAAATTGTATTTCTGTAGAAATTTGTCAAAATTTTATTTCTATAGAAAATTTTGTCAAACTTGTATTTATGTAGAAAATTTTAGTTCTATAGAAAATTTTGTCAAAATTGTATTTCCATTCTTGGTAGAATTCTACCAAATATGGTGATAATACATGACAATAAATTTAATATTTATACTGTCATAGTTTATAAGCAACACATATTTAATTTTCCACAAATATCTTTCAACTTGATTGTCAATTGCAAATATATATATGAGAGATTTTAAGTAAGCTTGCCTAATTTTAGGCTCTTATTATTATGAAATTATACCAAAATAATATGAGCCTATAAGTAGGCAAGCTATTTTGGATTCTCAATTTCACATATAGTGCAGTCTATATGGTATGCTTTGCATATTTCGATTTATGTGTATTTGTGTTAGTGTGTTAAACATAATTAATAGTGAATGTCCACATAATGTTTATGTCATAAATTTTAAAATTTCCTGATAGCCTAAATATATACATCGATAGAACATTTCACATTAGATGGGAAGATTATATACAAAAGAATTTATGGATATGTCATAATAAATTTGAAAATATTTAAAGAGCATATTTTGCGGCACAGTGGGGAAAATTTTAATTGAATATGGAATATTTTTATTCTTATATATGGAAGATATATTGAAATTTTTATCGATTTTTTTTTTTAAATTTATTCAATATTGGGTTTGTTTAATTTTGTTTTTATTTCGTATATAAGAATTTGTAAAAAATGCCATAGAAAGTATAAGGCTTTACTTACACTTAAGGAACTCAGTGAAATATTAAAAATTTACCTGTAAGAAAAAATAAATTTTTATCAAAAGATTAAATTAATTAATAATATAACTTAAATGTAATAATAATTCAATGGTAAACAAAATACATATATAGTTAAAGATTAAATTTATATTACTTTTCAATATAGCATACCAATAAGACAATGTTTAGAATACAAAATGGTCATACAACTTTTTTTTCTGCCATTATGTTGAAGCAATGCAAGAAAATATACAAAATTTCATTGCATACCTTTAGGATGTCTTCAACTTAAACTAAGTATATGTCTTGCAGCGATTCCTATCTTAAAAGGAAATAGAAATCAAATTAGTTGGATAAATTCAATACTTCTATAGCTACATCAGTAAAAAAAGGCATTTCTTTGGTAGATTTCGATCTATTTTTTTTTCTTTGGTTCGTACTCTTAAAACAAAACATTGTAGTTTAATGCTGTTTTCGTTCGTTTTTTTTGTCTTTCAGATATTCTTAGTTTTGCCAAGAATATTCTTTCGTTGCAATAAAAACGTACCCTCCTTAAAATAAATCCATTCAAGCATAAACTATAATGTTATAGTCGAATTGCAAAATACAGGAAATGAAGTTTGGAGTTTTCCCCGTCTTCTCTTACTGCTGCTACTGCTCGCTGCCCCCCATAGTGAATATAACTTCAAATCAAAGGTATGAATGCCATTGAGTGAAGTGAATGATAGCCAAGCATGAAGATATAGAAAGGAAACAAATTCTTAGTAAGCGGATAAAATGCTATTACGTGTAGTTCAGTTTTATTTTTTGGGTTGGGGGGTTTTATGATAAAGCTTCAATGCAATGCATAGTAGCTCATTCAATTTTCTCCCTTTTAGTTTCTTCCAAGTGGATAAGTATTGAATACTACTCAATCGGCATGGTTGGTTGGTATACTTATTTCAAATGTAGCGCAAAAATGTTTGGTGGTTGCAGTTATTTAAGTCTTGTTTTTTTTTGACTAAAACTGTAATTGAAAAGTTCCGATGATATAAAAGGCTTTTATTTTGTAATGACAAATGTGACAAATATGTATATGCTTCGATGCAATGGAAATAGCTGAAAATTTATATTGAATTTAGAAGTGGATTTGCATGGATAGGACATTGTTTTTTGGTTTAAAAAAATGTTCTACACTTCTAATATATTTCAATGGAATGTGAAATAATAAATAACATTTATTTAATTAAAATTAAAATAAATTTAAAATTTATTGATTTAAATTAAAATAAACTAAATTAAATGAATTTTAAGTTAATAAAAATAAAATTAAAAAAAAAATATTTTAAATGATAAATTTGAACAAAAAAAAAAAACAAAATGAATAAAATTCAAACCAAAATTAAAATTAAATTAATATAAAAATTTATATTAAAATAAATGAATTGAAATCAAATAGAAATTATTTAAATAAAATTAAAATAAATTTGAAAATTCTTAATTTAAAATAAAATAAATTAATTATAATTAAAAATAAATTTTATGTAAATTAAAAAATAAAATTAAAAAATATTTTAAATTGAAAATTGAATTTATAAGCTGTAATTGTAGTATCTAATTTTCATGGATAGGACATTGCTTTTTGGTTAAAAAAAGATATTCTACACTTCTAAGGTATTTGAATGGAATGTGAAATAATAAATAAAATTTATTTAATTAAAATTAAAATAAATTTGAAATTTATTAAACTAAAATAAACTATATAAAATCAATTTTAAATAAATTAAAATAAAATTAAAAAATATTTTAAATGAAAATTCGAATACAATGGAATGGAAATAGAAAATGCATTCAAATTCAAACCAAAATAAAAATTAAATTAACATAACAATTTACATCAAAATAAATGAATTGAAATAAAATAGATATTATTTAAATAAAATTAAAATAAATTTGAAACTTCTTAATTTAAAAAAAAAATAATTAATTATAAAGGGTGATTCTTTTGAGGTTAGGATTTTCATGCATTAGTATTTGACAGATCACGTGGGATTTCAGACATGGTGTCAAAGAGAAAGATGCTCAGTATGCTTTGACATTTCATCATGAATAGACTTACTAACGAGCAACGCTTGCAAATCATTGAATTTTATTACCAAAATCAGTGGCAGAAAATCCGCTTTTTTATCGACAAATTTTGTTCAGCGATGAGGCTCATTTCTTGTTGAATGGCTACGTAAATAAGCCAAATTGCCGCATTTGGAGTGAAGAGCAACCAGAAGCCGTTCAAGAACTGCCCATGCATCCCGAAAAATGCACTGTTTGGTGTGGTTTGTACGCTGGTGGAATCATTGGACCGTATTTTTTCAAAGATGCTGTTGGACGCAACGTTACGGTGAATGGCGATCGCTATCGTTCGATGCTAACAAACTTTTTGTTGCCAAAAATGGAAGAACTGAACTTGGTTGACATGTGGTTTCAACAAGATGGCGCTACATGCCACACAGCTCGCGATTCTATGGCCATTTTGAGGGAAAACTTCGGAGAACAATTCATCTCAAGAAATGGACCGGTAAGTTGGCCACCAAGATCATGCGATTTGACGCCTTTAGACTATTTTTTGTGGGGCTACGTCAAGTCTAAAGTCTACAGAAATAAGCCAGCAACTATTCCAGCTTTGGAAGACAACATTTCCGAAGAAATTCGGGCTATTCCGGCCGAAATGCTCGAAAAAGTTGCCCAAAATTGGACTTTCCGAATGGACCACCTAAGACGCAGCCGCGGTCAACATTTAAATGAAATTATCTTCAAAAAGTAAATGTCATGGACCAATCTAACGTTTCAAATAAAGAACCGATGAGATTTTGCAAATTTTATGCGTTTTTTTTTTTTTTTTAAAGTTATCAAGCTCTTAACAAATCACCCTTTAATTAAAAATAAATTTTATGTAAATTAAAAAATAAAATTAAAAAAATATTTTAAATTGAAAATTGAATTTAGAAGCTGTAGTAGTAGTAGCAGTTGATTTGCATGGATAGGACAATTGCTTTTTGGTTCAAAAAAGATATTCTACACGTCTAAGGTATTTGAGTGGAATGTGAAATAATAAATAAAATATATTTAATTAAAATTAAAATAAATTTGAAATTTATTAAATTAAAATAAACTATATAAAATCAATTTTAAATAAATTAAAATAAAATTTAAAAAAAAAATTAAATGAAAATTCGAATAAAATGGAATCAAATTTAAACCAAAATATAAAACAAATTAACATCAAAATAAATGAATTGAAATCAAATAGAAATTATTTCAATAAAATTAAAATAAATTTAAAATTATTAAAATTAAAAATAAAATAAATAAAAAATAGGGCTTTGCCCAAATAAATTTGACAAGCATACTTTTCCTCTGTTGGTTAAGCTACACTTGTAGTTTAGTCAATGCATGGCTTTAAGCTGAGATCAAAAAACAAAAAAACAACAATAACGATTAAAGAGAAGCCAACAATAACAAACAAAACGAATAAATAAAATAAATTTAAAATAAAATAAATTAATTATAATTAAAAATAAATTTTATGTAAATTAAAAAATAAAATTAAAAAAATATTTTAAATTGAAAATTGAATTTAGAACCTGTAAATTTCTATTGAATTTAGAAGCTGTAGTAGTAGTAGCAGTTGATTTGCTTGTGTAGGACATTGCTTTTTGGTTCAAAAAAGATATTCTACACGTCTAAGGTATTTGAATGGAATGTGAAATAATAAATAAAATATATTTAATTAAAATTAAAATAAATTTAAAATTTATTAAATTAAAATAAACTATATAAAATCAAAAAATTAAAATAAAATTAAAAAAAAAATTTAAGTGAAAATTCGAATAAAATGGAATGGAAATGGAAAATGGAATCAAATTTAAACCAAAATATAAAACAAATTAACATCAAAGTAAATGATTTGAAATCAAATAGAAATTATTTAAATAAAATTAAAATAAATTTAAAATTATTAAAATTAAAAATAAAATAAATTTAAAATAAAATAAATTAATTATAATTAAAAATAAATTTTATGTAAATTAAAAAATAAAAGTAAAAAATATTTTAAATTGAAAATTGAATTTATAAGCTGTAAATTTCTATTGAATTTAGAAGCTTTAGTAGTAGTAGCAGTTGATTTGCTTGTGTAGGACATTGCTTTTTGGTTAAAAAGAAGATACTCTACACTTCTAAGGTATTTGAATGGAATGTGAAATAATAAATAAAATTTATGTAATTAAAATTAAAATAAATTTGAAATTTATTACATTAAAATAAACTAAATAAAATCAATTTTAAATAAATTAAAATAAAATTAAAAAAATATTTTAAATGAAAATTCGAATAAAATGGAATGGAAATGGAAAATGGAATCAAATTGAAACCAAAATTTAAAACAAATTAACATAAAAATTTACATCAAAATAAATGAATTGAAATCAAATAGAAATTATTTAAATAAAATTAAAATAAATGTAAAATTATTAAAATTAAAAATAAAATAAATTTTAAATAAAATAAATTAATTGTAATTAAAAATAAATTTTATGTAAATTAAAAAATAAAATTAAAAAATATTTTAAATAAAAATTCCTATAAAACAAAACTTAGAATAGAACACATTGTAAGGTGACCTTTTAAATTTGAATTTAATTTTTAACCATATGAAAGTGGAATTTTTAAAAATTTCATAAAACAATTAGTGCCCAGGAACCTCGCTGGCTAGTTAGTCTTCCTATAATCGTGTTATAGTTAAATTAAATAAATAAATGTTTAAAAAATAGAAAAAAATAAAATCGCTTATCCAAACAGTTAAAACACTGAAAATCTATTTTTTTGTTTAATTTACAAAAATCGAAAACTTTAAAAAATTCCAAATTGAGAAAAAAACGAAAATGTGAAAAAATGTCTCTATGGAAAGTCAACTTTCAAAATTTTCAAGCAGTCTAAAAGTCTAATTTTCCAATTTTTAAAAAAGATGAAAATCTTTAAGTCGACTTGTAATTTTTTCAAAAGGTCGCTTTTCCAAAGACAAAGGTTTGAAAAGTCAAATCTTCTAAATTTTAAAAAAGTCGAAAACTCATAACGATTTTTACAATCTTTGAAAATTCGACTTTTCTGAAATGAAATAAAAACAAGTAAGGAAGAAAGTCTAAAGTCGGACGGGGTCGACTATATTATACCCTGCACCACTTTGTAGATCTAAATTTTCGATTCCATATCACATCCGTCAAATGTGTTGGGGGCTATATAGGTTTGTCCCAAATACATACAATTAAATATCACTCGATATGGACAGAATTTTATAGACTTCTACAAAATCTTTAGACTCAAAATTTAAGTCGGGTTGAATGCGTGGCATAAAAGTAGAAAAGAAATAAAAAGGCACTGGTTTAGAAGTTGAACCAAAATATTTGGGCTTTATTTAATCAATTATTGTTCGTCAAACAATATTTACCTTCGTAGAAGCGAGAGAGTCTCAAAAGTGAATGTCAAAAAGCTTGGATGCCGAAAGGCGGGGGTTGATGACATTTGACGTTAGAAAATGTCCTTATTTTCGTACCGAAAGGCAGAAAAAGGCATAGACAAATCCTAACGGAGGGATTACACTTGAAAATGATTATATGACTGAACAAAGCTAAAAAAACGGCATTTGAACTTAAACATTGCCGCCCGCCTTGCAACATCCAGCCATGTTGCAAAATTTAAAAATAAGTTAAATAATATTTACATGTTACATAATGAAAGTATACAGGATGTACATTTCAGTTTACAAAAAAGAGCATTTTATTTTAGTTCAATTCTTTTTTTTCTCTTGTTATGGTGTCCAATTCATGTTTCATTTTTTCCAAAACATATTATTTACAAATGTGCTCGTTAAGCACGCGATCGTAAATGGACTCGTCAAGCCCGATCGTTGTTATTAAAAATTTTTTTAAAAAATTTGACTCGGAAGAGCCGGGTGTCGAGGACTCGTAAAGTCAGAAGGCAGTTGAAGACTACCTTACACCCAAGTGTGATATGGGGTGGCGAAGCCACAAACAATTCTCCTGGAGGAACCCCAGAAGCCGTCGTGAACGGTTTTTTATTGGTTGCTGTTGCAACATTGTCGGCCAGAATGGCAGAATCAGTAGTCGTACTGATGGTATGTTCATCGGCAAGGGGTGCGATGCTAGAATTAATCTCCCGTTCCTCATCCAACATGGGGACGTCGTCCTCAGACTCTGGAAGGGTAGCAGCCATCTTTGCTATGTTTTCTATCTATGAAAATATAGAAAGATTTCGGAACGGAAAACCAAATTAACATAATGGTCAGGGTGACCAGAAACCGTAGGTCGCCTTACAACTTGTAGTCCGATCTATTGCGATTCGAACGCGGCCATCAACCCAAAGATTTTTCACGTAACAAAAACTAGGGAGGACGCGAGCATAACGCGACAGATAGACCTATGTTAACTCCCTAAAAGACAAGGATGTAATCCATTTGAACAAACGACGACCGTTAGTACCCGGATGAACATCGCGAATACGACATAATTTCCACGTAGTGGGGAGTAATAGTTCTCGTCGAGAATGTCGTGGACAAATCAAAAGTAGCATGTAAAGTTACCGCTTTCGTAGAAAAGCAGACAGTTTTGTAAATATAACCGTGATAAATAGCGTACTATAGGACAAGCTCAAACTCATGGCGTGTATTGCCCCTTGACCCAGGCGCATTACCCAAATTATGGTACCCCGTCAATACGTCGTCAACGTACATGCTCTTCCGTAGGACTTGTACATAAAGAGGAAACCCATTCCCCATGTCGTCAGCCAAATGCAAAAGTTGTCCAAGTCACTGTCTGTAACTAAAAGTTCCGGATAATATTTTGCAGAGAATATCTTAACTGTATTCAATGCAGAAATGTCTAGGACGGGTCAACATATATATGTCTGTATACATCTGTGTGATATCGCAATTGTATACGAATTTATACAACCTCCACCTCAAAACGAGGAGAAACAAGTCTGATTGTTGAGTCGGACCGACGTGTAAAAATGTCATTCAAGGCAGTGAAAACCAATCGAAGTTAAATTGTCTTCTCCTCATTCGTAGGCGTAACCTAAACTGGCCCCATATGGTATAACCATATATACCCCCGGACAAAGTCGTGGTGAATCGTCTTAATTCATGGTTTTCACAAGAAGAATGCCTCATTTCGAAGAAAGTGTGTCAGGCAACCCGTCCTTGATTTCTGATTTGTCCGGAGAAATAAGTTTTGAGATGAAGAGTATCTTCACTCAGAATCCCGTCGGTTTGTCTTTTCATAATTTTACCCGCAAAGCTTATCTGAATCAGATAAGAGAGGACGTCGGGGAAGCTCTTCTAGTTCCCAAAGTGCGGAGACGTGTCTCGTCAAGACTAGTTCCCTCGGAGAGGTCCACAGTAGTCGTGTAGACTGAAATATTCGAAGAAGGGATAGGACCCGTGACAACCCAGCCGAAGACTGTGTTTTGCGCTAGTAATGATCCCAAAATATTCGTTCTCGTACCGTCCAACAAAATTTTCGGATAAAGATCCGCGCCCAACAGAAGGTCAACAGGACGACAAACAAATAAATTGGGGTCAGCCAAACGTAGATTTGGCATGCTAGACACAATGTCACGATTTAGAGAAAAAGATGGCAGGTTGCCGGAAATGTTCGGAAGAACGTACGCTGTAGTCTCCAGTAGGAGCGACTCGTCTAGTGGGGTACCAATGCAAAGTGAACAAAGTTCTCTCGACGTGATCGAAACACTTTGATTCACACCAGAAATTGTAGCCGAAGTCGAAGACGTACTCAGTCCAAGTCGGTTCCGCAATCCTTCCGTAATAAAGGATGATTCCGAAGCGGGATCTATTAAGGCCCTAGCAGGATACGTGATACCCTGGTGAACGATATTCACCATTGCAGTCCCTAATAATACATTTCCAGTACGTGAAGTATGGAATACCTGTCTACTCGACGACCCAGAAACAATGCCAGTCGACGTAGAAGGTTGATCGGCATCCG
Organism: Haematobia irritans; assembly: GCF_050003625.1. NCBI lineage: Eukaryota > Metazoa > Arthropoda > Insecta > Diptera > Muscidae > Haematobia > Haematobia irritans. The sequence continues at coordinate 157,174,214 of NC_134399.1, forward strand.
GTGATGCCACTTCGGTATTTCGCGTAGCCGGTGCGGAAACGACCGGAGTAGTCCTAGGGCTATTCGACATATCACTATGCAAAAGAGTGTGGTGTCTTCTACCACATCTACCGCAATCATATGCGCTGGGACAATCATTTGTCACATGTCTGCGTGACAGACAATTCATACAACACTGATGGCGCTTAATCACATTCATCCTCTCAGGAACTGAAAGATTATGAAACCTAGAGCATGTTCTGAGGTGATGCTGTCGTCGACAGAGAACGCATAATCTGTCAGGAGAGGACTGGGAGGAACGAGGCGTACTTGTTGGGGAACGAGGTGCTTTCGCCTTCGTGAAATGCGAACGAACTCTTTTGTTGGCCGGAGGCCTGGCGTCAATGCCGCGGATATCCCGAAGACATGTCAATGTCTGGATTCTTTCCGTGAGAAAGAAGTCCAAATCTGACCAAGAAGACAAAGCAGACTTTTCCTTAATACTCTGTTCCCAAAGTGTGACAGTACATTTCGGCAATCTTTGAAGGCATAAAAAGACGAGGATGGGATCCCAATCGTCAGTAGCCACATCGTAGATGGACATTGTCGAAATGCATGTCGAGATACCACGTTGTAACTTCTTCAGTCCTGAACTGGTCTCAGACTCCAAGACTGGCAAATCAAATAATAATTTGAGTTGGTGGTTCACCAAGAGGCGGGTATTATCATAAGTACCCTTTAGCGCCTTCCACGCAAGAGCGAAGCTTCTATGCGTGAGCGGAAATTTCGAAACCACATCGCGAGCTTCACCACTGGTTTTCTTGAGTAAATGACACAATTTTTCAATATCGCTAAGTCGGCTATTGTTAATATATACCGCTGTGAAGAAATCTCTAAATGTTGGCCAATTGAGAAAATCGCCGTCAAAAACATCTATATCACAAGGCGGTAGATTGAGACTATGGGAGGAACTATTGTCTCCCCTAGAGCTAACGGAAGAACTGTGTGAGTCATCGGACCTATGAGAAACATTCAAAAGAGATGTTTGGTCCTCCAACCGAGGCGATTTAGCAGAATGCTTAGATGGTGCACGTAGTGCATCCAATTTACCTTGAATAGACTCCATGACATTCAAGTAACAATTATAAGCCACATCATATTTGCCGTCAGCAGCAGCGGCTGCCTCGGTGGCGTTGCTCTGTGTGGAAACAAAGTCAAGACATTCGTCGAATAAGCCCTTAACCTTTTCCCACAATGACTTAGCCTCGGAACCATGACATTCTAGTCTATAGGCGGTGAGATCATTGTCTCGCAAACTGTGAAACTTCGCTTCAAATCGGACTATTGCGTCAGTTGCTCTTGTGAAGGCAGTAAGTGGTGTAGTAGTCATTATGAAAAAGTGCTGGAAAATTTAAGGGGCGAAAAAATTGACACGTGATGTCCAAAACTCTCGAAAAGAGTATAAATCGATCCAAACGCTACTTCGATTTGTCGTCGAACAAATGAAAATGCAGTTTTTTCTCCAGTGTATGCGAAATGTGTATCGTCAACACACAATATTTTTCGCAGTGTACCGAAAGTACCACAAATGTGAACAAGGTAACGTAATTACCACAAAAACACAAAAAATGAGATCAGAAAATTTCTCACAGTGTACGGAGTACAACCAATTTTTTACAGTGTATCGTCGATACACCAATTTCCTCACAGTGTATTGGAAATACCAGCTAAAATTAGCTCTGCAAGGTAAATTATAAGTATTTCAACTTTTTGTAAAAATTGGCGAAAAATTTCTCCAAGTGTATGAAAACACGTAAAGTTTCTTCCGGTGTATCGTAAATACAAGAAACGCTTTTTCGCGTGGCGAAATATATGCAAAATCTTTATTTGGAAAATATTACAATATTTTTCCAGTGTACCCTGTGTTCCAAAAGATTTTTGCAAGTGTATCGTGAATACAAAAAATATTTTCAGTGTATCGTAGAATACAAAGAATAATTTTTGCGTGGCGAATTATCGAAAAAATTGAAAACTTCATATATTACGAGAGAGTTTCTCTCAGTGTATATATTATCCAAAACTTCTCCCAGTGTACGTAGATACACAAAATTTGTGCAAGTGTATCGTGAATATCACTTGCCAAATGGAAAAATTACAAGACAATGAAAAGTCGTGAACTTTAAATTGTAAAATGTCAACTTGACCGATTGTAGGGTGCACGGACTGTAAGATGCACACTACGAAACAGTAAGGTCCAACAACAACAATAATATAAAAAATAAAAAAGTTTCGTGGAAACTCAAATATGTCAGTATTACGATAATATAATATATAATAAATACTGTTATTTTATTGTTTATATCGACCGACCGTAGGGTACACTACCACGTAACACGAACGATAATAGTAAACGACCGATATCCGTAGGAATCAACAATAAATACTTTTCTCAATTGAACTTGCAAAAAAATATTTTTATAATTTCGCGCCGTAAGCGACCCACGCTAATAAACCAACGTGTATGCAGTTCGAACGTATGTTGGATGTAACACCTGTGTGCGCACGTATGTATAGCAAGTTGAACGGCAACTGTATAACACTTTACTATTGATGCCTATTGGCAAACCAATGCTTACAACCAATGCAATTGTTTTTGTTTTTTCTATGCCGATCGAAGATCAAAAAACCAAAAGAAAAAACACAACAATATGAATGTAATCAAATGGAGAAATACAGCGAAATTGAATTCAACTTTGATGTAGAATATTTGGACGAAAACAAAGTGGAATTAAACGCACTTTTCAACACTTTAATGAGAATGTAGCCGGGTATTAAAGACCGACGGATAATTTAATTTTTTCTCGTAGAGATTTAATGTACAACCGATATAAAATACGAGTTGTAAAGCGACCGTAGGCGAGTGTTTATTTCTGTTTTATTTTACACCGAAGGATATGCTCACTTTTTAATTATCACTGAAAGCACATACCTTGGTTGTTGATAATAAAAATATTTGTGTAATAAATTGAAAATGCCTCGTAGAGGGTGGTGATCGTCGATCGTTTGTTGTTGTTGTTGATTGGCGTAGCCTTTGCCTTCGAAGAAGAAATAAAAAGAGCGAATTAATTCTTTCCAATTAATATCCGGTTCGAAGGACCAATGATTGCGTGGCATAAAAGTAGAAAAGAAATAAAAAGGCACTGGTTTAGAAGTTGAACCAAAATATTTGGGCTTTATTTAATCAATTATTGTTCGTCAAACAATATTTACCTTCGTAGAAGCGAGAGAGTCTCAAAAGTGAATGTCAAAAAGCTTGGATGCCGAAAGGCGGGGGTTGATGACATTTGACGTTAGAAAATGTCCTTATTTTCGTACCGAAAGGCAGAAAAAGGCATAGACAAATCCTAACGGAGGGATTACACTTGAAAATGATTATATGACTGAACAAAGCTAAAAAAACGGCATTTGAACTTAAACACGGGTAATGCATTAGGGTGGAACACAATGTGTAAACAATGTGTAAAGTTAAAAATTGGCCTCCTGGTCATGTGAGTGTAAATCGGGCGAAAGCTATATATGGGAGCTATATCTAAATCTGAACCGATTTCAATAAAATTTGGCACACTACTAATTGTACTCCTAGTGCAAAATTTCAACCGAATTGGGGTAAAACTCTGGCTTCTGGGATCGTATTAGTCCATATCGGGCGAAAGATGTATATGAGAGCTATATCTAAATCTGAACCGATTTCAATAAAATTTGGCAATTTTGACTTGACTATAGTACTAATTGTTCTTCTTGTGCAAAATTTTAAGCAAATTAGGGTAAAACTCTGGCTTCTGGGGCCCTATAAGTCCATATCGCACGAAATATATATATGGGAGCTATATCTAAATCTGAACCGATTTCTTCCAAAATCAATAGGGATCTATTCTGAGCCAAAACACATACTTGTGCCAAATTTGAAGTCGATTGGACTAAAACTGCGACCTAGACTTTGATTACATAAATGTGTTCACGGACAGACGGACATAGCTATATCGACTCAGGAGCCCACCCTGAGCATTTTTGCCAAAGACACCATGTGTCTATCTCGTCTCCTTCTGGGTGTTGCAAACATATGCACTAACTTATAATACCCTATTCCACAGTATGGCGCAGGATATAAAAAAATAAAACTCGGAAAGCCAAATTTCGAAGCTTCGATAATGTCAAAAACTTTAAACGTCGATTTTTACTAGCTTTAAAAATCTAAATAATAAATATTTTTAAATTTCTGAAAAGTCGACATTTCGAAATTTTAAGTTTTTCAAGTTTTCATCTTTTACTAAATTTGGAAAAATTTACTCTCGTTATGTTTTTTTTTAAGTTGGAAAAAAATAAAATAAAAAATTCTAAACAGACAAAACCATACAATTTTTGTTTTTTAAATTAAAAAAAAAAAAAAAAACGAAACCTTAAAAAGATGACTTTTCCAAACTGAGAATAAACGAAAATGTTTAAAAAATGTCTTTATGAAAAGTCGACTTTTCAAATTTTGCAAAAATCGGTAAATAAACATTTGCACATTTTTGAAAATAAATTTTTGAAATTTTTGACAAAAATGAAAATCTTCAAGTTAACTTTTGAAAAATTTCAAAAGGCCTCTTTTCCAAAGTCAAAGGCTTGAAAATTCATTTTTTTAAATATTAGTCGAAAATTCTACATTTGTAAAATTAAAAAAAAAGAAAACTCGAAAACCTAAATTTCGAAACTTCGATAATGTCGAAAACTCGAAACGATTTTGACTTTATTTTAAAATAGACAAATAATAAACATTTTAAAATTTCTGAAAAGTCGACTTTTCGAAATTTTGAAAAAGATGAAAAAATTAAATTTGGAAATTCATAATTTGAAAATGTCCATTTGTCCAAATTTTCAAACGAACGAAAACCTGAAAAGTTTCATTTTGCACAGCTCGAAAACAACAAATGTCGACTTTTCCAAACTGAGAAAAAAAAGAAAATTTGAACAATCCATATTTTTTAAATTTTCGGAAAGTACATTTTTTTAAATTTAGTAAAAGAAAGAAAACTACTACATAAGTCGTTACTTTATATAAAAAAAAGCAATAAATACGAAAAAGAAATCGAAAAATATAACTTTGAATTTTTTTGAAAGGTAAGTCGACCTAATTGGAAAAATATGAAAACTTTAAAGTAGACTTATTAAACGTTTCAAAAAGACGAAAACTCGAAAAATAAATTTTTCATAAAGTCAACAAATCGAAGCTTTGAATTTTCTAAAAACTGTAAAGTTCGAAAAATCGAATTTTTAAAATTCTTCAAAAATGCTTTCAAATTTTAAATGGGATAAAAACTTGAACGATAAATTTTGAAAAATATTGAAATTTTGATATACTACAATATATTATTACAAAAATCTACCTTTTAAAATTTTCAAAATTTTCAATTTCGAGACAAATTATAAAGTGGCACAAACATTTTAAAAAATTATTAAAAAATCTTGAACTTATTACAATTTGCATATTATACAGCCATTGAGTGAACATGCAAGAAATTCTCTTTTTTTTATTTCGTGTAGGTATTCTTGCATGAAACTTCGATGTAGGTTACTGCTTTCCTGTCATATGTCATTGTTTACAATATCCGTAAAAGGAAACGGAAATGTAAGTAAATGTTAAATAGCTACAAGTACAAACTTTTAAATCAGGGAAAGGTGATGGTACAGTTACAAGCAAACAAACACATGGACAATCATCGAAATTCACATACATACAGAGACAGAGAGACAGGCAGATACATATTTGTACAGTATTTCTGTTCATCCTCTTTTCACAATCCTAGCATGACTATTTCAGCATATTTTCCTCTGTGGCATTTTTTTTTATTATTATCTGTTGGCTCAATATGAATATGAAATGGCCATGAGGAATACTGGAACATGTCTATTTAAGATAAAATTACCCTCCAAGGATTTAAGCTCTCATTTACGCAATCAAAGTGGTAAACCTTTTTTCCCTCGAAATGAGAGTTAATAAATATTTTTATAAGCCCCCTTGAAGAAATTATCTTGATAATCTGATAACGTATTATAGCATATAATGCCTTTGCAGTCTATGGATCACAGCAAAACTTGGTCATTTTATGTTTCATCTAAAAGGGAAGCCTGACAAAAAGTGACGATGAGAGAGTGTGTGTGTGTGTGAGTAGAGTTCAGTGTACATATTTGCCTGCTTTCAATACAGATATTATTCATATATACTATTTATCTTCTCTTGTCTTCCTTTTTCTATATACATATAAACACATTAAGGAAGACTCGATGGATGGATTATTGTCTGTCTGGCTGGCTGGCTGGCTGACTGGATGGTTTTGGCAGATATTTGCATAAGCCATCTGCCAGTCAAATATAAGCAAGCAGACATAACCCATCGACAGGCAACGAATGGACAATTGTTTCAGCTCTAGGCAAATAGGATGAACGTACAGACTATGGAATTCATTTAAATGTAAACAGGCAAACTGATAATCTTGGTACTGTTCCCGTTTTTTTGTTATTATTATTCTCATTCGTTCACCTCTCTTCATTTTATGTCATAGTATTTGTTTTAACAAGACTCTTTTTACGACTTTTTCTCATATCTTTTTTATTTTAATAACCACTGAAGTGTATATTGTATGTTTTTTTCGGTGATGTTGACTTGTTTTCTGTTTTGCATCGCCCCGCCATGCCCAAAAGTATGCCATGAAATTTGTCCATCCTTTGCATATGGGTCATTGGAATGGAATTAAATGGCAAACATGATAATGATCATCTCTGTTTGTTTCATAACAATTCTAGAATTGTTATTATATTCCTTTGGGTATTGAAATGATCATAAAATGTATGGAATTTTCCTTAACTAATCTACATTTCAAGTGTAAATTGTAAAATTAAATTGTTACTTTGATTGGAAAATCAATTACATGACATTGATATTACTTTGGATTTTAATGTCAAGCATATGATTTTAGTTTTATTGCCATTTGTCTATTGGCTATTATGGTAATTGCCTTTATAGTAAATTTCAGTCAATTGATTTTTGTTTTTGTGCATCCCAAAAGTATGCCATAGAAAATTTTGTTCAATGTTAAGGAAAAATAATTTGAAATTTGATTTGGTATTTTAATATAATTTTACAATAAATATTTAAAATTATTACAAATTGAAAAATATGTTAAAGGCTATGAAAGGAATTTATGTAAGAAACTATAATAGGCAAATATTGAGGGAAAAAAGTGGGGAATGTATAAGGTGGAGGGGAAATTATTACGTACATAAAAAAATTCTGATTCAATCACAAAATTAATTGGTCCAATTAATTTTTTAATTGAAATGTCTTCAATCACAGAAATGATAGTATCAATTAAAAAATTATTTGGAAGTCAATTAAAAAATTAATTGATACTATTAATTTTTGTTTCAATTAAAAAATTAGTTGAAACAATTACATTTTTAATTGAATATTTTTTAAAACTCAATTAGAATTTTAATTGGAAAATATTCGTGATTTTTTTTTTGTGTACCATCTTTTTGCTATTGTACTGGAAAATTCTCCTTTTTTAAACCCTTAGGTTAGTATTTTTTTCATTTTGAGTCACTTCACCCTGATATGGTAAAATTCTCCCAGAAAATGAAAGATTTCAAATCCTTATAGAATTGCATATTTTCTCCACACACAAACATTTTTTTGATCCAATTAATTTTTTAATTGAAATGTCACAATTACAGTTTTAGTTGGGAAGAAAAAAAATATTTGATTAAAAAATTAATTGATTTCATTTGATTTGATTTTTTAATTAATTTTTTAATAAGTTTGTCATTCCGTTTGTAACATATCGAAATATCGATTTCCGACTATATATATATATATATATATATATATATATATATATATATATATATATATATATATATATATATATATATATATATATATATATATATATATATATATATATATATATATATATATATATATATATATATATATATATATATATATATATATATATCACGGAGAAATTCTAAGACGATATAACAATGTCCGTCTGTCTTTTGTAATCACGCTACAGTCTTCAATAATGAAGCAATCGTGCTGAAATGTTGCACAAACTCGTCTTTTATCTGCAGGCAGGTCAAGTTCAAAGATGGGCTATATCGGTCCATATTTTGGTATAGCCCCCATACACCGATCTCCCTGTTTTACTTCTTGGGCTTATAGAAATCGTAGTTTTTATCCAATTTGCCTGAAATTTGAAATCGAGAGGTATTTTATGACCATAAAGAGGTGTGTCAAAAATGGTGAGTATCGGTCCATGTTTTGGTATAGCCCCCATATAGACCGATCTCCCGATTTTACTTCTTGGGCTTATAGAAACCGCAGTTTTTATTCAATTTACCTGAAATTGGAAATCTAGAGGTATTGTAGGACCGCAAATACTTGTGCCAAAAATTGGGAGTATCGGTCCATATTTTGGTATAGCCCCCATATAGACCGATCTCCCGATTTTACTTCTTGGGCTTATAGAAACCGCTGTTTTTATTCAATTTACTTGAAATTGGAAATCTAGGGTAATTTAGGAACTCAAATACGTGCGCCAAAAATTGTGAGTAAAGGTCCATGTTTTGGTATGGTCCCCATATAAAACGACCTCCCGATTTGGGGTCTTGGGCTTATAGAAACCGTAGTTTTTATCCAATTCGTCTGAAATTGGAAATCTAGAGGTATTTTAGGACCATAAAGAGGTGTACCGAAAATGGTGAGTATCGGTCCATATTTTGGTATAGCCCCCATATAGACCGATTTCCAGATTTTACTTCTTGGGCTTCTATAATCCGAAGTTTTTATCCTATTTGCCTGAAATTGGAAATCTAGAGGTATTTTCGGGTCATAAGGAGGTGTGCCGAAAACGGTGAGTATCGGTCCAAATTTTAGTATAGCCCCCATAAGAACGATCTCCCGATTTAACTCCTTGTGTTTCTAGAAACCGTAGTTTTTATCTGATTTGCCTGAAATTGTAAATATTCTGGTATTTTAGGCTCACAAAAACGTGTATCGGATTAAGTTTTTATCGGTCCATTTGGTAATGCCCCCATATAGACCGACTTCACTCCTTGAGGGTGTAGAAGGCGCACTGATCATGAAAATTGCTTGAAACTCAATGTAAAATTTCCATATTTTACTTTTACAGATTTAAGATTTCAAATCAAGACGTTATTTTATAATTTTCTTGCACACTTACAAGAGATGTTAATGATTCCTATAAAACTCAAACAAAAATGGTTCTTATAAATCCAGAATCTGATATAGTCCTCATAGGTGAAATCTTTAAATTTATCTTCGGGAAGTGTCCTCAAGTCCTCAAGCCCTCCTGAAATTTCAAAGGAAACCCTAATATTTGGTGGTGGGTATTTATTTAAGATTCGGCCCGGCCGAACTTACTGCTGTATATACTTGTTTTAACTGATTTAGTCTTCCGACTAAAATTAATTTATACAAGGGTAATTGTATAAATTAACTGTTTAATTAAAAAATATTTGCTTCAAACATTGGCCTAATTGACGTAATGTTTCTAGTTTCATTACAAAGTTTATTGTATCATTTATTGGGTTAATTAAAAATGTATAAATTTTCAATCATTGACTTAATGTTTCTAGTTTGATTGACAACCGTATTAATTTTTGAATTGAAAGTTTTTTCAGCTTAAATTAACTTTTTAAGTGGAAATATTTTGGTGATATTACAAATTTTTTTTTCACCCGAAAGTATGCAACTATTTTATTAGTAACTTGTTAAGGTAGCCAAAAACACAAAAGGGGTGCACTCATTTAACACAAAAAATGTGGAACATAAAATGACCCACCATGCAATCGTTGTTTCAAATTAAGTATATGCCCATTTCGCAAAATATTCCCCCTTGTAAGTGATACAAGGGGGAATATTGACCAGTATAAAAAATTGTCCTCTAAAATAAGTTCAAGAAGAAATTCGTGTAGTTAGAGACTGGTAGGGGTAAATGTTAAATCATTCCAAAGGAAATGTCACAAAAAAGATATAAATGTTGTAATCTATGTTAATGTAAATAAATATCGCTTTTATATGAATATCAGCCTAAAAATATGCCACACATGTGTCCAAATGTTAATTGGGGAAAGAAGTAATCGAAATAAATAAACTAATTAATTTATTTTAATTTTTTTCTTTTTTATTTATTTATTTTTCGCTACAAGAAATTATGAACAAAATTAAATTTCTTAGTATCACAACTCCATATTCCTATGCCTATAAGATAAACAAATTTTATTTTTAGATATGAATTAAAAACAAACTTCCAGCATTTGATTCCATTTACATCCATTACAAATATAGAGGAAATCGCTTTGCTTTTAATATTCATGACAAATGCTTGAAATATTTATTCATCAGAAAATCAATACACACAGGTCACTTAACTTTCAATGAACTTATCACAATCTTTCATCCCACAAGTCATAGTATTTGCTAAAGATTTCTTCAAGTATCTGTCACAATCAATATTTATCGAGCAATTATTGTGGTCTTAACAAATATTGACATTATCTTCATATATCAGTGAGAAAAATACATGGCTTTAGGGTTTTTATTGTCGGCTCTTCTTCAATATTCCAATTTGGACATTGTCCTGTCTTAAGGTCTAAGACTTTGTGGTGGGGAAAAAACAAATACTAATCTTCCATTTAAGAACTTAACCTTAATCTACATAGCCAGCAAAGATGTCAATTTTAGTTTTCATCTAATCCTTAAAGCTTAAAGAGTCATTTGGTTATGTTTCTTAGTGTGTCATTCCAGGATAATGGCCAAAATAGATCGAAGAGAAATAGTAGAAATTTAACTTTTTTCGGAGAAAACGAAAACAAGACATATTAGAAAATACCATCAGAATGAATGAATGAGCAAGTGCTTGAGTGTATCATGAAGATGTATGGTAAATTGAAGGCTGGACTGATGACTTAGAAGAAGAATGAAAGGGATAAATAAAAAACAACAGAGATGCCAAAACTCATATCAAAAGCGAACAAAAAAAAATATTTGAAAAATGGGAAAAACTACCTTGTTATGCTCCATTGGAAAACAAATGGAAGAGTAAAGTTCTATAATTAAAACGCCAAGGAAATGGAAGTAACAGTAATCTCACTGAAATCAGTATGTTGAAGCCAAAAGTAAAAATCAGCACTTCACGGATCCTTTGTAGGCCATATGGATTAGAGAATCAGCAAAACATTCCATTCCATTAATTGAAATTAAAATTGTAATTTGAACCAACAATAACAGAACTAAAAAAAAAATAAAAGAAATTATTTAAAAAGTCGGTCACCACAACAAATTTACGGCGAACTACCTTTGTAATGATGTAATTTTTCTTGGGAATATTTTTTTCGTTGCCTAGTTTAGGTTGGGTTAGGTGGGAGCCCGATATATCAGGCCACTTAGACTATTCAGTCCATTGTGATACCACATTGGTGAACTTCTCTCTTATCTCTGAGTGCTGCCCGATTCCATGTTAAGCTCAATGATAAGGGACCTCCTTTTTATAACCGAGTCCGAACCGCGTTCCACATTGCAGTAAAACCACTTAGAGAAGTTTTGAGACCCTCAGAAATGTCACCAGCATTACTGAGGTGGGATAATCCACCGCTGAACAACTTTTTGGTGTTCGGTCGAAGCAGGAATCGAACCCACGACATTGTGTATGTAAGGAGGGCATGCTAACCATTGCACCACGGCGGCCTACTTTTGGGCGAATAAATTTGTTTAACCCTTAAATGCACACTGTATCTTTTAAGACACAACCAGAAAAAATTCGTATTCTCAACAAACTTGCGAAAATATTTTTTTGGATCCGAAACACGGTTGTCACGTGAGCCATAAATAATTTACCAAAAAATGGATTTTGAAAAAAAAACTGCCAAATAAAGATATGTTATTTTGCAAAATTTTATTTCTATCAACATTTTGTCAACATTTTATTTCTTTAGGAACTTTTTTCGAAATTTTATTTCTATAGAAAATTTTTGTCAAACTTTTATTTCTTAGAAATTTTTGTCAAAATTTTGTTTCTATAGAAAATTTTGTCAAAATTTTATTTCTATAGAAAATTTTGTCAAAATTTTATTGCTATCGAAAATTTGTCAAAAATTTAATTCTATAGAAATTTTTTGCAAACTTTTATTTCTATAGAAAATTTTTGTCAAACTTTTATTTCTATAGAAAATTTCGTCAAAATTTTATTTCTATAAACAAGTTTGTCAAAATTTTATTTGTATAGAAACTTCTGTTAAAATTTTATTTCTGTAGAATATCTTGTCAAAATTTTATTTGTATAGAAAATTTTGTCCAAATTTTATTTGTATAGAAACTTTTGTTAACATTTTATTTCTATAGAAAATTTTGCCAAAATGTTATTTCTGTAGAAAATTTTGCCAAAATTTTATTTCTATAGAAAATTTTGTTAACATTTTATTTTTATAGAAAATTTTGTCAAAATTTTATTTCTTCAGATTTTTTTTTTCAAAATTTTATGTATTTTTGTTAACATTTTATTTTTATAGAACATTTTGTCAAAATTTTATTTCTACAGAATTTTCTTCAAAATTTTATGTATATAGAAAATTTTATCAAAATTTTATTTCTGTAGAATTCTTGTTCAAATTTTATTTCTGTAGAAAATTTTGTCACAATTTTATTTCTGTAGAAAATCTTGTCAAAATTTTATTTGTATAGAAAATTTTGTCAAAATTCTATTTCTATAGAAAATTTTATTTCTATAGAAAATTTTTTCAACATTTTATTTCTATGGAAAATCTTGTCAAAATTTTATTTCTATAGAAAATTTTGTCAAAAATTTTTTTTTTATTGAAAATTTTGTCAAAATTTTATTTCTATAGAAAATTGTGTGAAAATTTTATTTCTATAGAAAATTTTGTAAAATTTTATTTCTATATAAAATTTTGTCAAAATTTTATCTATATAGCAATTTTGTCAACATTTTATTTCTATAGAAAATTTTGTCCGAATTTGTTTCTATAGAAAATTGTGTCACAATTTTATTTCTGTAGAAAATCTTGTCAAAATTTTATTTCTATAGAAAATTTTGTCCAAATTTTATTTCTATAGAAAATTTTGTCCAAATTTTATTTCTATAGAAAATTTTGTCCAAGTTTTATTTCTATAGAAAATTTTGTTAAAATTTTATTTCTATAGAAAATTTTTTGAAATTTTATTTCTATGGAAATTTTGTCAACATTTTGTTTCTATATAACATTTTGTCCAAATTTTATGTCTATAAAAAATTTTTTTTAAATTTTATTTATATAGAAACTTTTGTTAAAATTTTATTTCTATAGAAAATTTTGTCAAAATTTAATTTCTATAGAAAATTTTGTTAAAATTTTATTTTTATAGAAAATTTTGTCAAAATTTTATTTCTATAAAAAATTTTGTCAAAATCTAGATTCTATAGAAAATTTTGTTAAAATTATATTTCTGTAGAAAATTTTGTCAAAATTTTATTTCTATAGAAAATTTTGTCAAAATTTTATTTCTATAGAAAATTTTCTCAAAATTTTATTTCTATAGAAAATTTTCTCAAAATTTTATTTCTATCGATAGAAAATTTTGTTAAAATTTTATTTCGATAGAAAATTTTGTTAAAATTTTATTTCTATAGAAAATTTTGTCAAAATTTTATTTCTGTAGAAAATTTTGTCCAAATTTTATTTCTGTAGAAAATTTTGTCCAAATTTTATTTCTATACAAGATGTTGCCAAAATTTTAGTTCTATGGAAAATTGTGTAAAAATTTTATTTTTATTGAAAATTTTATCATAATTTTATTTCTATAGAAAAATTTGTCAAAATTTTATTTCTATAGAAACTTTTGCCAAAATTTTAGTTCTGTGGAAAATTGTGTAAAAATGTTATTTTTATTGAAAATTTTATCATAATTTTATTTCTATAGAAAAATTTGTCAAAATTTTATTTCTATAGAAACTTTTGTCAAAATTTTATTTCTATAGAAACTTTTGTCAAAATTTTATTTCTATAGAAACTTTTGTCAAAATTTTATTTCTATAGAAAATTTTGTCAAAATTGTATTTCTATAGAAAATTTAATTAAAATTTTATTTTTAAAGAAAATTTTGTCAAAATTTTATTTGTATAGAAAATTTTGTCAAAATTGTATTTCTATAGAAAATTTTCTTAAAATTTTATTTCTATAGAAAATTTTGTAAAAAGTTTATTTCAATAGAAAACTTTGTCAACATTTTATTTCTATGGCAATTTTGTCAACATTTTATTTCTATAGAAAATTTTGTCAAAATTTTGTCTATAGAAATTTTTTTCAAAATTTTATTTCCATAGAAAATTTTATCAAAATTTTATTTCTATAGAAAATTTTGTCAAAATTTTATTTCTGTAGAAAATTTTGTCACAATTTAATTTCTGTGGAAAATCTTTTCAAAATTTTATTTCTATAGAAAATTTTATTTCTATAAAAAATTTACCATTTATGGTAGAATTTTACTAACTGTTGCAACTATGATACGGAAGCGGTGGAAAATTGTCGCAAAAGCAATGAATTTAATATGGGCTTATCATAGGACAGATATTAACCATTTCAACAACTGTTCTACAGAATTTGCATCCCTTCTTAAGGTGTGATTTAAATTCAGTAGTTTGGGTGTGAAGTAAAAAATTCTGTGATATTTTTATAATTTTTTATTACTTTTAATGCATTCTAATGCTTATTTCAAAACGTTTTACTTCAAATACTTGCAAAATTCACAATTATTCTAGAATATATTTCGCATTTTTTCGACAAAATTTAAATAATTGGTACCATTTTGTAAATTCTTGCTACGTTTTTTCACGTATCTAAAAAAAAGACACAAAGTTAAAAATACCCATTAAGATTATGAAAAAGAATTGAATTAAAAGATCTTCCGGAGTAGTTAAAAAAATATCTTTGAGAGGAAATTTTGGAAAGTGTTTTTAAAATTGTGCCTTAAGAAGAACTTCCAAATTTTTGGCTAGTGTACATTAATAATTTAAATGTTGTTTTATTTAATATATATTTTTTTATATAATTTCTGAAATAATTTAACAGAGTTTCTCACTAATTTTTTTCCATTAAAATCTTTGCATATTTTCGGGCGGATTAAATGCCAATATACAAAATAAGAATGAATCAATTTATCTACTATTTTTTTTTGTCATTGAAATCTTGCATACTTTCGGGAGAAGTAAGAGACAATATGAAAAATACTAACTATAAAACCAAAAACAAAAAAAGGGATTTATTCTACTGTCCATAAAATGTGTCAACATTTATTTAATAAATATATATTTTACATATATTTTATGGTAAAATTTAAATGATATAAAAACATTCGTGGATTGCATAAATAAATTTGAAATCTAATTCGAAACATAAATAAAGGATAAAAAAAACATATGAATTTTATTATGATTTAGTATGACAAACAATGAATATTGAACATTTTGTAATATTGACAATTTCCAAATGAAATTCTAAATATATGGTTTTCTATGCAAGTAGTATAACAGCCTAAAGCTATGCTATACAATCGATTTCATATGACAATGGTATAATTGATGGTATACATTAAAAGTTTGACACATATTGCGTGTATACTCTATATGGAAAATATAAATATTGTATCATATTTCATAATTTTGAATATCCTTTTTTTGGACATTTCTAATAATGAACAAAACACAAGAAAGAAGACCGAATATGGTAACTACAAATACCATTTGAAAATACATCGTTGTCAAGATGATAAATGGTATTGTTTATGAGATTTCGAATGAGGTAAACGATAATAGACAATTATATGAAAACATGTTTGGGGATATGAAATACTATAAATTAAATATTAAATATTTATAAATTATTTATGAGGGAGTATCACAACTGGAAATTGCAAAGCACTTAAGTTTATTATGAAACTTCATGTAAGTATTTGCATAGAAACAAATTGTATCAGCAGACTTAATAACTCCTTAATTTGTAAACAGTAAATATTTTTGAAGCGGATTCAAATTCTCAAAAAATAAAAATTGCATAAAAACTTCGTCGATCTAAACAGACTTATTCACCGGAACTTTTGAACAAGGCGAGTTGCGAATTATCGTATCCCTAGTCCCATGATAGGATAGATGACAGAATTTTTCACAAAAAAAATCGAAGTTGACTTTCGATCAGAGAATGAAACCGGCGGGTCGGGCCGCTGATTCTAGCCTCCTCCGACCATTTTTTGCCGAATATGTCGACTCCTCCCGACTCCAATTTAAACCAGAAACATGTATTAATATTTGTTATATTTTTTGCTAAAAATTTTGAACCTTTCACGTACAATCAATCAATACCAGGCTGTTATAATAATTTTGCAAAAATTTAGCACCGAAAATTTTTATGAAATTTTAATTTGTTTATAATATTGGTTATACAACTAATCTCATTACCATTCGGATAATTTCAAGCCGACGAAAAGAAAAGTTTACACCGGCTTAGCCGTCAAGTTACCGCTTTCGGGGGCAAAAAAATTGTATCAGCCGCACCCCGAAAAAATGGGTCGGCTTCATTCTCTGCTTTCTAAATCTTTATGCATCATTTGTGTATACTTTGTATCCGTTGTTTAGTTCATTTAACTAATGCACGCAAAAAAAAAATATTATAGTAAAGGAAATTTTCTCTAAACATAATATGCTTTTTTTCCGAAGAATTTGTTGTAATTTTGAATAATCTGGAGTCAAAAATAAAAATCAAATTTTGACCAAAAATTCGAAAAACTAGAAATTGTTAAACAATATTTAACAGAGATGAAAGTAAAATAGGTAAAACAAGTAAGAAAAGTCTAAAGTCGGGCGGGGCCGACTATATTATACCCTGCACCACTTTGTAGATCTAAATTTTCTATATCACATCCATCAAATGAGTTGGGGGCTATATATAAAGGTTTGTCCCATATACATACATTTCAATATCACTCGATCTGGACAGAATTTGATAGACTTTTACAAAATCTATAGACTCAAAATTTAAGTCGGGTCGAACACAATGTTAGTTAAAAATATGGGAAACATTTAAATCTGAAGCAATTTTAAGGAAACTTCGCAAAAGTTTATTTATGATTTATCGCTCGATATATATATGTATTAGAAGTTTAGGAAAATTAGAGTCATTTTTATAACTTTTCGACTAAGCAGTGGCGATTTTACAAGAAAAATGTTGGTGTTTTGACCATTTTTGTCGAAATCAGAAAAACATATATATGGGAGCTATATCTAAATCTGAACCGATTTCAACCAAATTTAGCACGCATAGCTACAATGCTAATTCTACTCCCTGTGCAAAATTTCAACTAAATCGGAGTTAAAAATTGGCCTCTGTGGTCATATGAGTGTAAATCGGGCGAAAGCTATATATGGGAGCTATATCTAAATCTGAACCGATTTCAACAAAATTTGGCACGCATAGCTACAATGCTAATCCTACCCCCTGTGCAAAATTTCAACTAAATCGGAGCAAAAAATTGGCCTCTGTGGTCATATGAGTGTAAATCGTCCGAAAGCTATATATTGGAGCTACAATGCTAATTCTACTCCCTGTGCAAAATTTCAAGCAAATTGGGGTAAAACTCTGGCTTCTGGGACCGTATTAGTCCATATCGGGCGAAATATATATATATATATATATATATATATATATATATATATATATATATATATATATATATATATATATATATATATATATATATATATATATAAGCCAGAAGCCAGAGTTTTACCCCAATTTGCTTGAAATTTTGCACAGGGAGTAGAATTAGCATTGTAGCTCCAATATATAGCTTTCGGACGATTTACACTCATATGACCACAGAGGCCAATTTTTTGCTCCGATTTAGTTGAAATTTTGCACAGGGAGTAGGATTAGCATTGTAGCTATGCGTGTCAAATTTTGTTGAAATCGGTTCAGATTTAGATAGATATATATATGGGAGCTATATCTAAATCTGAACCGATTTCAATAAAATTTGGCACACTTGACTATAGTACTAATTGTTCTTCTTGTGCACAATTTTAAGCAACTTAGGGTGAAACTCTGGCTTCTGGGACCATATAAGTCCATATCGGGCGAAATATATATATGGGAGCTATATCTAAATCTGAACCGATTTCTTCCAAAATCAATAGGGATCTATTCTGAGCTAAAACACATACTTGTGCCAAATTTGAAGTCGATTGGACTAAAACTGCGACCTAGACTTTGATTACAAAAATGTGTTCACGAACAGACGGACATCGCTATATCGACTCAAGAGCCCACCCTGAGCATTTTTGCCAAAGACACCCTGTTCCACAGTGTGGCGCAGGGTATAACAAGAAAAAAATTCTTACGTCTTAAATTTTTGGCAGAATTCTATAAAATCAAGTTTGTTGTATTTAATACACCGTGGTGCAATGGTTAGCATGTCCGCCTTGCATACACAAGGTCGTGGGTTCGATTTCTGCTTCGACCGAACACCAAAAAGTTTTTCAGCGGTGGATTATCTCACCTCAGTAATGCTGGTGACATTTCTGAGGGTTTCAAAGCTTCTCTAAGTTGCTTCACTGCAATGTGGAACGCCGTTCGGACTCGGCTATAAAAAAAGAGGTCACTGAGCTTAACATGGAATCGGGCAGCAGAAGTTCACCAATGTGGTATCACAATGGACTGAATAGTCTAAGTGAGCCTGATACATCGGGCTGCCACCTAACCTAACCTAACCTTGTGCCTTTAAGAGTTAAGAAGATAAATGGGATTATAAACTATACAAACAAATTCTTTGCATACTTTTAGGCGTAACACTTTGCCACTGAAAATATTAGAAAAGAAAGCGAAAATTTTTCATAAATTTAATATTGGACTGGGAATCTTGATTATTTGTAAATACGTCGAGCATTTCACGTTATCTTAATAGTATTTGGAATAAAAATGCATGGTAATTAGTACATTGTAAATGAAAATAGTTAAAAAGTGGCACAGTATTGCAAAAATGTGGCTGAAAAATGAAAAAAAAACATGACGAAAATGTGCACAAGAAAAAAGTGGCACAAGGTTAACTAACTCTCATCCCAAAAGAAATATGTAGTTACAGTAGCTAAAGCAAATGTCGTTAACACTCATCCCAATACAGTGAAAAAAAGAAATATGTAGTTACATTATCTAAAACAAATGTCGTGTTTGGGAATTAAATTCCCTCCCACCTGGGCTATAAAAATTGCGAAATTTTTCTCATCGAACTTGAATTTTTAACCTTAGACAGTAAATCTACGTGTGAGAGACGTATGCGTTTATTTAGTTTTTCGAATCTGTGTAAGTATAAAAATTAAAAAACAAAATCCACAAATATTGCCACCAGACGTATGTTCATCTTATTCGTAATTTTCTGCACGTTAAGTTTTCTAGGGTTAAAATTAGAGGTCTGCATCGAATAACTTTTCAATGCATGTATGCAATTCGCTGTCGAATATAGTACATACACTGTCTTTCTCTCAGAACGCAAGTAGTGAAGTGAAGAGAACACTTGCTTGTCAAATACCACCAAGTACTTATCCGAAACAATATGTGTTCCGAAAAAAAGGAACAATAAAAATGTAAGTACTTGAGAAAAAGTACAACATGGATTCTCTTCACTTCACGTGGTACCACAAGTATTTCTCAGTTATGTGCGAAGCAAAACTTTCCATTATTATTAATCATAGATATGTATGTATGTCACATATTTCATATATTTATGTATGTCACACACTTACCTTAACGTTTGCCGTTCTTTATATCAATCCGAAAACATATATTATGAAGAGTAACTGTTTTCTTGTATTTCTGAAACTGCATGTGGTACATGGAGTACTCTATGAAGTTTTGTTCTCGCAACATACGCGACGTGATCACTCTGAGTACACTTCAATAAGAGAGAAAGAGGAATATGTGTTTGTTGATAGTGAAGACATCAGAGTAGAAACAAGAAGTTACTCGTGGCTCTTGGTGTTCATTAAAATGTGTACCAATTGTTTTGCGACTCTCTCAAATATATGTACTCATTTAGCAAGTACACGTGTACTCTGCATTAACAAATGGAATTGTGCAGACCTCTAGTTAAAATCAAAGTGGGAGATGATTATTTGTAACTTTTTATGGTCGATACATTATATGAAACTGATCTGGACAAGATTTACTTTAAAAAGATGGCAACGAATCCATTGAACCTTTACAGTAAAAGTTTGTAGACCATATTATCTCTTGAAGAAATGATCATAAATAAACTCCGAGTCTTGTGACTTTGTGACTTTTTCCTTTGGATAATGTCAAAATTTGAATTTGAGGACACAAAGCGGCAGCTATGAGATTTTTTTAAGCAAAATTTCAAAAATGTTACATTGTCCTGTAAGGTTGGTTGTATTGGTCATGCCTTTCCTTCTATTATGAAATAAAGATCTCATGGAAAATCCTTTATCTTCCAAAAAGTGACGAGGAAAATTGGATATTAACCAGCATAATTATGCACCTTTTAAAAACATCATCTTCTTAAGATATCTACATACTCAAATCTAATACTCATGCACACAAAATATGACAAAGATGAGCACATATGCAAGAAATAAATATAACATAAAGAGACAAGTATCTTAGGTTATAGAGAAAACAATAAAAATAATCGAAATTTTTATACATGACTCTTATAACGTCACAAAAGAACATCATCTTACAATGGCTTAGAGTAATAAAAATGTTCACACACATGCATACATATGCATGGTATATGATATATACCCTGGAACATGTTTGACTGCTACATTTAGATGCATCCTTAACTGTCCAATACCACACCAGAGAAAGAGAGAGAGAGAGAGTGAAGGGGAGAGTTGTTTGCAGGCAAAGGATACACGCATAACTTTAACTGTCATGGCTACGAAGTCAACCATTCACAGAGAGAAGATATCAAATTTTTATTACTCCCATAACAAAAAGAAAACAAAAGCGGATGTGAGTGTGGCTAAGACTACTTCTTAAGCGGAAAATAGCAACAGTAGGACTTTCTTCTAAGGATAATCTCCAGGAACGTGGGAAAACAATAGAAATTGAGCATGCGAATGGCATTTTTGTTTTTATGACTGATTTTCCTGGTTAGAAGTTCGTTATGGTATGAGTCCTTCTAGTCCTGTACGTATTGTCTTTAAGACTATTATATCCACATAAGTAGTTCATTAATCGTTAATATTGCTACCAGTATTATTGGCAAGTACTTTATATGTTGTGTTACTTTATGAGCGAGAGAGAGCATATGGTATTTTTCAACGAATTTGTGAAGCTAAGAATTTTAGATCAAAAGGAGATGAGTGAAATATCTCTGAGCTGAGGCATATGATAATAGGATGAGACGAAGTGGCTAAAGAAATTTTTAAATAAAGTTCATAAATTAAGGAATTTGCTACTGAAGAAATATTTTAATAAAGGTCATAAATTAAGGTATTTGCTACTGGAATTTAGCCAACATAATAAATCAAATATAAATTTTGGCAAAATTGTCTTTAGAAAAAATGTTTGACAAAAATTTCTATAGAAATAAAATTTTGACAAAATTTTCCGTAAAATAAATTTTTGACAACATTTTCTATTTTTTTCATTTTCTTTTCAGTAACTTAATAATGTCAAATCCCTTAATCTTCCTGTCCAATAAGCTCGAATAAATAAATATACAATATTTATTTATTAAAATATAAATTTTTTTATGTTAGCCTGATATCAATGCAGGCTGGTTCAATGTCCGAATCATTTAAACTAGAAATTATTACAATATTTATTCAAGCTTATTGGACTGGAAGATTATGGGATATATATTATTAAGTTCTTGAAAAGAAAATCTCGAAAGAATGACTATACATATAGGTTAGGTTTGGTGGCAGCCCGATGTATCAGGCTTACTTAGACTATTCAGTCCATTGTGATACCACATTGGTGAACTTCTCTCTTATCACTGAGAGCTGCCCGATTCCATGTTAAGCTCAATGACAAGGCATCTCCTTTTTATAGCCGAGTCCGAACCGCGTTCCACATTAGAGTGAAACCACTTAGAGAAGTTTTGAGACCCTCAGAAATGTCACCAGCATTACTGAGGTGGGATAATCCACCGCTTAAAAACTGTTTGGTGTTCGGTCAAAGCAGGAATCGAACCCACGAACTTGCGTATGCAAGGTGGGCATGCTAATTATTGCGGTGGCTCCCAGATCAAAAGAAGATGAGTGAAATATTTTTGAGTTGAGGCATTGATAATACGATGGCCGTTGCAAAATTATTCTATAGAAATAAATTTTCTACGGAAATAAAATTTTGACGAATTTTTCTGTAGAAATAAATTTTTGACAAAATTTTCTATAGAAATAAAATTTTGACAAAAATTTTCTACAGAAATAAAATGTTGACAAAATTTTCTATAGTAATATACTTTTGACAAAATTTTGTATAGAAATACAATTTTGACAAAATATTCAATAGATATAAAATTTTGACAACATTTTTTGTACAATAAAATTTGGCTAAATTCTCTATAGAAATAAAATTTGTCAAAAATTTATATTGAAATAAAAATTGTCAACATTTTGATGAAATTTTCTACAGAAATAAAATTTTAACAAAATTCTTAAGAAATAAAATTTTGACAAAATATTCTATAGAAAAACATATGGACAAATTTAAATACTTTTGACAACATTTTCTATAGAAATAAAATTTTGACAAAAATTTTCTATAGAAATAAAATTTTGACAAAATTTTCTATAAAAATTTGACTAAATTTTCTATAGAACTACAATTTTGGATGAAAAAAAAAACAACAATAACAAAATATTCTATAGAAAAAAATTTGGACAATTTTTTCTATAGAAAAAAAAATATGGACAAATTTCTTTATAGAAATAAAAATTTTGACAAAATTTCCTACAGGAATAAAAATTTTGACAAAATTTTTCTATAATAATATACTTTGACAAAATTTTCTTTAGAAATAAAATTTTGACAAAATTTTCTATAGAAATAAAATTTGGCTAAATTTTCTATAGAAATAAAATTTTGACAAAATTTTCTATAGAAACAAAATTTTGGCAAAATATTCTATAGAAAAAAATGTGGACAAATTTTTCTATAGAAATAAAATTTTGACACAATTTTCTATACATATAAAATTTCCTATAGAAACAAAATTTTGACAAAGTTTTCTATAGAAATGAAATATGGACAAATTTTTCTATAGTAATATACTTTGACAAAATTTTCTATAGAAATAAAATTTTGACAAAATTTTCTATAGAAATAAAATTTTGACAAAATTTTCCATAGAAATAAAATGTTAACAAAATTTTCTTTAGAAATAAAATTTTAACAAAATATTCTATAGAAAAAAATGTGGACAAATTTTTCTGTAAAAAAAATGTGTCCATATTTTTCTATAGTAATATTTTTCTATAATAAAATGTGGACAAAGTTTTCTATAGAAATAAAATTTTGACAAAATTTTCTATACCAATAAAATTTGGCTAAATTTTCTATAGAAATAAAATTTTGACAAAATTTTCTATAGAAACAAAATTTTGACAAAATATTCTATAGAAAAAAATGTGGACAAATTTTTCTATATAAATAAAATTTTGACACAATTTTCTATACATATAAAATTTGGCTAAATTTTCTATAGAAACAAAATTTTTACAAAGTTTTCTATAGAAATGAAATATGGACAAATTTTTCTATAGTAATATACTTTGACAAAATTTTCTATAGAAATAAAATTTTGACAAAATTTTCCATAGAAATACAATGTTAACAAAATTTTCTTTAGAAATAAAATTTTGACAAAATATTCTATAGAAAAAAATGTGGACAAATTTTTCTGTAAAAAAAATTGTCCATATTTTTCTATAGTAATATACAATTTTGACAAAATTTTCTATAGAAATAAAATTTTCGCAACATTTTCTTTAAAAATAAAATTTTGACAAAATTTTCTATAGAAATACAATTTTGACAAAATTTAAAAAGTTTTCTATAGACATAACATTTTGACAGCATTTTCTGTAGAATAAAATTTGGCTAAATTTTCTATAGAAATAAAATTTTGATACAAATTTCTATAGAAATAAAATTTTAACAAAATTCTAGAGAAATAAACTTTTGACAAAAATTTCTATAAAATAAAATTTTTACAAAATTTTCGATATAAAAAAAAAATATATACAAAATTTTCTATTGAAATAGAATTTTGGCAAAATTTTTTTAGAAATAAAATTCGGACAAAGTTTTCTATAGAAATAAAATTCAAACCACATTTCCTATAGAAAGAAAATTTTGACAAAATGTTCTATGTAAATAAAGTTTTAACAAAGATTTTCTATAGGAATACAATTTTAGACAAAATTTTCTGTAGAAATAAATGTTGACAAAATTTGTTTATACAAATAATATTTAGACAAATATTTTATAGAAAAAAAGGACACAATTTTTTTTATAGAAATAAAACTTTGATAAAATATCTAGTGAAATACAATTTGGACAAAATTTTCTATAGAAATAAAATTTTGACAATATTTTCTATAAAACTAAAATTTTTACAAACTTTTCTATAGAAATAAAATTTTGACAAAATTTTCTATAGAATTTTTTTTTTTTAATTTCTATAGAAAAAAATTTGATAAAACAAAATTTTGACAAAATTTTTAATAAAAAAAAAAACAAATTAGAAGAATTTTGGACCAAAATTTTCTGTATAAAATTTTGACAAAATAGAAATAAAACTTGGACAACATTTTCCAAAAAAATTCGGACACCATTTTCTCTAGAAATAAGATTTGGAAAAAATTTTCTATAGAAAAAAAAAAAATTGACTAAATTTTGTAAAGAAATAAAATTTTGACAAAATTTCCTATGGAAATAAAATTTTGAGAAATTCCCTAAACAAATAAAATTTTAACAAAATTTGCTTTAGAAATAACATTTTGACAATAGAAATATGGACAAATTTTTTTATGGAAATAAAATTATGACAACATTTTTATACAACTAAAATTTGTACAAGATTTTCTATAGGAATAAAATTTTAGACAAAATTTTCTGTAGAAATAAATGTTGACAAAATTTGTTTATACAAATAATATTTAGACAAATATTTTATAGAAAAAAAGGACACAATTTTTTATGGAAATAAAAATTTGATAAAATATACTAGAGAAATAAAATGTTGACAATATTTTCTATAAAACTAAAATTTTGACAAACTTTTCTATAAAAGTAAAATTTTGACAAAATTTTCTATAGAAATAAAATTTTGACAAAATTTTCTACAGATTTTTTTTTTAATTTTCTATAGAAAAAAATTTGATAAAACAAACATTTGACAAAATTTTTAATAAAAAAATTAGAAGAATTTTTGACCAAAAATTTCTGTATAAAATTTTGACAAAATAGAAATAAAATTTGGACAACATTTTCCATAAAATTCGGACACCATTTTCTCTAGAAATAAGATTTGGAAAAAATTTCCTATTGAAAAAAAAAATTTGACTAAATTTTGTAAAGAAATAAAATTTTGACAAAATTTCCTATGGAAATAAAATTTTGAGAAATTCTCTAAACAAATAAAATTTTAACAAAATTTGCTTTAGAAATAATATTTTGACAATATTTTCTACAGAAATAAAAATTTGACAATATTTTCTATTAAAATAAAATTTTAACAAATTTTTCTACAGAAATAAAATTTTAACAAAACTTTCTTTAGAGATAAAGTTTTAACAAAATTTTCTATAGAAATAAAATTTTGACAAAATTTTCTATAGACATAAAATTTGGCAAAATTTTCTATAGACATTAAATTCTGACAAAATTTTCTATAAAAAGAAATTTCTGACAAAATTTTCTTTAGAAATAAAAATTTGACAAAATTTTCTATATAAATAAAATTTTAACAAAACTTTCTGTAGAGATAAAGTTTCAACAAAATTTTCTATAGAAATAAAGTTTTGATATAATTTTCTATAGAAAAAATGTGAAAAAATTTTTCTACACAAGAAATTTTATAAAAGCAAATTTCTTTGGTATATTTTACATTTTTTTTGTCCGTTTACTTCAGTTGTATGATTCTTCTTATCCGTAGTGTGATGATATTCAATTCACTTCACCGAAACCTAAAATTTTTGTTGTTCCTCTTTACAATACGACAGCTGCACGCTATTAATATTTAATAATCTCCTCATTATGGTTGTTAATTTCCAAACGAATAAACTGCAAGGAAAGATTAAGAACATATTCACAAAATCCAATATGTGTGTTGCATGAAGCTTCAGATGTAGTATATCTCCCTTATACGCTTCCCTCCCACCGCAAACCTTCAGTTACACAAGAGCATATAAAAATCAACATATGAGTATGCTTTAAACTTCAATGGCATTAAATATACCACAAATCATGGCTATAGCACCTTAGCATATGCTACACAAAATAAATTAACAGAAGAAAAAGACAAAACGCAAAAAACACCCATACACACAGAAAAACCACACAGCTAAGAGGCATCAACACAGAATAAGGCAAAATTCAAAGCATTTGTCTTGTTATTGTCACACGTCAGTTGGCCAAAGAGGAGCAGTAGGAGGATGAACCAACCAAGCTGACTGGGTAGTAGACTGGCTGTCTGTTTAATAAAAAAACAAAACGAAACGAAGACTTTAAGGACATGTGTGTGTGTGTGCGTGTGTGAGGTTCTACAAATGCGCCTCACCATTGTATTTCCATTTCCCCCATGACATTTGTCTCTGTCTGCGACAGAAGCAAAGGAAGATACAAGAAAAGACAAAACACGATACAATTTTGCAAATGAGCGAAGAACCATAATGACAACCAGAGACTTAAGTGGAAACAACATTTTAAACGGCACGCATCGTCCTTATGCAAAATTATAGAGACGCCGAGAAAAAATTGGAAAGAGATTTTAAGGGGGGAAGGTATTCCACTAAGGCGACATACCAATTTTTCTTAAAGGTAAACACGTCCTT
This sequence comes from Haematobia irritans, assembly GCF_050003625.1. Classification (NCBI taxonomy): domain Eukaryota; kingdom Metazoa; phylum Arthropoda; class Insecta; order Diptera; family Muscidae; genus Haematobia; species Haematobia irritans. The sequence goes on from NC_134399.1 coordinate 157,201,387, forward strand.
AAACACGGGAATATATTAGAGGACATAATGTCATACCTTAAAAGCTTCATGTATCAACTTTAAACTCATTTTAATGGCCCTTTTTTCCGCAAATACTATATGTATTGCATAATTTTCGGGGTTTATGGTATTTTGCACCCTATGGCCTACTTTTGGGTTTTCCCATAAAAATTAATTTGAAACACATTTTTATCCCATCACGTATTTCTATTTTGTATTGCATAGCTGTCACCATCTTCTACAATAAGCATGATTTATTTTCACGCTAATTGGTTTTGGGTTTTGTTTAGGGATTTCAAGTGGAATTCAATTTGCACGTGGAATGTTAGCAGAGGTGATACAACGCATATCACTGACTTAAATAAAGCGTTTCTACAATTATTTCAAATGTGATGAAATGTCAAATGTCAGACAATTTTTCACGAGAAGAAGTTATGTTAATTTTTTGGAAAAGTCAGACGTGATGTGTCATCACTTAGAGAAGATTCGTGACAGTCAGAATTGTCCAAAGGTAGTCAAAATTATCTATCCATGCGGTTCCACCAAACTTTTTCTCACGCATTGCAAAATAGTTCATCGTGACAGCGATGACTGATGCTTCTGTTCAGAGAATGTCTAGAAAATATTGCGAAAAAACTCATGAGCTCATACCGAAATAGGGAAGTAAAAAGGAATATTGAATATTGGCCGAAGACGAAGAGGATTTTTTAATGCATAATTTAAATTGAAAACGTTTCGAAACCATTCCTTTAATATTAAAATATTTTCTTAAAGTTTTTCCTTTTTTTTTTGGTTTATTTGAAAATAAAGATAAAAAAAATAACAAAAACTAAATAAATACTATTGAACAACAATTATATACGGCCGACTGGTTGGCACTGACCACATTTTAGATACCCACAAATTGTTTTTGTTTTGCAAATCCCTCATAGAACGCCGTTCGGACTCGGCTATAAAAAGGAGGTCCCTTGTCATTGAGCTTAACATGGAATCGGGCAGCACTCAGTGATAAGAGAGAAGTTCACCAATGTGGTAGCACAATGGACTGAATAGTCTAAGTGCGCCTGATACATCGGGCTGCCACCTAACCTAGCCTAGACCTAGCCTACGGGTTGCTTGAAGATAAATTTAAAATTTCTACATCAGAACCTGAATCCATTTCTACATCAGAATCTGAATCTATAATATTCGCATGAGGACGAGAAGTGAAAAAAAGAAATTTTACTTCCACGGTTACCACACGAGTCAAAAATAATCTAATAAAATTTTAGGAATATGTTACCAAAAAACTGCTAAATAAAAAAAATCTCAATTTGCAGAGTATGATCAAGTTTTTGTGGTTATAAAGAAAAAAATGTTTCTTAAGTTTTATTATTTTTCTTTTAATATTGACTTTATAGAAAATTTAGCCATAATTTATTTTGTTAAAATTCTATTTCTTTAGAAGATTTATTAGGGAATTTTTTTCAAAATTTCCTTTTCTACAGAACAGTTTATCAAAATTTTAGTTCTATCAAAAATTTTGTCAAAATTTTATTTCTATAGGAAATTTTGTCAAAATTTTATTTCCATAGAAAAATTTGTCAAAATTTTATTTCCATAGAAAAATTTGTCAAATTTTAATTTATTATCGAAAATTTTTATTTCTATAGAAAATTTTGTCAAAATTTTATTTCTATCAAAAATTTTGTCAAAATTTTATTTCTATTAAAAATGTTGTCAAAATTTTATTTCTATCAAAAATTTTGTCAAAATTTTATTTCTATCAAACATTTTGTCAAAATTTTATTTCTATCAAAGATTTTATCAAATTCTTTTCTATCAAAAATTTTGTTAACATTTTATTTCTACAGCTAATTTTATAAAAATTTTAGTTTTATAGCAAATATTGTCAAAACTTTGTTTCAATATAATTTTTTGTCAAAATTTTATTTCTATAGAAAATTTTGTCAAAATTTAATTTCTTTAGAAAATTCTGTTAAGGTTTTAGTTCAATGGAAAATTTTGTCAAAACTTTAAAATTTTACTTCTATAAAAAATTTTGTCAAAATTTTATTTCTATAGAAAATTTTGCCAAAAAAATTTATTTCTTCAAAGATTTTGTCAAAATTTTATTTTTATCAAAAATGTTTTCAAAATTTTATTTCTATTATATATTTTGTCAAACAAAAATTATATTTCTATCATTTTGTAATTTTTTTTTTTCTTTTTGTTAACACAATCTTATTTTAAATAATAATATCAAAATAATAGTGTCAAAATTTTATTTCTATAGAAAATTTTATTTCTATATTTTTTTCTACAGTAAATTTGGGAAATTTATGTCTATAGAAAATATTGTTAAAATTTTATTTCTATAGAAAATTTTGTCAACATGTTATTTCTATAGACATTTTTTTTCAAAATTTTATTTCTATATCAAATTTTTCCAAAATTTTATTCCTATAGAAAATTCTGTCAAAACTTTATTTCTGTAGCAAATTTTGTCAAAATTTTATTTCTATATAAATTTTTGTCAAAAAAAAAATTATTTCCATCAAAGATTTTCTTAAACTTTTATTTCTATCAAAAATGTTGTCAAAATTTAATTTTTATTGCATATTTTGTCAAACAAATTTTATTTCCATCAAGGATTTTGTCAAAATTTTATTTCTATCAGTTTGGCAATTTTTTTTCTTTTTGTTACCATAATCTTATTTTAAATAATAATATAAAAATAATAATGTCAAAATTTTATTTCTATAGAAAATTGTATTTCAATATTTTTTCTACAGTAAATTTGGTCAAAATTTTAGTTCTGTGGAAAATTTTCTCAAAATTTTATTTCTATGAAAAATTTTGTTGAAATTTTATTTCTATAAAAAATTTAGCCAAAATTTTATTTTTATACAAAATTTTGTTTCTATAGAAAGTTTTGTCGAAATTTTATTTCTGTGGAAAATTTTGCTAAAATCTTGTTTCTATAGAAAATTTTGTCAACATTTTATTTCTGTAGAAAATTTTATCAAAATTTTATTTCTATAGAAAATTTATTCAACATTTTATTTCTAAAGAAAATTTTGTCAACATTTTATTTCTGTAGAAAATTTTGTCAAAATTTTATTTTTATCAAAGATTTCGTCCAAATTTTGTTTCTATAGAAAATTTTGTCGACATTTTATTTCTATGGAAAATTTTGTTAACATCTTATTTGTCAAAATTTTATTTCTATCAACAATTTTATTTCTATATAAAATTTTGTCAAAATTTTATTTTTATCAAAATTTTGTCAAAATTTTATTTCTATCAAAATTTTGTCAATGGTATATTTCTACCAAAATCTTTGTTAAAGTTTTATTTCTATCATAAAATTTGTTAACATTTTATTTCTATGGAAATTTTGTAAAAATTTCCTTTGTATAGAAAATTTGCCAACATTTTATTTCTTTAGAAAATTTTCTAAAATTTTGTTTCTATAGAAAATTTTGCCAAAATTTTATTTCTATGGAAAATTTCGTTAAAATTGTATTTCTAAAGAAAATTTTGTCAAAATTTTATTTCTATGGAAAATTTTGTTAAAGTTTTATTTCTATAGAAAATTTAGTCAATATTTAATTTCTATAGAAAATTTAATCAAAATTTTATTTCTATAGAAAATTTTGCCAAAATTTTATTGGTATGGAAAATTTTGCTAAAATTTTATTTCTACAGGAAATGTTGTCAAAATTTTATTTTTATTATTTTTTTTTTAAGAACATAGTTGTATGCATTCTATGGTAGTCGGTATTTAAAATTCGGCCAGAACGAATTTTTTACCCTGTTTACTAGTTTTTTGTAAGAGAAAATTTATTCGTAATCTTTTTGAATAGAGAAGTTTTGAACAAAGATATATTTAATCACTTTTGATTTTCTTATAATTTATTATAAAATATAAAAATTTACCGATTCGTTTCCGATTTCCCAGCTAAGGCTTCTTTCCTTTACTGTGTGTGTGTGCGTGTGCATTTGCATACGATTACTCGCGGTTTGTGATATGCATCAGACTTCGCGTTCATGATGGCATGCCATTATTTGGTTAGCATGCATGAGTGCTTCCATCTGCTGCAGATTATCCACCATGCGGCACGCGCTCTATTCAGGCCGCATACAAGCATGATGTACCACATCGAATGGCATAGTCGCCACAAGACGTGAGTGAGTGTATGAGCTGCTATATGTACACACACATACCACAAGTAAATATATTAAAAGTGTCGCTGTAAATGTATTTACTCGTTAATAATTGCAACAAATGCAATTGACAAACATAAACATTGACAACGTAAGGGGGCACATACACACACACACATAGACTAGGAAACGACACATGAACTCTATGTGAATGCTTATAGAAAATATAGCAGTACGTGTATAACAGTAACAGCCACAATGGGGCCAGTAAGCAATGACTGTTCATACTATTTGGGAGAGGAGCAAAAGAAGTCATTGCACCATAGTAAGGGCCTTACCAATACCGGAAAATAAATTGTATTTCTTTTTGACTGCTGTTGTGTCTGAAGAGAAGGTGAGAAGGCAAATTGTAGAAGAAGAAAATTTATGATCCTTTGACAAGGATATGAAAACTCACACACACACACACGCAATTATACAATGATTTAAAGAAAATCTACCAGAGAGATAATCTAAAGAAATCATCAAAGGTAATTTTGATAAGGATCTACGTATTTACTTTTTCTTTTATCTTTTCCTTTTTGGTTTCTTTTTTCACTGCCTTCCTATCCTAATGGTAGCATTTGGCCCTATATCAAAATTTGCCGTCCAACCCAAAGACCTAGGGGCGCTATCAGTAATCAGTAAAAATATTTATATTGACATACACAAGCAAGCATTGAAGGCATATAAAATGAATAATGACAAACAATCAGGTATTTATGTTGGTATGTGTCAAATGAGTACATATGTGTGCGGGCGTGTGTGTGTGTGTGAGTGTTGCTATGTGCATACATAATTGGGTTGGTTTATCATAAAACTTCCTTTGACGATTTGTTTTCTTTATTTAATGTATTAAAATTTTATAAAAGGCTATGTGATGTATGTATGCAGTAATTTTTTTTGTTTAACAATATGTGTAAATCCACTGGTTTACTATATATATGAATTTTATGTATAAGGCAAACAACCACAAAATGAATGGCATTGAAATCAAGGATATTCATAAAGTTTATGTTTTCTTTTCATGGACAAATTTGGTTCATTAACACTTGCTTTTTTTAACACGCGGGACATTGGTTTATGGGGATCCCGGGATCCCTTATATATTTTTTCCACTTCCAAATGCAGTCCTTTTGGACAAATCGTAGAAAGTACGGAATAAGGTAGTTTTAAGTGAAAATTTAAGTTTTGAACAATTAAATTTGGCAAAAAAATAGAAAATCAATAAAAAGGTAAAAAATAAAAAAATATATATAAAAAATCATCCCCGCTGGAATTCGAACCTGCCATTTGACTTTTCACTTCCACGGAAGTTCTTTTGAGAAGATTTTGCAAACTACGATAATTGTTTGTTGATTTTTAATGGAAAAATATATTTATATAAAAATATATGGCGAAAAAAAACGCTGTATAACATAAAAGCCCAGCAAAAAAAAAAGCGTCGCCAAAAAGTAATGAAAATGTTTTTTTTTTGATCCGGAAGTGGTGCAAAATTGATGCAGAATCGATGAATTTAACATGGATTTGCCATAGGATGGAAGTCCTCCATTTCAACAGCCGTTGCACTGAATTTACATAACTTCTTTAGGTGTGATCCGAATTCAATGTTTTGGATGTAAATTAAAAAAGTCTGTGATATTTTGTCGAAAAAATATTTTTATAATTTTTTTAAATTTTTAATGGATTCTAACGCTTGTGGGAAACGTTTGACCTCAAATATTTTCAAAAATTCACAATTTTTTCAGATTGGATTTAGCATTTTTTTCGACAAAATTTAAATGATTTCTACCATTTTATGAATTCTTACCATGTTTTTAACCTATTTGAAACAAAAAAAGTTAAAATTGCCCATTAAAAGTATGAAAAACCAGAATATAAAAAATTGAATTAAAAGAACTTCCTGGGTAGTTATAATAAAGAACATCATTGGGAGTGCATCTTCTGGAAGTGCCATTAAAGTTGTGCCTTTGGAAGAACTTCCAAATTTTTTTGCTGGGTATATATAGAATTCCTATATGGAATTGGTTGTGGGGTAAAAATATATATCTAAGCCCTATTTCCATAAAGCTAAGCTGCAACTATATCTTAAATTACATTTTTGATTTTGTTTTTTTACTTTACTTACATTAATTATTATTGTGGTATTTCTAATTGATTTTATTTACCTGAAAGAAAAGAAAGAAAAAATAAATTTTTATCAGAGCAAAAAAAAAAAAAAAATAAATAAAAAAAATTTAGGTAGGCAATAAGTACCTCTAAATAATGGATCTAAGGTTAAAATTTAATATTATTATTAATTTAATATTTTTAAAATCAATAAATTTTATACATATGCTGAAAAACCCCTGCCCGGTTCCAAAGATTTTGTCTTTACACTAATGACTTTGATATTGATTCCGAGCCAAAGAAGCGGAGAATTAAATTGAGGACAAATTTAAGACACAATTCTCTTTTAAGTTTAAGTTTTCTGTACTTGATTCTAGGAAACAAATTTTAATTTATTAATTTTTTTTAAACAATTGTTAAGGGCAACTTAAATTTCTCAATTCTCGTTTTTAAGTATAAAGTATGATATGCTTCAAGTAAAAAACGTAAAGTGAGGACAAATGTAAGACACAATTCTTTTTTAAGTTTGTGTTTTCTGTACTTGATTCTAGGAAACAAATTTTAATTTATTCATTTTTTTTTTAAACAATTGTTAACGGCAACTTAAATTTCCCAATTCTAGCTTTTAAGTATAAATTATGCTATTGTTCAAGTAAAAAACGTCTTTATAGTATTGGAAAACATCTCCTACATTCCAAAACAAAAAGTTTACTTGTATCCAAAGATTTTGTGCTTCCCCTAAGGATTTTGCTATTGAATCCGAGCCAAAGATGCGGCTTCTTTAAAGTAAAGATATTTTTAGCGGTCTATCTCGCTTTAAATCTAGTATCAATAACATTAAAATCTGGATACATTCGTAATCTTTGACCTCACGACAATATTTTTTTCAGTGTATGATAGCAAATATAATGTCATTTTATATGGGCGGGTTTTTTTTTCCATGCCATATTTATCATATCATATTTATTTATAATAAAATTTCTTTTAGTTTTTTTTTTTTGTATGAATATTGTGATGTTTTTTGTAGTATGGTATTATCTCTTTGTAACCACTGTCCAATATTTGTTTTTTGTGGTGTTTTGCAATGACTTTGATGTGCCATCATGTGTCATTCATTCATTTTATGGCAATATCAAACATGAAATTGTGTTGATATAGACCTATTTTTCATTTCATTGAATGCAGTTAATATTATAATGTCAACATTAATTAAATGTACAGACGTACACACACACAGATACCCACACACACCTATATGAAAACGAAAAAAAAATATACGAGTAAAGAAAATCCTATTTAAAGCTTACATAGAGCTGAATAATTTAAAGGCCACAAACAGAAAGAGATATGTCTACATATCTCACTCTCACTCACATACATGAAAAAAAGAGTAATGCTATTAGAGATGATGTATTTGCAGCTGGGAGTATTAATCAATGTTTGACTAAAGGCGAAGAGAGTATGAGTTCAGGAGTAAAGTTTATTGTGGTGAGACAAAATCGTATACCGAGAGGCCTATGTTATTTAACACTGACAACAACGAATGAATGGATGAGCGATTGCTGTTTATAGGATTTTATAGCTTTTCCTGGCCCTTTTATTTATTTGCTGATGTTGAAATCTTTGCCTTGTTCTTGTCACATTTTATTTTATTTTTTTTTTCGGTGGGTTTGGTGTGTTTGCATTAAAGTTGATTTCATGCTTAAATAGGCGTTAAATATCATCAAAATTTATCGCAAGCAATCGATCTCAATAGCTGTGTAAATGAATGATGGATACTAAGGAACTCTCACTGGCTGGTAAGTATTTGTATAAGGATAATGCGAAATAGGCATACATACTCAAATATCAGTGTGTATGTATGTGTGTGTTTGCATATAATCAAATATTGACGACTCTTTTCTATTGATTCCATTTGGTGTTTATGACACTAAACTCCTTTGGGGATATTGATATTGTAATTGATATTATTATTATGATTATTAGGCAATTTGTGTTTTGTTAGCACTTTGTGGAATCACGCAATATACACTTGTGACACGAAAGCAACAACAACAAAAAAATTTTTATGGCATGCGTCTATCGTACCGTGATACTGTTTGGATTATTGATTTATTTGAATAATTCTTGTGACACCGATGCTAATATAGATATTGAAGATAATTTCATGGCATTAAGAATGACAAAAAGGTGTGAAGTAAAACGTAAGGAAATATACAATGGTTTTTGTCATGGCGAGAAAACAAAATAAAACATGTAAGGAAAGTCTAAAGTCGGGCGGGGCCGACTATATTATACCCTGCACCACTTTGTAAATCCAAATTTTCGATACCACTTCAAATCCGTCAAATGTGTTGGGTGCTATATATAAAGGTTTTTGTTCCCCTAAACATACATTTACATCTGACTCGATCTGGACAAAATTTGTTAGATTTCTACAAAATCTATTGACTTAAATTTTAAGTCGCTAAATGTCCTGGGGTAGAACACAATGTTAATAAACAACAAGTAAGAAAAGTCTAAAGTCGGGCGGGGCCGACTATATTACACCCTGCACCACTTTGTAAATCCACATTTTCGATACTATATCATAACCGTCAAATGTTTTGGGTGCTATTTATATAAAAGTTTTTGTCAAAAATACATACATTACATACATACATTTAAATTTATAATCTATAGAATTAAAATTTAAGTCGGCTAATGCCCTGGGATGGTACACTATGTTAGTAAAAAAAATATGAGGAACATTTTAATCTGAACCAATTTTGAGGAAACTTTGCCAAAGTGTATTTATGATTTATTGGTCGATAGATATGTATTAGAAATAAAGGAAAATTTGAGTCACTTTTACAAATTTTCGATTTAGCAGTGGAAAATGTGGGTATTTTGGTCATTTTTGCCCAAATCGGAAAAACATACATATGGAAGCTATATAGAAATCTGAACCGATTTCAACCAAATTTGACATGTATATTTAGTATTTTAATACTACTCCCTGTGGTCATATGACGTAAAATCGGGCGAAATATATATATGGGAGCTATATTTAAATCTGAACCGCTTTCAACCAAATTTGGCAGGCATAGCTACAATGCTAATTCCACTCCCTGTGCAAAATTTCAAATAAATCGGAGCACAAAATTGGCCTCTGTGCTCATACGAGTGTAAATCGGGTGAAAGCTATATATGGGAGCTATATTTAAATCTGAACCGCTTTCAACCAAATTTGGCAGGCATAGCTACAATGCTAATTCCACTCCCTGTGCAAGATTTCAAATAAATCGGAGCAAAAAATTGGCCTCTGTGCTCATACGAGTGTAAATCGGGTGAAAGCTATATATGGGAGCTATATCTAAATCTGAACCGATTTCAACCAAATTTGGCAGGCATAGCTACAATGCTAATTCTACTCCCTGTGCAAAATTTCAATTAAATCGGAGTAAAAGATTGGCCACTGTGGTCATATGAGTGTAAATCGGGAGAAAGATATATATGGGAGCTATATCTAAATTTGAACTGATTTCAATAAAATTTAGCACACTTGACTACACTACTAATTGTACTCCTAGTGCAAAATTTCAACCAAATTGGGCTGAAACTCTGGCTTCTGGGACCGTATTAGTCCACATCGGTCGAAAGATATATATGGGAGCTATACCTAAATCTGAACCGATTTCAATAAAATTTGGCACACTTAACTATAGTTCTAATTGTTCTTCTTGTGCAAAATTTTAAGCAAATTAGGGTAAAACTTTGGCTTTTGGGGCCATATAAGTCCATATCGGGCGAAAGATATATATGGGAGCTATATCTAAATCTGAACCGATTTCAATAAAATGTAGCGCACTTGGCTACACTACTAATTGTACTCCTAGTGCAAAATTTCAACGAAATTAGGGTAAAACTCTGGCTTCTAGGTCCATTTAAGTCCATATCGGGCGAAAGATATATATGAGAGCTATATCTCAATCTGAACCGATTTTAACCAAATTTGGCACACCTGACTATAGTACTTATTGTTCTCTTGGTGCAAAATTTCAAGCAAATCAGGGTAAAACTCTGCCTTCTGGGTCCATATAAGCCCATATCGGGCGAAAGATATACATGGAAGTTATATCTAAAACTGAACCGATTTCTTCCAAAATCAATAAGGGTCTACTCTGACACAAAACACATATATGTATCAAATAAGTCGATTGGACTAAAACTACGATCTAGACTTTGATCACAAAAATGTGTTCACAGACAGACGGACGGACGGACATGGTTAGATCGACTCAGGAGCCGGCCCTGAGCAATATTGCCAAAGACACCATATGCCTATCTCGTCTCTTTCTGGGTATTGCCAGCATATGTACTAATACCCTGTTCCACGATATGGACGGACATCGGTAGATCGATTCAGCAGATCTAAACATATATACACATTGTGGGGTCTGAGACCCTGATTAGTATTTACAAATAGGCCCAGCTGAACTTAAAGCCAAATATATGGGTTTTTTTGTGCTGGTATGAAATTCTACAGTGGAAGGATATTTTATCAGCATAAATCCATTTTAATATATTTTTTTAAAACATCTTTATTTTTTAGTCAAATTAAAGCCAAACTATAGCATAATCAGTTATGCCATTTGCAGATAGGAATTGTTTTTAATCTGTCAAAAAAAAAATATAACTTTTCAGCATTCAACTACACAAAAAAAAATCCCTCTTTTCATCATCACAATAAGAGATCCCAAAAAAAATCAAATTTTTGTCATTTTATGTCATCGACTACTGCAATAACATTTAAGCCATACCATTCACCCAAGCTCCAAAAAAAAAAGCAGCGAACCATACAAAAATATCGGAACCGAAATGAAATGTAGGCGACAACATTTTGTTGACATGCCAAATTGTAGAGCAAAAAACTTTGCAAATATTCCAACATAGAAATGGACAAACAGCAGGATAACTCAACTCTGAGACCAAGGTTCGATTCATTTCAGTTCAATTCAACCAACATCAGGGTAACATGACAATCAGCACGATAGAACCGCGTTTTCTTTCGCAAAGTAAAAAATTAAAAACAAAAATCGAAACGAAAACTTTTTCTAAGAAAATACCACTTCCACCCCCCCTCCGACCGAATGTCAAGAGAGAAAAACAGAAAGTGTCAACAAAATATTGTACAACTGCCAAAATTTCGGGGACTTGCAGAAACAACAGCTACAACAATTTCACAAATCAAATGAAAGTCTGTTAATGGCTTTTCATGTGATGAAGGATGTTAGATATTTGGAAAATTTTGAATTTTTTTTTAGATGGTTTTGACATATTGGTCATTTTGCTGTGATATCTACTTCCAACATTGCTGTTACCATTGCAATAACTGAAGCCATCTGAAGTCATATATGATTTATGAAGTTTTCAATTGATGGTCGTTTTCGCTTGGAGAATTCCTATGACATGAATATGTTAGAAATGAAAATGTTATTATGCATCAAGAAGTTTTTGTTCTATCATTTTTTAAATTTTATATAAATTTTTTCTATAGTATATTGGGAAGGTTGCCAAAATAAGATTTTACATAGCAAAATTTTCTCAAAATTTCATTACTATAGTAAATTTGCTCATAATTTACTTCTATAGGAAATTTTGTCAAAATTTCATTTCTATAGGAAATTTTTGTAAAAATTTCATTCATATCGCAAATTTTGTCAAAATTTATTTATATCGGAAATTTTGCCAAAATTCATTTTCATATGTAATTTTGCTAAATTTTCATTTCAAAAGGAAATTTTTTTTGACAAAATTTAATTTTTATAAGAAATTTTGTCAAAATTTCATTTCTATTGGAAATTTTGTTAAAACTTCGTTCCTATAGGCAGCTAAAATTTCATTCTATTGGATAATTTTCTCAAAATTGTATTTCCAGGAAATTTTTTCAAACTTAATATATATAGCATATTTCTCAAAATTTCATTTCACATGGAATTTTCTCAAAATTTCATTTCTACATAAAATTTTCTCAAAATTTCATTTTTATAGGAAATTTTCTAAAAATTTCATTTTTATAAGTTTTTTTTGTAAAAATTTCATTTCCATAGGAATTTTATTTTTTTTTTGAAATTTCATTTCTATAAAAATTTTCTCAAAATTTAATGTTCATAGGAAATTTTTTTCGAAATTTCGTTTTTCGAAAGAAAATTTTGACAAATTACAATTCGATAGTAAATTTTGTAAACATTTTATTTCTACGGCAATTTTTGTAAAAATTTCATATCTATAGGAAATTTTGTTAAAATTTCATTTCTCACAAAAATTTTGTCAAAATATCATTTCTATAAGAAATTTTGTCAAAATTTCAGTGAATAAAATCTCCCAAAAAGAAAATATTCTCAAACTTTAATGCATTATGAAAATTTCTCAAAATTTTATTTCTTTAGGAAATTTTGGTAAAATTTTGTTTCTAATTAATTTTGTTATTTCTATTTATTTTTTTATTTCTATTTCTATTTAATTTTTATTTCTATTTAATTTTCTCATAATTTTATTTCTGTAGGAAATGTTATTAAAATTTCATTTCCATAGGAAATTTTGTCGCAATTTCATTTTTATAGGATTTTTGGTTAAAATTTCATTTTTCGAAAGTGTTTTATTTAAATTTCATTTCGATAGGAAATTTTGTAAAAATTTCATTTCTATAAGAAATTTTGTCAAAATTTCATTTCTGTGGGAAATTTTGTAAAAGTATTATATCTGTGGCAAATCTTTTGGAAATTACATTTCTACAGGAAATTTTCTCAAAATTTCAGTGTAGAAACTTTTCTAAAAGAAATATTCTCAAACTTTCATTTTCAATGAGAATTTCTCAAAATTTCATTTCTTTAGGAAATCTTGTTAAAATTTTGTTTCTATAGAAATATTTCTCATAATTTCGTTTCTATAGGAAACTTTGACAAAATTTCATTTTTCTAACAAATTTTGTCAAAATTTCATTTCCAAAGAAAATTTTGTTAAAATTTTATTTCTGTGGAAAATTTTTTAAAAATTATATTTCTATGGGCAAATTTTCATTTCCTTAGGAAATGTTGTCAAAATTTTATTTCTATGGGGAATCTTGTCAAAATTTAATTTTTAAGGGAATTTTCTCAAAATTTAATTTCTATAGGAAATTTTGTAAAAAATTTATTTCTAAAGGAAATTTTGTCAAAATGACGTTTTTAAGGAAATTTTCTCAAAATTTAATTTGCATAGGAAATGTTGTCAATATTTTATTTCTATGGGAAATCTTGTCAAAATTTAATTTTTGGAAATTTTGTCAAAATTTCATTTTTGGAAATTTTCTCAAAATTTCATTTCTATAGGAAATTTTGTAGAAATATTTTTTCTATAGGAAATTTTGCCAGATTTAATTTCTAAAAGAAATTTCCTCAAAATGTGATTTCTATAGCAAATTTTCTCAAAATTTTATTTCTACTAGAAATTTTGTTAAAATTTCATTTCTACACACAAAATTTTTTTCTGATTCAATCACGAAATTGGTTGATCCAATTAATTTTTTAATTGAAATGTCTTCAATCACAGAAATGATAGTATCAATTAAAAAATTAATTGACAGTCAATTAAAAATCAATTGATCCAATTAAAAAATTAATTGATACTATTAATTTGTGTGATTGATTTTTGTTTCAATTAAAAAATTTGTTGAATCAATTAAATTTTTAAAAGAATATTTTTTAAAACTTAATTAAGATTTTAATTGGAAAAGTTTTCGTGAAATTTTTTTCTGTGTACAAGAATATATAGGAAATTTTATAAAAATATTTTTTCCATAGGAAATTTTGTAAAAAAATTGTTTCTAAAGGAAATTTTGTCAAAATTTCATTTTTAAGGAAATTTTCTCAATTTCATTTCTATTGGAAATTTTGTAAAAATTTTATTTCTAAAGGAAATTTTGTCAAAATTTCATTTTTAGAAAATTTTCACAAAATTTCATTTCTATAGGAAATTTTGTAGAAATATTTTTTTCTATAGGAAATTTTGCCAAATTACATTTCTAAAAGAAATTTCCTCAAAATAACATTTCTATAGCAAATTTTCTCAAAATTTCATTTCTACTAGAAATTTTGTCACAATTTCATTTATAAAATGTTTATAAAAATATTTTTTCTATAGGAAATTTTGTCAAAATTTTATTTCTATAGGAAATTTTGTCATAATTTCATTTTTAGGAAATTTTCACAAAATTTCATTTCTATAGGAAATTTTGTCAGAATTTCATTTCTAAAAGAAATTTCCTCAAAATGTCACTTCTATAGCAAATTTTCTCAAAATTTAATTTCTACTAGAAATTTTGTCAAAATTTCATTTCTACCAGAAATTTTCTCAAAATGTCATTTCCTTAGCAAATTTTCTCAATATTAATTTCTACACGAAACTTTCTCAAAATTTCTATAGCAAATTATATCAAAATTTCATTTCTATAGTGAATTTGGTCAAAATTTAATTTAGATAGGAAATTTTGTAAAATGTTTATTCTATGGGAAATTTTGTAAGAATTTTACTTCTAAAGGAAATTTTGTCAAAATTTCATTTCTATAGGAAATTTTCTCATAATTTCATTTCTATAAGAAATTTTCTCAAGATTTCATTTCTGTAGAAAATTTTTTTCAAAATTTCATTTCTATAAGAAATTTTCTCAAAATTTCGTGTTTATGGGAAATTTTCTCAAAATTTCGTGTTTATGGGAAATTTTCTCAAATTTTAAGGAAAAATTGTTAAAATTTCATTTCTATGGAAAATTTTGTCAACATTTTATTTCTATGGAAAAGTTTATAAACATTTAATTTCTAACAATTTCAGTTTTTAGGAAATTTTCTTAAAATTTTATTTCTATAGGAAATTTTATAAAAATTTATAAACATTTTCAACGGTAACTACTAGTATTATTATTTTATGCTATGGAAGTGGTGGTTTTGTATGCAATAGAAAAATTTACCATTTGATCCCTGTTATAGCAAAATTCACCTGTTATACTCTCTTCGTTAACCACATTCCTAGCTAACAAACGTAACAGCAATATCTATTGACATAACAACATCTACAAGTATTTCAATAAGGACATCAAAAGTCCTAAGACAACACAATCATGTCATCCTGTATTTAAACTATGAATATGGTAGAAGAGAAACACATAAGAAATAAAAAATGATTGTACGAGTATGTATAATGTTATGTGACAAAAGTTAATTTTCGAAAGGAAAATATGTAGAATTCCAGCACCAAGAATAAAACATAGAAATGTTAAACACAACAAGAAACAACATCCTGTGCCATAACAATAAAACACAACTAAGTTGAATGGCAGGGTTTATAAGTACACCCCCTGCTAACGAATTGATTGCCGGTCTTTGCAGGACAAATGTCTAACAAGTCTTTTTGTGGGGAAGTAAGCGGGGTATTCTCTTTTATCATTGTTGCACATTGTGCCCTTTTAGTATTTATTTGCTCGCCTGGAAGTCCTTAAGTTGACTAATAACAATTTTTCTCTTGGCACATATAAGTATGGGCATGTCTAGAGCTTTATCTAGTGTCAGAATTTCTTTCATGTCATCGAGAAATCATTTTATATTAAATTGACACTCAAAGTTGACACTTCATTATAATGAAAAGACCTGACACATGAAGAGCTTCCAAGCAAGAAGGTTGATAGGCCTATTGGGCGTAAGGGCAAAAGGAATGATAGGTCATTTATGTGACAGTCATAACGAGAGAGAAAAACTAAATTTTGAAGCCTATAACCAAAGCTTCTAGACATATAAGTAGTGGGTTGCATAAAATGTGAAAGAGTGTAACTACTTTGCTAGTTATAATAAAAAAAAAACCTAAAACATCGGAAAAATTTAAATTAATATTAAATTTAATATTAAAATTTAAATTAATATTAATGTTAAACTACTAGTTATAAAACAAACAAAAAACCTAAAACATCGGAAATTTTTAAATTAATATTAAAATTGAACTTAATATAAAATTAAAACCAATATAGAAATTAATTTAAATTTGAAATTAAAATAAAATTAATTCAAATTAAGACAAAATTAAAACTAAAATTAAATTTAATTGAAATTAAAAATAAAATTAAAATTAAAATTAAAACTAAAATTAAAATGTAAAGTTAACATTTTAAATTAAAATCAAAATTTAAAATTAAAACTAAAATTAAAAATAAAGTTAAAATTTTAAATTAAAATTAAATTCAACTTAAAATTTAAGTATAAATTTAAATTAATTTAAAATTAAAATTTTAAATTAAAATTATAATCAACATTTAAAGCTAAAATTAAATATTAAAATTAAAATCAAAATTTAATTAAAACTAAAATTAAAATTTAAAATTAAATTCAATTTAAAATTAAAATTTTAATGTAAATTTATATTTAAATTAAATGTAAATTAAAATTAAAATTTAAATAAACATAAAAATTAAAAGTAAAATTGAAATTGAAATTAAAGTTAAAATTGTAAATTCAAATTAAAATTTAAGTATAAATTTAAATTAAATTAAAATTAAACTAAAAATTTAATTTAAAATTAAAATTAAATTAAAAAAAATTAAAGTTAAGGTTAAAACTTTAAAATAAAATTAAAATTAAAATTAAATTCAAATTAAAATTTAAATTTAAATGTAAATTTAAATTCAAAATTTAAATTTAAATTTAAATTTAAATGTAAATTAATATTTAAATTAAAATTGAAATTAAACTAAAAATTACAATTAAAATTATTTAAAATTAAAATCAAGACTAAAATTAAAATTTAATTAATTACCATTTAAAATTCAAAAACAAAATTAAAATTAAAATTTAAATTTTAAATTAAAATTAAAATATAAAATTAAAATTTAATTTTTAAATTAAAAATAAAGTTAAAATTTTAAATTAGAATTAAATTCAAGTTAAAATTTTAGTATAAATTTAAATTAAATTAAATTTCACATTAAAATTTTAAATTAAAATTAAAATTATAATCAATCTTAAAACCAAAATTTAAATTTAAAGTTAAAAATAAAATTTAAAGTTAAAATTAAATTTTAATTTAAAATTAAAATCAAAATTTAAAATTAAAACTAAAATTAAAATTAAAGTGAAAACTTTAAATTTTAAATTAAATTAAAATTTAAATGTAAATTTATATTTAAATTAAATTAAAATTAAAATTGAAATTAAAATTAAAATTAAAATTTTAATAAATTTAATATTAAAATTTAAATTAATATTAATATTAAACTACTTTGTTAGTTATAAAACAAACAAAAAACCTAAAACATCGGAAAAATTTAAATTAATATTAAAATTGAAATTAATATTAAATTAAATAAATAAAAAAATTAAATAAAAATTAAATAAAAAAATTAATTTAAATTTGAAATTAAAATAAAATTAATTCAAATTAAAACAAAATCAAAACTAAAATTAAATTTAATTGAAATTAAAATTAAAATTTTAAATTAAAATTAAAATCAAAATTAAAACTAAAATAAAAAGTAAAATTAAAACTAAAACTAAAATTAAAATGTAAAGTTCAAATTTTAAATTAACATTCAAAATTAAAAATAAAGTTAAAATTTCAAATAAAATTAAATTCAAGTTAAAATTTAAGTATGAATTTAATTTAAATTAAATTAAATTTTAAATTTTAAATTAAAATTATAATCAAAATTTAAAGTTAAAATTAAATTTTAATTTAAAATTAAAATCAAAATTAAAACTAAAACTAAAACTAAAATTAAAATTTAAAATTAAAATTAAAGATAAAACTTTAAATTAAAATTAAAATTCAATTCAATTGAAAATTAAAAATTAAATGTAAATTTATATTTAAATTAAATTTAAATTAAAATTTTAATTAAAATTTAAATTTAAATAAATTTAATATTAAAATTTAAATTAATATCAATATTAAACTACTTTGTTAGTTATAAAACAAACAAAAAACCTAAAACATCGGAAAAATTTAAATTAATAATAAAATTGAAATTAATATTAAATTAAAACCAATATAGAAATTAATTTAAATTGAAAATTAAAATAAAATTAATTCAAATTAAAATAAAATTAAAACTAAAATAAAATTTAATTGAAATTGAAATTAAAATTAAAATTTTAAACTAAAATTAAAATTAAAATCGAAATTAAAATCAAAATTAAAATTAAAACTAAAATTAAAATTAAATTAAAACTAAAATTATAACTAAACTTAAAAATTAAAAATAAAGTTAACATTTTAAATTAAAATTAAATTCAAGTTCAAATTTAAGTATAAATTTAAATTAAATTAAATTAAATTTAAAATTAAAATCAAAATTTACAATTAAAACTAAAATTAAAGTTAAAGCTTTAAATTAAAATTAAAATTCAATTTAAAATTTAAAATTTAAATGTAAATGTAAATTTATATTTAAATTAAATTAAAATTAAAATTTAAATAAAAATTATAATAAAAATTTAAAGTAAAATTGAAATTAAAGTTAAAATTTTAAATTCAAATTAAAATTTAAGTATAAATTTAAATTAAATTAAAATTAAACTTAAACTTAAAATTAAAGTTAAAACTTTAAATTAAAATTAAAATTAAATTCAAATTTAAATTTAAATGTAAATTTATATTTAAATTAAAATTGAAATTAAAATAAAAATAAAAATTACAATTACAATTACAATTACAATTACAATTACAATTACAATTACAATTACAATTACAATTACAATAACAATTACAATTACAATTACAATTACAATTACAATTACAATTACAATTACAATTACAATTACAATTACAATTACAATTACAATTACAATTACAATTACAATTACAATTACAATTACAATTACAATTACAATTACAATTACAATTACAATTACAATTACAATTACAATTACAATTACAATTACAATTACAATTACAATTACAATTACAATTACAATTACAATTACAATTACAATTACAATTACAATTACAATTACAATTACAATTACAATTACAATTACAATTACAATTACAATTACAATTACAATTACAATTACAATTACAATTACAATTACAATTACAATTACAATTACAATTACAATTACAATTACAATTACAATTACAATTACAATTACAATTACAATTACAATTACAATTACAATTACAATTACAATTACAATTACAATTACAATTACAATTACAATTACAATTACAATTACAATTACAATTACAATTACAATTACAATTACAATTACAATTACAATTACAATTACAATTACAATTACAATTACAATTACAATTACAATTACAATTACAATTACAATTACAATTACAATTACAATTACAATTACAATTACAATTACAATTACAATTACAATTACAATTACAATTACAATTACAATTACAATTACAATTACAATTACAATTACAATTACAATTACAATTACAATTACAATTACAATTACAATTACAATTACAATTACAATTACAATTACAATTACAATTACAATTACAATTACAATTACAATTACAATTACAATTACAATTACAATTACAATTACAATTACAATTACAATTACAATTACAATTACAATTAAAATTAAAATTATTTAAAATTAAAATCAAGACTAAAATTAAAATTTAATTAATTAACATTTAAAATTAAAATACAAAATTAAAATACAAAATTAAATTTAAAATTTAACTTTTAAATTAAAATTAAAATTAAAATATAAAATTAAAATTTTAAATTAACAATTCCATATTCTCAGTTTTTTTCCACATAAAGTAATTTACTTGGTATCAAAGCTTTATTTTCAAATATCATTCGTTTTTTGTATTCTTTCCTTGTTAAAAAGGAGCAAATAAGACCATCACGAATAACTGGAAGATATTAGAGTTGATTTTTTCTAGACTCTAGAGTGGGCGCAACCGCTTGGTATATGGTTGCATCACACTTTCCTTCAAATTTAATTTGACCTAACTGTCCTTTGGGCGAAATAACTTTGATGATTATTTTTTTACAAAAAAAAAAAAAAAAAAACAATTTTAGGTCATGACTATATTTTGTGGTTACAAAGAAAGCAAAAACTGAGTGCCAATGCATGGCAGGCCAAAATAAGATAGCTTATATAAAAAGATTTTGAAAGATTGTTCTTTATGGAAAAAAAAAATCCATTGATAGGAAATTAAAATGCCTTTTGGAAAAATTCGGAAAGGCACATCCTAAGGGTATTTCAGTTTTCAACGAGAATAAATTTGCCAATGTAAGGAAGGAAAAGCAGCAATATTTCAAAATCATTTGAGAAGAGGTAAGCAAAAATATAACAGCTGCGTCAAAATTATATTGAATTTGAAGAAAAAAGTTTCCTACAATTTTTGCAAAAAAACAGACATATTACAAATATTTTTTTAAAGTTTCCAAGAATACTATATACATATTTTTTTTCTTTCAATCTCCTCAAAAATCCAATTTATATTGAAATTTCCCATAACCTCGGTATTTCGACAGTGGCTAACCAACTCCACGAAAATAAAATTTGTTGATTTACCCCACCATCAAATTGAAAAATGTCCAAACAAAATATTTGCTTAATGACATAGACAACAAACATTTAAGCCATGCAACTCCTTGACATGTGTGCATCTCATGTCATTCAAATAGAAAAACCCTATTTGTCCTTCCAAAAGTGTTTCCGTCCATGGTGATGATGTTATACCGCCTATCACCTACCACATTTGTTTGTGTGTGACCGACATATAGCAAACAACGATGGAATGTTGAAAATAAAATATAAATGAATCTAGCAAACACTCTAGAATGACACCCAAACGATAAAATCCCCTAAATTGGAATATGAACGTTAGTTTTTTTTGTTTTAAAAAAATACGCTAATGGCCAAACAATGACAATATACCTCAAAGTGGTGTTCAACCTAATGGCTGACAGTAAAAACAAATTTCGAACTCTAGGAAAATGCACTTTTCGAAAATTGTGGGAATAAAAATTTTGGTAAACAATGAAATTGTGAAAAATTTCGTATAGAAATTAAATTAGAAGAAAATTTGCTATAGAAGTAAAATTTTGAGAAAATTTCCTAACGAAATGAAATTTTGAGAAAATTTTCTATTGAAATGAAATTTTGACAAATTTTCTATTGAAATGAAATTTTGAGAAAATTTCCTATAGAAATGAAATTCTGACAAAATTTCCTAAAGAAATGAAATTTTGAGAAAATTTCCTATAGAAATGAAATTTTGACAAAATTTCCTATAGAAATGAAATTTTGACACAGAAATTAAATTTTGACATTTTGACAAAATTTGCTATAGAAATGAAATTGTGACAACATTTCATATATAAAAGAAATTTTGACAAAATTTCATACATAAGAGGCATTTTGACAAGATTTCATATATAAAAGAAATTTTGACAAGATTTCATATATAAAAGACATTTTGACAAAATTTCATATATAAAAGAAATTTTCACAAAATTTCATATATAAAAGAAATTTTGACAAAATTTGTTATAGAAATGAAATTTTGACAAAATAAAGAATAGAAATGAAATATTGACAAAATTTCCTATAGAAATGAAGTATTGACAAAATTTTCCTATAGAAATGAAATTTTGACAAAATTTCCTATAGAAATGAAATTCTGACAAAATTTCCTATAGATATGAAATTTTGACAAAATTTCCAATAGAAATAAAATGTTGACAAAATTTTCCTATAGAAATGAAATTTTGACAAAATTTCCTATAGAAATGAAATTTTGACAAAATTTCCTATAGAAATGAAATTTTGACAAAATTTTCCTGTAGAAATGAAATTTTGAAAAAATTTCTCATAGAAATGAAATTTTGACAAAATCTCCACTAGAAATGAAATTTTGACAAAATTTCCTATAGAAATGAAATTTTGAGAAAATTTCCTATAGAAATTAAATTTTGACAAAATTTTCCTATAGAAATGAAATTTTGAAAAAATTTCCTATAGAAATGAAATTTTGATAAAATTTCCTATTGAAGTTAAATTTTGACAAAATTTCCTATAGAAATGAAATTTTGATAAAATTTCCTATTGAAGTTAAATTTTGACAAAATTTCCTATAGAAATTAAATTTTGACACAATTACCTATAGAAATTAAATTTTGACAAAATTTTCTATAGAAATGACATTTTGACAAAATTTCCTATAGGAATGAAATTGTGACAACATTTCATATATAAAAGAAATTTTGACAAAATTTCATATATAAGAGGCATTTTGACAAGATTTCATATATAAAAGAAATTTTGACAAAATTTCATATATAAAAGAAATTTTGACAAACTTTCATATATAAAAGAAATTTTCACAAAATTTCATATATAAAAGAAATTTTGACAAAATTTGTTATAGATATGAAATTTTGACAAAATTTGTTATAGAAATGAAATTTTTACAAAATTTGTTATAGAAATGAAATATTGACAAAATTTCCTATAGAAATGAAATTTTGACAAAATTTCCTACAGAAATGAAATTTTGACAAAAATTTCCTACAGAAATGAAATTTTGACAAAAATTTCCTATAGAAATGAAACTGTGACAAAATTTCCTATAGAAATGAAGTTTTGACAAAATTTTCCTATAGAAATGAAATTTTGACAAAATTTTCCTAAAGAAATGAAATTTTGACAAAATTTTTCTATAGAAATGAAATTTTGACAAAATTTCCTATAGAAATGAAATTTTGACAAAATTTCCTATAGAAATGAAATTTTGACAAAATTTCCTATAGAAATGAAATTTTGACAAAATTTCCTATAGAAATGAAATTTTGACAAAATTTCCTATAGAAATAAAATTTTGACAAAATTTCGTATAGAAATGAAATTTTGACAAAATTTCCTATAGAAATGAAATTTTGACATAATTTCCAATAGAAATAAAATTTTGACAAAATTTCCTATACGAATGAAATTGTGACAAAATTTCCTATACAAATGAAATTTTTACAAAATTTTCTATAGAAATTAAAAATTTGGCAAAATCTCATACAGAAATTAAATTTTGACAAAATATCATTTACCTGTAGAAACGAATTTTTGAAAAATTTCCTATAGAAGTAAAATTAAAAAAAAAAGAAATTCCTATAGAAAAGAAACTTTGATAAAAATTTCTAACAATCCAGAATATCTGAATCTCATAGGAATTTATGTTTGCCAAAAAATTACTTCGTTTTTTTGCTGAGTGTAACAATCTAAATTCTCACCAGCCGCTTGTATCCCCCAAAGGCTGGATATGAAGAGGACAAAGTGTTTGAGTAGTCTACCACAAACAAAAAAGACAAGAAGGGAATACAATTTAGCTTGAACGGTGACAAAATCCCACAGCGAATTGCACACATCCCAGCAGTGTTAGTTTTTTGTGGGTGAGCTTAAATTGTCAGTCTTTATTTTGCCAGGTTTCAATGTGTTTGCATAAAGTCTTAGATGTTCGTTTTTTTTAAATTTCCAACAAAAATTGAAATATGGGCAATAACCAACACGAAGAGGGTATATTTGGGGTTACTCATAACCACACACTCCCACACACACTAGGTCAAAAAGGCTTTTGAACGTTTGCTTGTTTGTGTGCGTTTTTATACCCTCTTCAATTGGGATAGACAAATGACATTGAGTATTAAATAAATTGAAAATAAAACAAAAGTATTAAAGATGCCCATTATCAATGGGTATTTCATATAAGCTGGCAAGGGATATGTTAAATGTCATTTTAGAGGAATATATAGTTAATTATTTAATTGGGTCATTAGAAGTTTTTAAAGTTTGATAAAACTTTAATTAGGACCTCAAAAGGAGATACATGTGTACGGAAAGTTAATTGGTTTGTCAGGAGAAAATATTTTATCATTAATAAGTTAAAGTGAAAGGCAAAATTAACCTTGGTTCTACGGCTCTGAAATTTTATTTAATTCTGAGTTCTAAATTTTAATTTACTATTCTTTTGTACCATATTTTATTATATAACTAATTTTCATATAATGGTAACAAATTTATGTTAAGTTTAAGTTAGTACTTCTCAGTAGGTTTTTAAAATGTAACAATTTGCAAACTCACGCTATTTTTTTAGGGAACTTGCTCACGAGCTGCACATATTGCGAGAACGGATGCAACACGTATTGAAAAATGAGCTAAAGCCATTTTAATTTCAAAAAGTACATGAGCTCGCCGATGCCCAGAAAAGTTAGACTAGAAAGAGCAAAGGAGTTGTTTCGAATGTACGAAAGTTTCAAGTTGTCGAATTTCGTTTTGTCCGATGAGAAGCTATTCGCGGACCATGGATTATCCAAAAGGATAGCGCTCAGAACGTGCCAAGCAATAGTGGCTCGCTTCATTTCTACGGCAAAACGACAACCATAATATCCGGATCTCAAACCCTTGGACTTATCGGAGGCATTTGGTAGACAACGGTTGGCACTAAAACAAATTCCAAAGTGTCCATGATGGCATTCCGAAAGGAATGGGTTCAAATACCGCAGAGGACATTTTGTGCTGCGTGTGATGACTTTATCGGCCATAATTTATGCTAAAACTGATTCTTAAATTTGAACAACTAAAATTTGTTGTTGTACAATTGTAGTTGTAGGAACCATAATATCCGGATCTCAAACCCTTGGACTTATCGGAGGCATTTGGTAGACAACGGTTGGCACTAAAACAAATTCCAAAGTGTCCATGATGGCATTCCGAAAGGAATGGGTTCAAATACCGCAGAGGACATTTTGTGCTGCGTGTGATGACTTTATCGGCCATAATTTATGCTAAAACTGATTCTTAAATTTGAACAACTAAAATTTGCCTAAAGTTGTCTCAATCCTACGATAGGTCACATTATCATCTTGTGAAATCAGTTGACGAACAGCATCAATGGTTTCCGGAAAAATAAGTGATTTTTGACGACCTTCACGAAATTCCTTTTGTAGTGAACTACGACTAAGTTTGAATTAACCGTACACTGAAAAACATATTGTCGTGATGCCAAAGATTTCGCGCCCTTTATATAAAAGAAAATTTTGTTTGACTGGGGTCCACTTATTTTTAATAATTCTGAAAAAGTCTTCAAAATTAATGAAATCAAAATTTTATTTTTATGGAAAATTTTATCAACATTTTTTCTATAGAAAATTTTGACAAAATTTTATTTCTATAGAAAATTTTCTCAAAATTTTACATCTATAGAAAATTTTGTCAAAATTTTATTTCTATAGAAAATTTTGTCAAAATTTTATTTCAATAGAAAATTTTCAAAAAATTGTTTTTCTTCAGAAAATTTTTACAAAATTTTATTTCTATAGACAATTTTGGCAAAATTTTATTTCTATAGAAAATTTTGTCAAAATTTTATTTCTATTAAAAATTTTGTCAAAATTTTATTTCTGTAGAAAATTTTGTCAAAATTTTATTTCTGTAGGAAATTTTGTCAAAATTTCATTTCTACAAAAAATTTTGACAAAATTTTACTCCCATAGAAAATTTTGTCAAAATTTTATTTCTATTGAAGATTTTGTCAAAATTTTATTTCTATTGAAAATTTTGTCAAAATTTTATTTCTGTAGAAAATTTTGTCAATATTTTATCTCTATAGAAAATTTTGTCAAAATTCTATTTCAATAGAAAATGTTCAAACAATTGTATTTCTTCAGAAAATTTTTTCAAAACTTTATTTCTGTAGAAAATTTTGACAAAATTTTATTTCTATTGAAAATTTTGGCAAAATTTTATTTCTATAGAAAATTTTGTTAAAATTTTATTTCTATAGAAAATTTTGTCAAAATTTTATTTCTATTAAAATTTTTGAAAAAAATTTATTTCTTTATTCTGTCAAAATTTTATTTCTACAAAAAATTTTGACAAAATTTTATTTCTGTAGAAAACTTTGTCAAAATTTATTTTTATAGACAATTTTCTCAAAATTTTATCTCTATTGAAAATTTTCTCAAAATTTTATTTCTATAGAAAATTTTCACAAAATTGTATTTATTTAGAAAATTTTCTCAAAACTGTATTTCTATAGAAAAGTTTTTCAAAATTTTATTTCTATAGATATTCTATAGAAATAAAATTTTGTCAAAATTTTATTCCTATAGAAAATTTTGTCAAAATTTTATTTCTATAGAAAATTTTGTCAAAATTTTATTTCTATAGAATAGTTTGTCAAAATTTTATTTCTGTAGAAAATTTTGTCAAAATTTTATTTCTATAGAAAATTTTTTCAAGATTTTATTTCTAACAAAAATTTTGTCAAAATTTTAATTCTAAAGAAAATTTTGTCAAGGTTTTATTTCTATAGAAAATTTTGTTAAAATTTTATTTTGTCAAAATTTTATTTCTATAGAAAATTTTGATAAAATTTTATTTCTATAGAATATTTTGTCAAAATTTTATTTCTAAAGAAAATTTTGCAAAGCTTTATTTCTATAGAAAATTTTCTCAAAGTGTTATTTCTATAGAAAATTATGTGAACATTTTATTTCTATAGAAAATTTTGTCAAAAAGGTATTTTAATCGAAAATTTTGTCAAAATTTTCTTTCTATACAAAATTTTGTCAAAATTTTATTTCTATAGAAAATGTTGTCAAAATTTTATTTCGATTTTGTCAAAATTTTATTTCTATAGAAAATTTTGTCAAAATTTTATTTCTAAAGAAAATTTTGTCAAAATTTTATTTCTATAGAAAATTTTGTCAAAATTTTATTTCTATAGAAAATTTTCTCAAAATTTTATTTCTATAGAAAATTTTCTCAAAATTTTATTTCTATAGAAAATTTTCTCAAAATTTTATTTCTATAGAAAATTTTGTCAAAATTTTATTTCTATAGAAAATTTTGTGAAAATTTTATTTTGATAGAAAATTTTGTCAAAATTTTCTTTCTATAGAAAATTTTGTCAAAATTTTATTTCTATAGAAAATTTTGTCAAAATTTTATTTCGTTGTTGTTGTTTTTTATTGCAGCTTAAAACCATACATTGACTAAACTACAAGAGTAGCTTAACCAACAGAGGAAAAGAATGTTTGTCAAATTTATTTGGGCAAAGCCCTATAGACTGCAAGATGGTTGGATGGACGCACGTTTCGGAATTACCACATTCCTCATCAGCATCCTCTACTTGCAGCAAAACTATCAACCAATTATCAGAATAAATTCAGGCAGTTTATTAAACCCAACAAAAACCACACTTGAACCCTCCGAAAAAAGGTTTTACATTGATAGCCGGCTTATGCCGAAATAAATTCGAAACAAACATATCTCTTTTCCTATAGCCGGCAATCAATGTAAAACCTTTTTTCGGAGGGTTCAAGTGTGGTTTTTGTTGGGTTTAATAAACTGCCTGAATTTATTCTGATAATTGGTTGATAGTTTTGCTGCAAGTAGAGGATGCTGATGAGGAATGTGGTAATTCCGAAACGTGCGTCCATCCAACCATCTTGCAGTCTATAGGGCTTTGCCCAAATAAATTTGACAAACATTCTTTTCCTCTGTTGGTTAAGCTACAATTGTAGTTTAGTCAATGTATGGTTTTAAGCTGAAATAAAAAACAACAACAATGCTTAAAGAACAAAACCAACAATAACAAAACAAAACAAAATTTTATTTCTGTAGAAAATTTTGTCAAAATTTTATTTCTATAGAAAATTTTTTCAAAATTTTATTTCTAACGAAAATTTTGTCAAAGTTTTATTTCTATAGAAAATTTTTGTTAAAATTTTATTTCTATAGGAAATTTTGTCAAAATTTTATTTCTATAGAAAATTATGTCAAAATTTTATTTCTATAGAATTTTTTTTCAAAATTTTATCTCTGAAGAAAATTTTGTAAAAATTTTTTTTTCTAAAGAAAATTTTGTTAAAATTTTATTTCTATAGAAAGTGTTGTTAAAATTTTATTTCTATACAAAATTTTGTTAAAATTTTATTCCTACAGAAAATTTTGTTTCTATAGAAAATTACTACAGACAATGTTGTCAAAATTTTATATCTATAATAATTTTTTTCAAATTATTTTTCCATAAAAAAAATTTCGAAAAATTTAATTTCTATAGAATTTCAGAATTTCATTTCTATAGGAAATTTCGTCAAAACTTTAGTTAGAGAATTTTGGTCAAGTTTTATTTCTATAGAAAATTGAAGTATATCTTAAGAATATTTTGCCAATTCTGCCAAAACATCATGAATTCTACCAATCTACCAAATAGTAAAAAAATCTACCATTTGTGGTAGAATATAGCAACTGCGGCAACCGTAATGTCAAAAGACGTTCTACAAATATGTGAAGCTTTACTATAGAACTGTCAGTTGGTAGAATGCAAAACTACACAGAAAAAAATTTTACCAAATATTAAAATTTTAATGGAATTTTTAAAAAATTATTTATTTAAAAATTTAATTGATTCAACAAAATTTTTAATCAAAACAAAATTCAATCACAATTATTATTTTTTAATTGGATTAATTAATTTTTTAATTGACTTCGGTGATTGATACTATCATTTCTGCGATTGAAGCCATTTTAATTAAAAATTAATTGTATAAATTAATTTCGTGATTGAATACAAAATTTTTTCTGTGTGTAGGGTTGCCCAATACCGAAAAATAAAAGGCAAACCTCGTATTTTAAATGTTGATTTAAAATTGTGTATTTTAAAGAAGCCGCATCTTCAACTCGGAATCAATATTAATATCCGTAAGTGAAAATACAAATTTTTGGTATCCAAGTAAATAGTTTTTTTTTTGACTGTATATTTCTCTTTTTACAATTTATCCAAAGGGGGATCATAATTTATCCATGCGTGTTGTTTCTTTTTTTGTACATTTTCTCCGTTATTATGGTCCATTTATTAGGCATTTCCATATGCATGCATGTTTTATGACCTTTCATTAATGCTTAAGGTTTTACGCACACATACACACTCAAATAGAAAGACCTCGTTACACATTGACAAAAGAAAAAAAAAATATATTTCATTTTATATTTAAGGCGATTTCAAAAGAGCTTTATTTACGTTTAAATACGCTCACGCGTTGGTTCCAACAGAAAATAAGATTTATGACAAATCGGGCAATCCACTAATAATGGTCGCAAAACTGACCACGAAATAAGAAAAATAAAAAATTATCATGTAGAGTATTTTTAGTTGTATGTTTTATTTTTTCCTTCATTGCTGTTCGGGAATTTTCACAGAATATAATGCTTAAATATCCTTATGGGATTAAAAGGTTTTAAAGGGTTAAAAACATCCATAACATTCATAGAACGCAAGAGAGATGGTAAACAGAAAACCAACAACATACGTTTCCTACCAACCACAAAAGTAAATGACTCCATGCACATAACGGCAAATGCATAAGAGCATGAGTGAGTGAGTGTTTGTTTCGATGCTCTTGGGAACAGGAATGATGATGAGGAGAAAATAAAAGAGAATGCAATCAACGAACACATTCTTTAAAATGAGAACACAAACAAACAATACCCATGTACCCATGGGGTTACAAAATAGGGGAAATAATGAACCTGAGATATTTATAAGAATGCATGGGGATCTCTCAGTGTGTGTGTGAGTGTGAAGTATGTGTTTCTATATTTACATTCACATTGTAAACATATTTGCATCCGTACTCACATATAGTGAAGGTATTAAATTGAAGCCTCAAGC
Organism: Haematobia irritans; assembly: GCF_050003625.1. Classification (NCBI taxonomy): domain Eukaryota; kingdom Metazoa; phylum Arthropoda; class Insecta; order Diptera; family Muscidae; genus Haematobia; species Haematobia irritans. The sequence goes on from NC_134399.1 coordinate 157,231,408, forward strand.
ATGAAAATAAACTGAAGCTGAAGTATTTTTTTTGTTTCGCTTGGTGGAAAAAGTAAAATTAAAATGAAAATTGAAAGTAATCTGCAAAACGAAGACCAGAAAGTGCAATTTGCATTTTCCATGATGAAGTTGGAGGTTTCCTTCATACATACATATATGGTATTTTTTTTGGCTTGTTATTTTGGCAGAAGTAAATAGTTTTTTTTACGAAAAATATGAGGGGGAAATATGTATTAAACTTCATTTGGTGTATTTTAACGAGCCACCAACAGTAGCATCATTTCACCATAAACTTTGGTTGCTTTGGTATGTACCTGTATAACTGATATCACACCGTGATATCTGGCAAGAAGGAATGATACCCACTTGTTTGCTTCATCATGCACCAGCCAAAAGAGTAAATTAATTAAAAAATACTGGATTAAAAATGTTCGTTTCGAGGTTTTTTTCTCTGAACAATCAGAAAACTTTTTAACGGGTGAAGTATTGGGGTAGAATGATATTTTTGTCTATTAATGGGTAAATATAAATTTATATAAATTTAACGTAAGTAATAAATATGTACAAAATACGAGAAAAATATTGAGATGGACATTCGACAATTGTTTTTTTTCTTAAAATTTAAAATAAATAGAAATTAAAATTTCAAGCAATGTGATCTTATTTGAATTATTAAAATTAAAATTTAATTGAATTTTCAAAAACATACAATCCAAAATTTAATTGATTCAAAAAATGTTTTATTTAAAATCAAAATCGCAAGAATTTACAATATCAATTAATTTTTTAAGTGGCTTTGGTGATTGATACTATCATTTTTGTGATTGAAGACATTTCAATTAAAAATTATTTCGATCAATTAATTTCAAACCTACTCAGCAAAAAACAAGTATATACGGCCGTCAGTTCGGCCAGGCCGAATCTTATGTACCCTCCACCATGGATTGCGTAGAAACTTCTACGAAAGACTGTCATCCACAAATTTCAACTCATTTGGTTGTTAAATATCATATACTACCACCACGTACCAAATTTCAACCAGATCGGATGAATTTTGCTTCTCCAAAAGGCACCGGAGGTCAAATCTGGGGATCGGATTATATGGGAGCTATATATTATTATGGACTGATAGGAACCAATTCCTGCATGGTTGTTGGATACCCTATACTAACATCACGTACCAAATTTCAACCGAATGGAAAGAATTTTGCTCTTCCAAGGTGCTCCGGAGGTCAAATCTGGGGATCGGTTTATATGGGGCCTATATATAACTATGGACCGATATTCACCAATTTCTGCGTGGGTGTTTGAGGCAATATATTAATATCACGTACCAAATTTCAACTGAATCAGATAAATTTTGGTCTTCCAAGAGGCCCCGGAGGTCAAATCTGGTGATCGGTTTATATGGGGGCTATATATAATTATAGACCGATGTGAACCAATTTTTGCATGGTTGTTAGAGACCATATACTAACACCATGTACCAAATTTCAGCCGGATTGGATGAAATTTGCTTCTCTTAGAGCGATCGCAAGCCAAATTTGGGGGTCCGTTTATATGGGGGCTATATATAATTATGGACCGATATGGACCAATTTTTGCATGGTTATTAGAGATCACATACTAACACCATGTACCAAATTTCAGCCGGATCGGATGAAATTTGCTTCTCTTAGAGGCCTCGCAAACCAAATTTGGGGGTCCGTTTATATGGGGGCTATACGTAAAAGATGGACCGATATGGCCCATTTGCAATACCATCCGACCTACATCAATAACAACTACTTGTGCCAAGTTTCAAGTCGATAGCTTGTTTCGATCGGAAGTTAGCGTGATGTCAACAGACGGACGGACATGCTCAGATCGACTCAGAATTTCACCACGACCCAGAATATATATACTTTATGGGGTCTTAGAGCAATATTTCGATGTGTTACAAACGGAATGACAAAGTTAATATACCCTCCATCCTATGGTTGAGGGTATAAAAATTCTAAAAAGAGCATAAAAATGTCGGAAACGAAGTTTAAAAAAAAGGGCAAGTAAAGGGTGTTCCTCCCCGAGCATATATGGCCTCTAATAACCATGCAAATATTGGTCCACATCGGTCCATAATTATATATAGCCTCCATATAAACCGATCCCCAGATTTGACCTCCGGAGCCTCTTAGAGGAGCAAAATTCATCCGATCCGGTTGAAATTTGGTACGTGGTGTTAGTATATGGTCTCCAACAACCATGCAAAAATTGGTCCATATCGGTCCATAATTATATATAGCCCCCATATAAACCGATCCCTAGATTTGGTTTGCGGATCCTCTAAGAGAAGAAAATTTCATCCGATCCGGCTGAAATTTGGTACATGGTATTAGTATATGGTTTCTAATAGCCATGCACAATCCCCAGATTTTATCTCCGGAGCCTCTTGGAGGAGCAAAATTCATCGAACCGGTTGATAATAACCATGCCAAAATTGGTCCCAATCACACAAAAATTGGTCCGTATCGGTTCATAATCATGGATGCCACTCGAGCCAAAAATAATCTACCAAAATTTTATTTCTATCGAAAATGTTGTCAAAATTTTATTTCTATATAAAATTTTCTCAAAATTTTATTCCTATACAAAATTTTGTCAAATTTTATTTCTATAGAAAATTTTGGCAAAATTTTATTTCTATAGAAAATTTTGTCAAAATGTTATTTCTATAGAAAATTTTGTTAAAATTTTACTTCTATAGAAAATTTTGTGAAACTTAATTATATACGTTTTTATTAATCGGCCTTTTCTCTTAGCTTTAAAAAATATGAGGAAGACGCAGAGAAGCTGGCAGGGGTAGGCTAGTTGCTATGAATAAAACACTTAAATTGTACAAAATAAAAATAAATTAAATTCCTTCAAAATCATTTCCTTTTGAATAAAATCTGCATAGAATTTAAAAATATGCATACTACAATTTTTGTGTTTTTTCTTAGTTTTCAGGATAATAGAAGCTTTACTATGCAACTATTTAATGGGATTCCGCTTTCTTTTTAACTATATTTAAATTCATACCGATGAATTTATCATAGATCTCTGACCAGTTGGCATACTACACTCCACCCCAACAGACCAATATAATGATTTTTATATAAAAAAAAAAAAAACTAAATGAAATGCAGCTGAAGAATACAACAGTTGTGGCATTCAACAGAAAGTTCAGCTCAGTTCGTTTCAGGCCAGAGTTAAGACTAAACCCCCAATCGCCCACTGTCAATTTAAAAAATGCACAAAGGCAAAAATGATATGCAAACCAACAAAACCAAATGAAAATGAATTTCATAAAGAATTCTTCTGTGTAATGCAAAGGTTACTAAGCATTGAGCTAAGAGAAAGGGAGACAGAAAGAGAGAGAGCGTGCGTGATTGAGAGGAAGAGTAAAGCAACTCTATTCAACAGCTATAGCAATTCTAACAGCAACAGGGACAGAACTTTACAAAAACACTGGAAAAACAACAACAACAACAACCAACAAATAATAATGAAAATATTTCCTCAAGTTCCATGATGAAAACTCATTTTCACACTCATTCCCAAAGGGACCAACAGCAAATATAAAAATGGACCCCCTTGATGTTTTTATCTAAACCCTCTCTCTCGCTCTCTCTCTCTCACATTCAGAATTCAATGTAATGCTTCAATTTATCTCTCTATTCATTCACAAGAAAATATCTTAAAGTGTAGGAGATACAAACACTTGAAAGAGTTCTCATACTTTGAATATTGTTGTGGTGGCCGATGTTTTACACCATCCATCCAATAATCCTTTCTCCGAAATCCCCAACCCAATGTCCTCTTCCTTAACCACAATTTCGTGGATATCCTGTGGGGTTTCAGGGATGGGTTGAGTGGGAAGAGTTGTGGTATCGTTACACGGATAGTAGAGCATGTTGCATATCCTACAGGAAGGTAGTTGCTATGATGTTGATGAGGATAGCACTTTACATTGCATTACTTCCTTTGACCAATGCCAAAGAGGATCGGGTGTTTATGGACAATTGCTGTTGGTACGGGGTTGTCCGTTGAATCTGGTCTCACTCGGCTCACTCATCGTCATCTTTAGGTTTAAATGAAATTCATTCAGAATTAAATAAGAATTTATAAATATTTTTCTTTTTTTTGGAATGGAATCAAATGGGAAGTGTAGTGGAGAGTGCGATAGCATGGAAAATCTTGAACAATTTAATTAATTTTTTCTTCATATTTTCTTTGCCATTTAATGTGGTTATTCAGTGGGGCAAAGAGAGTGGAGAGAGAGAGAGTAAAGAATTTTAAGTACTTGGTAAAGTATTTATGGCCATTCTTCAATGCAAATGTAAGAGGGTATTTAACATTATTTTAATTTGTTTTTCATTTTTTCTAGAATGGAAATATGAATGCAGTTGTATAAATTCGATATAATTTTTTTTCAGAAATTAAGATGATTAAAATTGCAATATATTTGTATATTTTTCTGAGATAGTATATGGGATTATTTATTTTAATTATTTTTACTGGTAACCAATAGCAATATAATTTACGGAATGGGGATTTAAAAAAAATATTTACAAAAATCAACTATAGCGTATAATAAAATATTAACCATATGTATTTTTAATTCCAAAACTCATTATAGATATCTGCTCGAAAAAAACCCTTACTTTAGAAATGTGCAACAAGAAACGATGTTGATGTTTTATACACCCAGAAAAAACGAACGAAAATGTTGGTTTATTTTAGAAAATTTTAACTAAAATATTTTAATAATTGCCACATGAAACAAATAAGTTATTAATTATTTTTATCAAATTGAAGAAATTTTAATTAATTATTTTATTTCTATTGTTTAAAAAATGCCATATTTGTGAAGAAAAAAATGGGAACTAACAATTGCCAGTAAAAACTACAATTCCTACACGGACGAAAAAGACTGTTTTTCATATGTTTGGGTGTAAAAATTATATGTTTGGAACTCAAATGTTTTAACACAATATTTTTAAGTGCAAGAATATAATGTTCATAAACTAGTATAACATGTTTGGGTCATATATGTTAATATGTTAGAACATATTATGTTTGGGATATAAAATGTTTTGCAAATATAATATGCTTAGAGACAAACATATATTAATTTAGAAATAGCACATATATGTGTTAAGAAAAAGAGACATAGAGAGTATGCTAACCACAAAAAAAAAATGTCATTAAAATTTTTTTCTAAGAGTATATGGCTTAAGGTGAAACATAATATGTTTGAACAATACAAACAATACAATGCTTGAAGCAAAATGTGTTTGTGGTATATGTTAAAGAATCGATTTTTGTTTTTGACGGTGTAGAAACCCTCGGAGTTAAATCGGGAGATCGGTCTAATGGGGGCTATTCCAAAAACATGGAGGGATAACCACAATATTCAGTACATCTAATTGTAGTTCTAGAATCTAGACCCCAAATCAGAGGGCCGGTTTATAAGGGGGCTATATCAAAACATGGACCGATACCCACCATTTTCGGCACATCTCTTCATTTTCCTAGAGTACCTCTTCATTTCCAATTTCAGGCAAATTAGATAAAAACTACGGATATTCAGTACATCTAATTGTAGTTCTAGAATCTAGACCCCAAATCAGAGGGCCGGTTTATATGGGGGCTATATCGAAACATGGTCTGATAATCCCCATTTTCGGCACACCTCTATATGGTCCTAGAATACCTCCAGATTTCCGATTTGTGGCAAATTGGGTAAAAATTACGGATTCTAGAAGCCGTGGAAGTAAAATCGGGAGATCGGTCTATATGGGGCTATATAAAAACATGGACCGATACTCACCATTCTCGACACAAGTCTTTATGGTCCAAGAATACCTCTAGATTTCAAATTTCAGGCAAATTTGATAAAAAACTACGGATTCTAGGAGCCCAAGAAGTAAAATCGGGAGATCAGTCTATATGGGGGCTATATCAAAACATGGACCTATACTCACCATTTTCGGCACATCTCTTTATTTTCCTAGAGTACCTCTACATTTCCAATTTCAGGCAAATTGGAAAAAAAACTACGGATTCTAGAAGCCCAAGAAGTAAAATCGGGAGATCGGTCTATATGGGGGCTATATCAAAACATGGACCGATACCCACCATTTTCGGCACATCTCTTTATTTTCCTAGAGTATCCAAACATTTCCAATTTCAGTCAAATTGGATAAAAACTACGGATTCTAGAAGCCCAAGAAGTAAAATCGGGCGATCGGTCTATATGGGGGCTATATAAAAACATGGAGCGATACTCACCATTTTCGGCACATCTCTTTATTTTCCTAGAGTACCTCTACATTTCCAATTTCAGGCAAATTAGATAAAAACTACGGATTCTAGAAGCCCAAGAAGTAAAATCGGGACATCGGTCTATATGGGGGCTATATCGAAACATGGTCTGATAATCACCATTTTCGGCACATCTCTTTATTTTCCTAGAATACCTCTACACTTCCAATTTCAGGCAAATTAGATAAAAACTACGGATTCTAGAAGCCCAAGAAGTAAAATCGGGAGATCGGTCTATATGGGGGCTATATAAAAACATGGACCGATACTCACCATTTTCGGCACATCTCTTTATTTTCCTAGAATACCTCTAGATTTCCGATTTGAGGCAAATTGGGTAAAATTTACGGATTCTAGAAGCCGTGGAAGTAAAATCGGGGGATCGGTTTATATGGGGGCTATATCAAACCATGGACCGGTACTCACCATTTTCGGCTCACATCTTTTTTGTCCTAAAATACATCTAGATTTCCAATTTCAGGCAAATTGGGTAAAAAACTACGTTTTCTATAAGTCCAAGAAGTGAAATCGGGAGATCGGTCTATATGGAAACTTCATCGCAACATGGACCGAAAGGCACCATTTTCGGCACACATCTTTATGGCTCCAAAATACTTCTAGATATCAAATTTGAGGCAAATTGGATAAAATCTACGGTTTCAATAAGCCCAAGACCCCAAATCGGGAGGTCGCTTTGTATGGGGACTAGGTTAGGTTAGGTTAGGTTAGGTGGCAGCCCGATGTATCAGGCTCACTTAGACTATTCAGTCCATTGTGATACCACATTGGTGAACTTCTCTCTTATCACTGAGTGCTGCCTGATTCCATGTTAAGCTCAATGATAAGGTCCGAGTCCGAACGGCGTTCCACATTGCAGTGAAACCACTAAGAGAAGCTTTGAAACCCTCAGAAATGTCACCAGCATTACTGAGGTGGGATAATCCACCGCTGAAAAACTTTTTGGTGTTCGGTCGAAGCAGGAATCGAACCCACGACCTTGTGTATGCAAAGCGGGCATGCTAATCATTGCACCACGGTGGCTCCGGTGGGGACGGTGGGGACTATATCAAAACCTGGACCGATATAGCCCATCTTTGAACTTGACCTGCCTGCAGACAAAAAACGAGTTTGTGCAAAATTTCAGCACGATAGCTTCATTATAGAAGACTGTAGCGTGATTACAACAGACAGCCAGACAGACAGACGGACATGGTTATATCGTCTTTATATAGTCGGAAATCGATATTTCAAGATGTTACAAACGGAATGACAAACTTATTATACCCCCGTCACCATTCTATGGTGGTAGGTATAATAATATTTATAGCAAATAAATGCAGAAAATTTTATTCAATTAAGCAATTTATTCATTTAATACTCTAACATATTTTAAATCGTAATAAAATTAGTTTAGCTTCATGAAAGTAAACAAATTAATCAATTTATATAAGTAAATTAAAAATTAATTTATTTATATTAATTAACCTATTATATTTAAGATTAACTATAACAAATTATTTTTTTTTTTGCAATTAAAAATTTTAAAATGTTCATATATAAGCTTTTACATAAACAAAATATGACAACATCACTATATTTAAATTTTTGTTATAGCTTCCAGAAATAAATTTCACTTATATAATAGTCTTTTATAATTATTGATATCATATACTAAAGTGTAATATTTTCAAATATAAATTTATAATATAAAAATTACCTTTAGGGGCATTGTTTTGAAATAATATAGAGAACATTGTCACATACCTGAAATTACAAAAAATTAAGAAAATTAATTAAATATGATATTTAAAGAAAATAAATTAGTAATTGTTAAAAAATCGACGAAAAAACATAATTGTTAATATCTCTGATCAAAAAGCTTATATGTAGCAATATCCAAAAGATGAAATCTCATTCAAACATTGTAAACATAAAAAGAAGAGAAGACTAAGAAAGACGAATTGAATATTCACAGAAAACATATCACCAAAATATTGCCAATTAAAAAGTTGATTGAAGTTGAATCTTTTTCCAATTAATAAATTGATTGATACAATTAACTTTTTAATCAAGATAGAAACATTATGTTAATTAAGATAATGATTGGAAATTTTAAATTTTTAATTAAAAAATTAATTGATACAATTAATTTTTTAATCAAAATAGGAAGATTAAGTCAATTAAAAAGGGATGGATTTTTTTTAATTTCTAACTAAATCTTTTTTTTTAAATCAATTTTTTAATCAAGCTAATAACACTAAGATAGTTAAGAAAGTCATTGAAAATAGTTACGTTTTTAATGAAATAATTAATTAATTGTTAATTAAGACAATGATTGAAAATTTTAAGTTTTTAGTTAAAAAATTAATTGATACAATTAATTTTTAATCAAACTCGGAAGACTAAGTCAATTAAAAAGGGATGGATTTTTTTTTAATTTTTAACTAAAACTTTTTTTTTCAAAAAATTAATTTTCTAATCAAGCTAATAACACTAAGCTAGTTAAGAAAGTAATTAAAAATAGTTACGTTTTTAATGAAAAATTTATTGAGTTTTTCAATCAACATCAATTAAATTTTTAATTGAATATATTAAAAAATTAATTGAAATTTGATTATGAATTAATTTTTAAATCAAGTATTTTTTAATGTAGAATTAAAACTGTGATTGATACTATCATTTTCATGATTGAAGACATTACAATTAAAAAAATTAATTGGATCAATTAATTTCGTGATTGAATCGGAATTTTTTTATGTGTTATAAAGTAGTATTAATTTTTGGCCTTCATAAGATGTTTCTTTTGCTTATAGATGTTTTTTAGATTTCTTAGGAACTCAAAAACTAGTTTCTTCAGAAGCCCAAACAAATATTCGAGCTCCACAGGTTTGTTAACAATCGTGTTTTATTTTTTCATCTTATATATATAGAGTGAATAGAAAGAAGTATATAAGTCGGCATGTGCGATCGATCCGGATCTCAAATATCCAACATCAAAATATCCAACACCATCACTCACATATAATAGCTTCTGTCCATAAAGCTCGAATAATAATTGTATAAGTAGATATAATGCAATTGGACGTCAATTGCCTGTTTCGGTATCAGGCTAACATGAAATATAATAAGCAACGATGAGCCCGTCGTAAAACTAGGAAAAACACGACTAGTGTACGCGTTAGAATTGTTGTTGTATCCTGGAAACCAGTTTCTGTAAATTGTCACATGTTGTAGTTGACTGTAGAAACAATAAGCATTGTTCGACTGTTCACCACTTAGGTGAATTCTAACAAATTAGCTTTCTAAAAATAAGTTTCGTGTTGTTGCATTACTATGTAACAAAACGAAATAGAAATAAGATTAAGGGACTTGTAAGTTATATGAAAGGATGATGTACAGTGGGAGAAAAGATGATTCAATTTGTAAGAGGAAATTTCCCAAATGTTTTCTCCATAAGGAGTTAGCATAAAGGGCCCAAAATTGACTTATCTCTCCCAGCCAGATCTATACTAAAGGCTGTGGAAAGGTTCATTCGCCCGAACCGAAACATGTACAGTCTAGGCGTGTATAGATTTGTATCTGGCATTTTCTTTTCAATGGCTCTATTAACCATGTTCCTTAATCTATATCTGTCCATAAAGCTCGAATAATAATTGTATAATTAGATTCCCAGAAAAATCCTAATTTCTATTATAGAATAGAAACTGCAAAAGTGACATCTACAGAAATACCTTGTGCTTCCAATTAACACCTCTTATTGGAAACCCCACTGATAAATGACATATTTATGGACATGGGTGCGTATGATTTTTCGTCATGTCCAACTGTCCTTTTATTGCATTACGTATACGCACTACAGTCTAATAAATTTCCATATAGCCAGCGTTCCCACAATGAATTTTTATTTTGGACCAACATTTGCGGACTATTCTTCCAAACTAAATTATAATAATTTAAAAGTTTAAATATTTCCAAAATTTTACTTCGATAAAAAATTTTGTCAAAATTCTATTACTATAGTTTTTTTCAATTTTTTTTCTATAGAAAATTGTGTCAAAATTTTATTTCTATAGAAAATTTTGTCCAAATTTTATTTCTATTGAAAATTATGTCCACATTTTATTTCTTAGACGATTTTGTCAAAATTTTATTCCATAGAAGATTTTCTCAAAATTTCTTTTCATTAAAAAAATTTTCAAAATTTCATTTCTTTAGGAAATTTTGTCAAAATTTTATTTCTTTAGGAAAATTTGTCAAATTCCATTGCGTTAGGAAATTTTGTTCAAATTTTAATTCTATAGAAAATTTTGTCAAAATTGTATTTCTATAGAAAATTTTGTCCAAATTTTATTCCTATAGACGATTTTGTCCAAATTTTATTTCTATAGACGATTTTGTCAAAATTTTATTTCTTTAGGAAATTTTGTCAAAACTTCATTTCTTTCGGAAATTTTTCAAAATTTCATTTCTTTAGGAAATTTGGTCAAACTTCCATGTATTTAGGAAATTTCGTCAAATTTTTATTTCTTAAGGACATTTTGTCAAAACTCCATCTATAGAAAATTTTGTCAAAATTGTACTTCTATAGAATATTTTGTCCAAATTTGATTTCTAGAGATGATTTTGTCTAAATTTTATTCTTATAGACGATTTAGTCAAAATTTTATTTCCATAGAAGATTTTGGCAAACTTTCATTTCTTTAGGAAATTTTGTAAAATTTTTATTTCTTTAGGAAATTTTGTCAAAATTTCATTTCTTTAGGAAATTTTGTCAAAATTCCATTTCTTTAGGAAATTTTGTCAAAATTCCATTTCTTTAGGAAATTTTGTCAAAATTTTATTTCTTTAAGAAATTTTGTCAAATTCCATTGCGTTAAGAAATTTTGTCCAAATTTTAATTCTACAGAAAATTTTGTCAAAATTTTATTTCTATAGAAAATTTTTTCAAAATTGTATTTCTATAGAAAAATTTGTCCAAATATTATTTCTATAGATGATTTTGTCCAAATTTTATTTCTATAGACGATTTTGTCAAAATTTCATTTCTTTAGGAAATTTTGTCAAAATTTCATTTCTTTAGGAAATTTTGTCAAAATTTCATTTCTTTAGGAAATTTTGTCAAAATTTCATTTCTTTAGGAAATTTTGTCAAATTTTTATTTCTTTAGGAAATTTTGCCAAAATTCCATTGCGTTAGGAAATTTTGTCAAAATTTTATTTCTTTAGGAAATTTTGTCAAATTCCATTGCGTTAGGAAATTTTGTCAAAATTTTAATTCTATAGAAAATTTTGTCAAAATTTTATTTCTATAGAAAATTTTGTCAAAATTGTATTTCTGTAGAAAATTTTGTCCAAGTTTTATTTCTATAGACGATTTTGTCCAAATTTTATTCCTATAGAAGATTTTGTCAAAATTTTATTTCCATAGAAGATTTTCTCAAAATTTCATTTCTTTAGGAAATTTTGTCAAAATTTCATTTCTTTAGAAAATTTTTTCAAAATTCCATTTCTTTAGGAAATTTTGTCAAAATTAAATTTTTTTAGGAAATTTTGTCAAATTCCATTGCGTTAGGAAATTTTGTCCAAATTTTAATTCTATAGAAAATTTTGTCAAAATTTTATTTCTATAGAAAATTTTTTCAAAATTGTATTTCTATAGAAAATTTTGTCCAAATATTATTTCTATAGATGATTTTGCCCAAATTTTATTTCTATAGACGATTTTGTCAAAATTTCATTTTTTTAGGAAATTTTGTCAAATATTTATTTCTTTAGGAAATTTTGTCAAAATTCCATTGCGTTAGGAAATTTTGTCCAAATTTTATTTCTATAGAAAACTTTTCTCAAGTTTTATTTCTATAGAAAATTTTGTCAAAATTCCATTTCTGTAGAATATTTAGCGAAAATCTTATTTTTATAAAAATTTTGTTAAATTTTCTATAGAACGTTATCGCAAAATTGTATTTCTATATAAAATTTTTGTATAATTTTGTATCTATACAAAACTTTTTGAAACTTTATTTCTGTACAAAAATTTATTTAAACAGAAAATTTTGTTAAATTTTTATTTCTAGAGAAATTTTTGTCAAAATTTTATTTCTACAGAAAATTTTGTCAAAATTAAAAAATATATAGAAAATTTTGTTAAATTTTTATTTCTATGGAAATTTTTGTCAAAATTAAAAAATATATAGAAGGTTAGGTCAGGTCAGGTTAGGTGGCAGCCCGATGTATGAGGCTTAGAATATTCAGTCCATTGTGATACCACATTGGTGAACTTCTCTCTTATCACTGATTGCTGCCCGATTCCATGTTAAGCTCAATGACAAGGGACCTCCTTTTTAGACCCGAGTCCGAACGGCGTTCCACATTGCAGTGAAACCATTTAGAGAAGCTTTGAAACCCTCAGAAATGTCACCACTATTACTGAGGTGGGATAATCCACCGCTGAAAACCTTTTTTGGGTTCGGTCAAAGCAGGAATCGAACCCACGACCTTGTGTATGCAAGGCGGACATGCTAAACATTGCACCACGGTGGCTCCCAAAAAATATATAGAAAATTTTGTTAAAATTGTATTTCTATAGAAATTTTTGTCAAAATTTTATTTCTACAGAAAATGTTGTCAAAATTTTATTGCTATAGATTTTTTTTTAAATTTTTTTTTTATAGAAAATTTTGTCAAAATTTTATTTCTATAGAAAATTTTGTCCAAATTTTATTCCTGTGTCCAAATTTTATTTCTATAGACAATTTTGTCAAAATATTCAAAATTAAAAAAAATATAGAAATCTTTGTTAAATTTTTATTTCTATAGAAATTTTTGTAAAAATTTTATTTCTACAGAAAATTTTGTCAAAATATTCAAAATTAAAAAAATTATGGAAAATCTTGTTAAATTTTTATTTCTATAGAAATTTTTTCAAAATTTTATTTCTACAGAAAATTTTGTCAAAATTTTATTTCTATAGATGTTTTTTTTTCCATTTTTTTTTCTATAGAAAATTTTGTCCAATTTTTTTTTTCTATAGACAATTTTGTCTAAATTTTATTTCTATAGAAAATTTTGTCCAAATTTTATTTCTATAGAAAATTTTGTCAAAATGTAATTACTTTAGGAAATATTGTCTAAATTTTCTTTAGGAATTTTTTCAAATTTTCATTTCTTTAGGAAATTTGTCAAAAATTTGATTTCTGTAGAAAATTTTGTCCAAATTTTATTTCTATAGAAAATTTTGTCCAAATTTTATTTCCATACAAAATTTTGCCCATATTTCATTTCTATAGACGATTTTGTCAAAATTTTATTTAAATAGAAGATTTTGTCAAAATTTGTTTTCTATTGACAATTTTGCTCAAATTTTGATTTCTGTAGAAAATGTTTTCCAAATTTTATTTCTTTAGAAAATTTTGTTAACAGTTCTTTAAGAAATTTTGTCAAAATTCCATTTCTGTACAATATTTAGCAAATATCTTATTTCTATAGAAAATTTTGTCAAATGTTTATTTTTATAGAACATTATCGCAAAATTGTAATTCTATATAAAATTTTTACAAAATTTTTACATAATTTTATATCTATACAAAACTTTCTAAAGTTTATTTCTCTTCAAAATTTTATTTCTGTAGAAAATGATTTTAAATTTTTAGTTAAAAAAAAATTTTTTTCTACAGCAAATTTTATCTAAAAATATTATAAATTTAAAAAATTACAGATTTGACGAAATGGACCAAAATCAACCAAAATGCATTTGGTCCGACGACTATCGGACAAAATTTAAAATTAAATAATATTTTGGATCAAATGGGTCCGATCGGACCGAAATGGCAACCCTGCATATAGCAGATGATATAGCTGTTATAGCTTTATATAAACATTAATAAACCTTTAAACATTTTTGATGCACCCAACGTTTTCGAATATTATGAAATATTTATTTCCTCTTTTTTGGTGGATTTATATTCTGAGTGTTCAATTTCTTGTACTCTATCATCGTGCTAGCGATTACTTCCCAATTCACTTAAAAAGTTTTAATTGCTTTGGTGGCATAACTACAAAAAAATATTAATGAATTGGATACTTTATTAAGCGTTGCGTATGATTAATATTAATGTTATTTTTTCAATTAGTTCAAAGTTACTTAAATATTATATGGAGAATTTCCGCTTTTCCTTATGCTTTTAATAATTGCTGCATCATAGAATTTGCAAAAAAAAAAAAAACAACATCAACTTGAAGCAATTACCAAAATGCACTACTCTCCACTCTAAATGGAAAATGTGGATGAAAGAAAGCAACAAAAAACACGTAGAGGAAAGAATTCACAGGCAAAATAACAAAATCATTGAACTAAGTTGATTAAATTAATGCACCATAAGAGGCAAGCTGAATGGATGGATGAACAAAATGTATTTGTTAACTTACATAGTAGAAAACAAAAAATTCGAACAAAGTTTCTGAAGACATATTCGTTTAAGACGGATGAGGTAAAATATAGCATTTAGTATATTAAAAACTTGGTAGCAAAAATGACACGGTTCAAATGGATTTAAAATTTAAATAAAATTAATTTAAATTAGAAACGCAAATTAAAAATACAAGATTTATTATAAATGTTTTGAGAATTAAATTTATTTATTTTTAATTAAATTTAAGAGCATGTGTTTTCTTTTCACTTCGTTTGCCTCTTTTTCAAACTTGAAAAAATAAAACTCCAATTAAAAATAAGTTCAATTAAACTTTACTACAGCTATTATTTATTTGAAAATGTTGTTCTTTGAAACAAAGAGAGAAAACACAATTTTAAAGTTTCTTGTACCGTATAATTCATGTCATTTAACCTAAGTGCTACTTGCACTTATACACACTCCCTCTCATAAGCTCACCACACACTCTCGAACTCCCATCAGTTTAGCATACAAGTCAGGGATGGAAAATAAAATTTTTAAGGAAAGTACAAAAAAGGTATTTTTTGGTACATTCCACAAAATTTCATCAAAAATTCCATTGGAAGATAATTGTCAAGAGCTCGCTTGACAATTTTAAATATTTTTTTTTAGTTTTTATATCCGCTTACAAAGACTACCTTACTGTAATCTCGGTAGCCGCAGTTGGTAGAATTCTAGTAGAATTCATGGTACTTCAAAAATTTCTGTAGATAAATAAAAATAAAATTTTGACTAAATTTACTATAGAAATAAAATTTTGACGACAATTTCTAAAAACAATTTGACAATTATTTCTATAGAAATACAATTTTGGCAAAATTTTCTATCGAAATAAAATTCTGACAAAATTTTCTTTAGAAATAAAATTCTGACAAAATTTTCTATAGAAATAAAATGTTGACAAAATTATCTATAGAAATAAAATTTTACCAAAATTTTTTAAAGAAATAAAATTATGGCAAAATTTTCTATAGAGACAAAGTTTTCGCAAATTTTTCTATGGAAATAAATATTTGAAAAAATTTTCTATAGAAATAAATTTTGACTAAATTATCTATAGAAAAAAACTTTGACAAACATTTTGATAGAAATAAAATTTTGAAAAATTTTTTTATAAAAATAAAATTGTGACAAAATTTTCTATAGAAAAAAACATTTTAACAACATTTTCTGTAGAAATAAAATTTTGACAAAATTTTCTATAGAAATAAAATTTTGCCAAAATTCTCAATTGAAATAAAATTTTGACAAAATTTTCTATAGAAATAAAATTTTGACAAAATTTTCTATAGAAATAAAATTTTGACAAAATTTTCTATAGAAATAAAATTTTGACAAAATTTTCTATAGAAATAAAATGTTGACAAAATTTTTTATAAAAATAAAATTGTGACAAACTTTTCTTTAGAAATAAAATTGTGACAACATTTTCTATAGAAATAAAATTTTGACAAAATTTTATACGGAAATAAAATTTTGACAATATTCTATGGAAATAAAATGTTGACAAAATTTTTTATAGAAATCCAATTCTGACAAAATTTTCTATAGAAATAAAATGTTGACAAAATTATCTATAGAAATAAATTTTCGACAAAAGTTTCTATATGAATAAAGTTTTGACGAAATTTTCTATATAAATAAAATTTTGACAAAACTTTCTATAGAAATATATAGAACAAAAAAATTTTTTTTGACGAAATTTTCTATAGAAATAAAATTTGACAAATTTTTTTATAGAAATCCAACTCTGACAAAATTTTCTATAGAAATAAAATGTTGACAAAATTATCTGTAGAAATAAAATGTTAATAAAATTATCTATAGAAATAAATTTTCGACAAAATTTTCTATAGAAAAACAATTTTGAAAAAATTTTCTATAGAAATATATAGAAAAAAAAAATAAAATTTTGACAAAATTTTCTATAGAAATAAAATGTTGACAACATTTTCTATAGCAACAAAATTTTGATAAAATTTTCTATAGCAACAAAATTTTGATAAAATTTTCTATACAAATAAAATTTTGACAAAATTTTCTAAAGAAATAAAATTTTGAGAAAATTTTTTATAGAAATAAAATTTTGACAAAAATTTTTATAGAAATAAAATTTTGACAAAATTTTCTATAGAAATAAAATTTTCACAAAGTTTTCTATAGAAATAAAATTTTTACAAACTTTTTTATAGAAATAAAATTTTGACAAAATTTTCTGTAAAAATAAAATTTTAACAAAATTTTTTATAGAAATCCAATTGTGATAAAATTTTCTATAGGAATAAAATTTTGACAAAATTATCTATAGAAATAAAATGTTGACGAAATTATCTAGAGAAATGAAATTTTGACAAAATTTTCTATAGAAATAAAATTTTAACAGCATTTTCTGTAGAAATAAAATTGTGACAAAATTTGCTATAGAAATAAATTTTCGACAAAAGTTTCCATAGAAATAAAATTTTGACAAAATTTTCTATAGAAATAGAATTTCGACAAAATTTTCTATTGAAATAAAATTTTGACAAAATTTTCTACAGAAATAGAATTTTGACAAAATTTTCTATAGAAATAAAATGTTGACAAAAATTTTTTATAGAAATAACATTTTGACAAAATATAGAAATAAAATGTTAACAAAATTTTCTATTGAAATAAAAATTTTACAAAAAATTCTGTAGAAATAAAATTGTGACAAAATTTTCTATAGAAATAAATTTTCGATAAAAGTTTCTATAGAAATAAAATTTTAACAAAATTTTCTACAGAAATAACATTTTGACAAAATTTTCTGTAGAAATAACATTTTGACAAAATTTTCTATAAAAATTAAATTTTGACAAAATTTTCTATAGAAATAAAATTTTGACAAAATCTTCTATAGAAATAAAATGTTGACAAAATTTTCTAAAAAAATTAAATTTTTAAAAAATTTTCGATAGAAATAAAATGTTGACAAAATTTTCTACAGAAATAAAATTTTCTATAGCAATAAAATTTTGACAAAATTTTCTATAAAAATAAAATTTTGACAAAGTTTTCTATAAAAATAAAATTTTTACGAAATTTTCGATAGAAATAAAATTTTGACAAAATTTTTGATAGAAGTTAAATGTTGGCTATTAGCAAATAAGTTTGTTAAAAATTTCTCAAAATATTAAAATATTTTTTCAAAACTATTGTACCATAAATCTGATATCAGCTCAAACATATCTACGTAAAAGGTACTAAATCATTCGCGGGTGTACTACGGTAGTGACCAGAGTGCAAAAGTATTGAAAAAACTATAGTACTGCATTTGCCATCCCTGAAACAGCTACACACCATCATATATGAACACCAATACTCTATGCTCTCAATGCTATTCTCATTGTCATGAGAAGAGAACAAGAGAAGTGATTTAATTAAAAGTTGTGCTTATCGAATTTACAGCTTCTTTTAGTATTAAAAAGGTGAGTTGGAGAGGCTTAACCCCTTTACATGATCTCCGTGTTTTAAAACTTTCTTGTATGGCCTTTAATAAAAAAACACAAAAAAGAATATCATAAAAAATGCCATGGAAATTGTAAAAAACAAAAGTTTCAATAACATAATTTTTCATTTGCTTTTAATTTTCATATAAAAGGAAAATTTAAAGTTTTTTTTGCATTGTTGGAATACAAGCGAAAATTGCATAGTACACCATAGGGCTCAAATTAAAGTTTCAATTAAATTCAACTGATGAAGGCTAAGAGGCTACAAAAAAAAAAAGAAGTAAAAAGAAATAAAAGAGAGAAATATTTAACAGATATTTTCATTAACTTTAAGCACGCACTAGAGTGCAAGTGAAACTAATAACACCGTGGTCTATAATAACTTTCATGAAAATTGGAAACAAAAGAAATTGCCAAGGAAAGGAAAAAGAAAAATTCTACTGGAATAGAGGTGGCTCAGAATTGAGCTAATTTCTAAAGCACCTCAAAGTGCTTTGAAAATTAGCACCGTGAATTTCTAGGGTGTAAACACGAATGAAATATTTTTCAATAGGTATTGAAGCCCTCAAATATACTATGTTAGTGTCGAGTTTTTGTACTTACGTTTGTAAAAAAGTCTCTATTTTTAACTGCCAGTTTATAGAAAGTTTATAGCAGATATCATTACTTCGGTCCACTTTAATTAACGAATTTTGAACACAAGGCAACGTTTAAAAATTCCTAAGCGATCGTAGCACTAACGGAATCAGAATTCAAACTCTTTGCGATCATTGTTATCCAACAAACTGATTACTTTATTTCTTGTACCACACTCTACTGTAGGGTATAATAATCAAAAAATAGTGCAATCCTGAACAAAAGAAAGAAAGAGTGAAATTGCTAAAATTCCCTTAAGCACCTCAACAGTTAAAATGGCTTCTGGCGTTAGCGCCATTTTTCCATAGTTGTAGTAGCAGCACAAGTTTTTACCACGGCCATTGTTAGAGGTCTGCTGAGCAAAAACCCACTCCAATACTAACGAAACTCTCGTCATGGTCTTTGCCATTGACTTTCGTATAAGTGTGAGTCCAACTGGATGTCTATGTCTTTATTCTTTATGCTACGGCTATATTTTACACTTGACTTAGATAGTTTGTTAGTGAAGTACCGCACATATATCCGTGTGTGTGTAGGTATGTGTGTGAATGATTAAGCTTGCTCCCTTATATCCAATGACTATGAATATTTCTCCTTTGTACTCCCTAATTCTCAATTTGATGCCACAACTATGTCCATGGATATAATGCATAATGACACAAATGTGTGTGTGTGTGTTTGAGATAGTTAGAGTGAGAGAATACAGTGGCTCATCTTCTTTGCTTAAAGTTTTGTTTTCATAAGTTTTTTCCGGTTTTCTTTTACTTTTGTTGTCCTTAAGCCAACGACAAGTTGTGAAAATGAAATTTACGCTTCGAGCGTTCTAACAAACAATTTAATACAACAAACTTCAGCCACGACCCAGCTGAATCTAATAGTACTTTAAAAATAGGGATGCCTATTGAGACAACAACATACCAGAGATTTAAATATCTCACTAATTGAATTAATATAAACACGATATGATTTATAATAAATTAATTAGAATTTTGTAGATAATTAACTATCGATTAAATTATATTAGTTACAATTTATTTAAACCGAATTGAAAATTGGGCTAAATTATTGAAAATTTTATTGATAAATAAAAAATTAAAATTAAAAATAAAACTAAAATCAAGATTTAAATTAAAGTTAAAATTAGATTAAAACAAGTATATACGGCCGTAAGTTCGGCCAGGCCGAAGCTTATGTACCCTCCACCATGGATTGCGTAGAAACTTCTAATGAAGACTGTCATCCACAATCAAATTACTTGAGTTGCGGTAACACTTGCCGATGGCAAGGTATCTTAAAACTTCCTAACACGGTAATATATACCACATAGTCCATACGTGGTATATATTAAACTAAAAAAGGCCGATTAAAGACGTATATAATTATGATTAAAGTTTCAATAGAAATAAAATTTTGACAAAATAAAATTTTGACAACATTTTCTATAGAAGTAAAATTTGGAAAAAATTTTCCATAGAAATAAAATTTTGACAAAATTTTCTATAGAAATAAAATTTTGACAAAATTTTCTATGGAAATAAAATTTTGACAAAATTTTCTATAGAAATAAAATTTTGACAAAATTTTCTATAGAAATAAAATTTTGACAAAATTTTCTATGGAAATAACATTTTCTATAAAAATAAAATTTTGGTAGATTATTTTTGGCTCGAGTGGCAACCATGATTATGAACCGATATGGACCAATTTTTATGTGATTGGGGATCGGCTATATATAACTATAGGCCGATTTGGACCAATTTTGGAATGGTTATTAGCGTTGCAAATTTCAACCAGATCGGATGAATTTTGCTCCTCCAAGAGGCTCCGGAGATCAAATCTTGGGAACGGTTTATATGGGGGCTATATATAATTATGGACCGATATGGAGCAATTCTTGCGTGTTTGTTAGAGACCACATTCTAACACCATGTTCCAAATTTCAACCGGATCGGATGAATTTTGCTCCTCCAAGAGGCTCCGGAGGACAAATCTGGGGATCGATTTATATGAGGGCTATATATAATTAAGGACCGATATGGACCAATTCGTGCATGGTTGTTAGAGACCATATACTAACACCACGTACCAAATTTCAAACGGATCGGATGAATTTTGCTCCTCTAAGAGGCTCCGGAGGTCAAATCTGGGGATCGGCTTATATGGGGGCTATATATAATTATGGACCGATGTGGACCAATTTTTGCATGGTTGTTAGAGACCATATACTAACACCATGTACCAAATTTCAGCCGGATCGGATGAAATGTGGTTCTCTTAGAGGCTCCCCAAGCCAAATCGGGGGATCGGTTTATATGGGGGCTATATGTAAAAGTGGACCGATATGGACCTATTTTTGGCATGGTTGTTAAAGACCATAGCCTAACACCATGTACCAAATTTCAGCCGGATCGGATGAAATTTGCTTCTCTTAGAGCAATCGCAAGCCAAATTTGGGGGTCCGTTTATATGGGGGCTATACGTAAAAGTGGCTCGATATGGCCCATTTGCAATACCATCCGACCTACATCAATAACAACTACTTGTGCCAAGTTTCAAGTCGATAGCTTGTTTCGTTCGGAAGTTAGCGTGATTTCAATAGACGGACGGACGGACATGCTCAGATCGACTCAGAATTTCACCACGACCCATAATATATATACTTTATGGGGTCTTAGAGCAATATTTCGATGTGTTACAAACGGAATGACAAAGTTAATATACCCCCCATCCTCTATGGTGGAGGGTATAATAAATTTTAATTTATTAGAACCAAACTAAAATAAATTCATATACTTTTTTGGATTGATGTTCCTTTAGCTAATGGGGTCTAGCGCATTGATGTAAATAAAAATAATTTTTAGTTACATGTTTCCCAACGTTTCGTCGATGTATGTCGACATTATCAAGGGATTTTTTATTGTCTATAAATTGAAAAACACATTATTATTGAATATTTTATAAGCATTTAAAACTTACAACGAAAAATGTATTTTTTTGCATTAATTTTTACATTAATTCAACCAATTTAAGTTTTCATCTCTCCATAGGAGGACTGAATACATTTTTTTATACAAACTTTTTTTTTTTTTTGTATACATCCCTATTTGGACCAAGTGATGGCCTCACACCTCCTTATTTAAAGGTGGTTTAGTAAATAAAATATTTGCTTGTGGCCAGGTCTGTAAGAAGATTTCGCTTAATGGTGTACATTGTAAATGGTATCCCAGGGAATTAGGAAGCATACAATTATCTTTAGGTTGGTGTTTTGGTTATTTCGAGCTCCATGAAAAAGGAGGATAGGCACGGATGAATTAATATGTTTTAATGCTACGTTGATGAGCTCGTTATCCTTGCTGTGGTTACGTTATGAAGGGGGAGGGGGTGAACAATTTGAAGTTGTACCCTTGTTAGTTTGTTATGTCGGTTGTAATTTAAGATTATTTCATCAAGTAAATTGTGCTGAATGAGCTACAGAGGAAATTTATTACAAAAACGGCAATTTTGAATTAGGCAATAAATCATGGTAAATGCCATTATGGAAGCTTTAAAAATTACAACAACAAAATCTAGAATATTTTATTAAATTATGATTTGTTTCGTTATTATAGGAATTTCATAGGGAAAACTGAAACTGTGGTTATTTTGTTAAAACTATAAAGACACGTTGTGTATCTACATATTATTTTCTTGCTTGTAAATTCTATTTTTTGTTTGTTTACAAAAAAGTTCACTTTCGGCTTAATTTAAACCAAGTGGAAAATTGAATTCGTTCTTTTATTGTGTTTAGTTGATGCTCGCTGTTAGCATTGTTCTACCCTTCAAGTATTTTTGCTCTCTTTTCTCTGCGTGTTAATCTACAGTTATTGTTTTAAAACAATGATACTCACTTTATTGTTAGAGTTTGTATGTGTGTGTATGAGTGAGTATGCATAAACTGACTGTTGTAAGAGAGTGTGAATGAAAAAAAAAATTGAGAACGAAGGAAAAAGTTTGTGCACATTTTATAAAACGAAATTCACACCAAATACACTTTAGCCAGAGGGTTTGCAAACAGTGCAGTTACCCGTAGTATAATAGGCTGCTTCACTATACATTTTTGAAATAAAACATTTTTTAAATTTACTATATTTTTTTGGTCAATAAATGTATCCGCATTAAAATGTGATTTAAAATTTTATCTTGACTAAAATTTAGTTTTTCTAAGTAATTTTTAGCAACCGCATATCCAGTCCCCTGTCATTAAATAAGTATATTAAATTTTTATTTATTTTTATGTTAGCCTGATATCAACGCTGGCTGGTTTTTCATCCAAATCAATTACTTTACATTAGTTACAATTTTAAATGCGAGCTAATTGGACATGAAGATTAAGGAATGGATATTATTATGCTATTGAAAAGAAAATTCCAGATATCCATCTTACAAGCCTGACTATACATTTGTTTCAGTGTTGGCTAATCCACATTTCCATAGTCTCTAGTAAGATCTGGCTGGGTGAGATGATTCAATTTATTTAATTTATTAAAAAAACAAAAAAATTTTTTTTTTTTAATTTTTAATTTTTACAATTTAACAAGAAAATAGAGAAAAAATCGATATATAAGATATGTATCCTTATTTTAATTTTATTAATCCTATACTTAAAGTCAGATAGGTCGCTTAAAATATATTTATTTTAAAGAAATCGAATCTTTGTACCGGAATCAATAAGAAAATCCTTAAACTCTTTGGATCCAAGTACAAGACACGGTTGCCACACGATCCAAAAATAATCTACCAAAAATGTGGAGAAAATTCTACCAAAAACTACCCAACAAAAATCTTCTATAGAAAATTTTGTCAAAATTCTATTTGTATAGAAAATTTTGTCAAAATTTTATTTGTATAGAAAATTTTGTCAAAATTTTATTTCTATAGAAAAATTTGTCAAAACTTTACTGCTATAGAAAAGTTTGTCAAAATTTATATTTCTATAGAAAAGTTCGTCACAATCTTATTCCTATAGAAAATTGTGTTTAAATTTTATTTGTCAAAACTTTACTGCTATAGAAAAGTTTTTCAAATTTATATTTCTAAAGAAAAGTTCGTCACAATCTTATTCCTATAGAAAATTGTGTCAAAATTTTATTTCTGTAAACAATTTTGTCAAAATATTATTTCTATAAAAATTTTTGGCAAAATATTATTTCTATAGAAAATTTGGCAAAATTTAATTTCTATAGATTTTTTTTCAAAAATTTTTTTCTATAGAAAATTTTGTCAAAATTTTATTTTTATTGAAAATGTTGTCCAAATTTTATTTATGTAGAAAATTTTGTCACAATTTTACTTCTATAGAAAAGTTTGTCAAAATTTTACCAAAATTTTATTTCTATAGAAAATTTTATCAAAATTTTATTTCTATAGAAAATTTTGTCAAAAATGAATTTCTATGGAAAATTTTGTCAAAATTTTATTTATATAGGACATTTTGCCAAAATTTTATTATTTTATTATAACATAGTAAGAAACAACTTCGATTTTGTAGAACAAAAAACTCAATCCACTACGTTGGCATGTTTTTTTTTGTAAGAAACTATATATTTTGTCAAAATTTTATTTCTATAGAATATTTGTCAGAAATTTACGTCTATAGGAAATTTCGTCAATTTTATCTTTATTGAAAATTTTGTCAAAATTTAATTTATTTAGAAAATTTTGTCAAAATTTTATTTCTATAGAACATAAATTTTAAATTTCTATAGAAATAAAATGTTGTCACAACTTTAGTTCTATAGAAACGTTTGTCAAAATTTATATTTCTATAGAAAAGTTCGTCACGATTTTATTCCTATAGAAAATTTTGTCAAAATTTTATTTCTATAAACAATTTTGTCAAAATTTTATTTCTATAAAAAAATTTTGTGAAAGTATTATTTCTATAGAAATTTTGGCAAAATTTTATTTCCAAAGAAAATTTTGTCAAAATTTTATTTTTATTGAAAATTTTGTCCAAATTTTATTTATGTAGAAAATAATGTCAAAATTTTATTTCTATTGAATAGTTTGTCAAAATTTTACCAAAATTTTATTTCTATAGAAAATTTTGTCAAAAATGAGTTTCTATGGAAAATTTTCTCAAAATTTTATTATTTTATTATAAAATAGTAAGTAAGAAACAACTTCGATTTTGTAGAACAAAAAACTTAATCCACTACGTTGGTATTAACTTTGTCATTCCGTTTGTAACACATCGAAATATTGCTCTAAGACCCCATAAAGTATATATATTATGGGTCGTGGTGAAATTTTGATTCGATCTGAGCATGTCCGTCCGTCCGTCTGTTGAAATCACGCTAACTTCCGAACGAAACAAGCTATCGACTTGAAATTTGGCATAAGTAGTTGTTATTGATGTAGGTCGGATGGTATTGCAAATGGGCCATATCGGTCCACTTTTACGTATAGCCCCCATATAAACAGACACCCAAATTTGGCTTGCGAGGCCTCTAAGAGATGCAAATTTCATCCGATCCGGCTGAAATTTGGTACATGGTGTTAGTATATGGTCTCTAATAATCATGAAAAAATTGGTCCACATCGGTCCATAATTGTATATAGCCCCCATATAAACCGATCCCCCAATTTGGCTTGCAGAGCCTCTAAGAGAAGCAAATTTCATCCGATCCGGCTGAAATTTGGTACATGGTGTTAGTATATGGTCTCTAACAACCATGCAAAAATTGGTTCACAGCGGTCCATAATTATATATAGCCCCCATATAAACCGATCCCCCGATTTGGCTTGCGGAGCCCCTAAGAGAAGCAAATTTCATCCGATCCGGCTGAAATTTGGTACATGGTGTTAGTATATGGTCTCTAACAACCATGCAAAAAATGGTCCATATCGGTCCATAATTATATATAGCCCCCATATAAACCCATCACCAGATTTGACCTCCGGAGCCTCTTGGAAGACCAAAATTCATCTGATTCAGTTGAAATTTGGTACGTGATGTTAATATACGCCCTCAAACACCCATGCAAAAATTGGTCGATATCGGTCCATAATTATATATAGGCCCCATATAAACCTATCCCCAGATTTGACCTCCGGAGCTCCTTGAAAGAGCAAAATTCTTCCCATTCGGTTGAAATTTGGTACGTGATGTTAGTATAGGGTATCCAACAACCATGCAGGAATTGATTCCTATCAGTCCATAATAATATATAGCTCCCATATAAACCGATCCCCAGATTTGACCTCCGGTGCCTTTTGGAGAAGCAAAATTCATCCGATCTGGTTGAAATTTGGTACGTGGTGCTAGTATATGATATTTCACAACCATGTGAGTTCAAATTTGTGGATGACAGTTTTTCATAGATGTTTCTACGCAATCCATGGTGGAGGGTACATAAGATTCGGCCTGGCCGAACTTACGGCCGTATATACTTGTTTTTTGTATAAAACTATAGAATATTTTGTCAAAATTTTATTTCTATACAAAACTTTAGTCAAAATTTTATTTCTATAGAATATTTTGTCAGAAATTTACGTCTATAGGAATTTTCGTCAAAATTTTATTTTTATTGAAAATTTTGTCAAAATTTAATTTATTTAGAAAATTTTGTCAAAATTTTATTTCTATTGCACATAAATTTTAAACTTCTATAGAAATAAAATTTTGTCACAACTTTAGTTCTATAGAAACTTTTGTCAAAATTTTTATTTCTATAGAAAAGTTCGTCACAATTTTATTCCTATAGAAAATTTTGTCAAAATTTTACTTCTATAAACAGTTTGTTAAAATTTTATTTCTATAAAAAAATTTGTCAAAATATTATTTCTATAGAAAATTTGGCAAAATTTTATCTCTATAGAAAATGTTGTCAAAATTTAATTTCTATAGAAAATTTTTCCAAAATTTAATTTCTATAGAAAATTTTGTCAAAATTGTATTTCTAGAGAATATTTTGTCAAAATTTTATTTCTATAGAAAATTTTGTCAAAATTTTATTTCTATAGAAAATTTTGTCAACATTTTATTTGTAGAGATAATTTTGTCAAAAATTTACGTCTATAGAAAATTTTGTCAAAATTTAATTTCTATTGAAAATTTTGTCAGAATTTAATTTGTATTGAAAATTTTGTCAACATTTTATTTATATAGGACATTTTGCCAAAATTTTATTATAAAATCCTAAGTAAGAAACAAATTCGATTTTGTAGAACAAAAAACTTAATCCACTACGTTGGCATGTTTGTTTTTTTTTTTTTTGTATAAAACTGTGTGACACTTTTTATGACACTTTTTTAAATTTGTGTTTCACAAAATAAAAAATTTAAACTCGAAATTTTAAATTTTATAAAAAAAAAATTTTTTATAAATTTTCTGTTGACATCACAGCTGGGATCGGTACCTTAGGAAATAAGTGATTTTTTAGCAATGTTTTATTAATTTTATTAAAAATGACACTCTTCTGCCACAGGTTTTGTTAGGTTTTAGTTCTCGGACGCTAGATTTGTAGTTTTCATATATTTTAAGTTGACTGATATATGCCCATTAGCTAAACGATTGGTCGGTCGTTCATATCCTTTGCGGCGGTTGGGGTCCAATATTTTTTACATTTGATTTTCCGTATCAATGAATTGAATTATTGGCAAAATTTTTGTTTAATAAATTTGAATCCGGTTCTTCAAATTTCAGACGCCAAAATTATGTCAAAATATTCATGAAAACCGATATTCAGATTTGACTTCTAAATATTTCGAATAACACACCTATGAAACCCCTTAATAGAGATTCCACATTGTTTGTTTTTTTTTGTCTTTTTTTTAATTTGCCTCCATTCAAACTCAATTGTGTTCGGCTGGACAAATTTTTTTGGAAGGGCAATTCATTGTTTCCATCTGAGAGAAAACAACGACGCTTCGAGAGGTTTTGCTTCCATTTGTTGTGAACACAAAACTCAAGCGTTGCGTTGCGTTGATTGTTTGTTTTCCTTTCAAGAATTCATTGAATTCGCTTTCGAAATAGACTCCAATTGAAAACAGGCACTTTTTCGGTCATGCCAGAGCAATTGTTCTTTGTTTCAACTGGCAATAACAAGTGCAACATTCATTTCATTTCACTTAAAGCACTGCTGCAGAAATACAAACACAATACTAACAAACAAACAAAAAAAAATCGATGGAAAATGCACTCACACATACACACGCACACAAAAACAAACTATTTATTTAAAAATAACCATGAAAAGGAGGTTTGGAAAATATTTTTGTTTTAATGTTTTGTTTGAATTTTCGATAGTAAAACTTTGTAAATGGTAGTTGGTAGCTAGCATTTGTAAAATTCCATTGCATTACTTACATGATAAAGGAATACCAATGTAAAAAAGAGCATTTATTTTATGATAAGGTCTAAAACTGAGATTGTGGGGCTCTTTTGATTGAAACAGAAAAGGTTTCCTGGGAATATGGAAACAAATTAAATGGGAATATTTTAATTTTGTAGAATTTTGTTATTTCTCGGTAAATAATTTCAACGTAAATCAATGTAATTTAATTTAACTTATGATGAACAATTTTAGTTCATATAATAAAGGACATAATAAAGACATACTACTTAAAAGAATGTTCATAATTTCTGCTTCAACAGTTACATTAATTAATTTTTAGGCCAAACATCTTGTTTCTAACTTTATTTCTATGCTTTTTACTTCTATAGAAAATTTTTGCAAAATTTTATTTCTATAAAAAAATTTGTCAAAATTTTATTTCTATAGAAAATTTTGTCAACATTTTATTTCTATGGAAAATTTTGTGAAAATATTATTTCTATAGAAAATTTTGTCTAAATTTTATTTCTATAGGAAATTTTGTCAAAATTTTATTTCTATAGAAAATTTGGTCAAAATTTTATTTCTATAGAAAATTTTGTCAAAATTTTATTTCTATAGAAAATTTTGTCAAAATTTTATTTCTATAGAAAATTTTGTCAAAATTTTATTTCTATAGAAAATTTTGTCAAAATACAGAATTTTTTTGCAAAATTTTATTTCTATAGCAAATTTTTTCAAAATTTTATTTCTACAGAAAATTGTGTCAAAATTGTATTTGTATAGAAAATTTTGTCAATTTTTTTTTTGTATACATTTTTTTTACAAAATTTTATTTCTATAGAAAATTTTGTTAAAATTTTATATCTATAGAAAATTTTGTCAAAATACTAGTTCTACAGAAATTTTTTGCAAAATTTTATTTCTATAGCAAATTTTTTCAAAATTTTATTTCTATAGAAAATTGTGTCAAAATTGCATTTCTATGGAAAATTTTGTCAAAATACTAGTTCTACAGAAATTTTTTGCAAAATTTTATTTCTATAGCAAATTTTTTCAAAATTTTATTTCTATAGAAAATTGTGTCAAAATTGCATTTCTATGGAAAATTTTGTCAAAAATTTTTTTGTATAATTTTTTTTTTTTTACAAAATTTTAGTTCTGTAGCAATTTTGTCAAAATTTTATTTCTATTGAAAATTTTATCAACATTTTATTTCTATAGAAAATTTTTTTTATGGAAAATTGTGTTAAAATTGTATTAAAATTGTATTGTATAAAATTTTTGCATAATTTTTATTTCTATAAAAAATTTTGCAAAAATTTTATTTCTATAGAAAATTTTGTCAACATTTTATTTCTATAGAAAATTTTGTGAAAATTTTATTTCTGTAGAAAATTTTGTCAAAATTTTAGTTCTGTAGAAATTTTACAAAGTTTTATTTTTATAGAAGATATTATCAATGATTTATTTCTATAGAAAATAATGTCAAAATGTTATTTCTATAGCAAATTTTGTCAACATTTTATTTCTATATATTTTTTTATAAAATTTTAGGTCTGTAGAAATTTTGTCAAAATTTTATTTCTATAGATTTTTTTTTAATTTTATTTCTATAGAGAACTTGGCCAAAATATTATTTCTATAGAATATTTTGTCAAAATTTTAGTTCTATAGAAATTTTGTCAATATTTTATTTCTATAGAAAATTTTGTCAAAATTTTATTTCTATAAATATTTTTGACGAAATTTTAGTTCTATACAAATTTTGTCAAAATTTATTTTTATAGTAAATTTTGTCAAAATTTTAATTCTTTAATTTTTTTTTACAAAATTTTAGTTCTATACAAAATTTTTGTAAAATTTTATTTCTATAGAAAATTGTGTCAAAATTGTATTTCTATATAATTTTTTACAAAATTCTAGTTCTATAGAAATTTTGTCAAAAATTTACTTCTATAGAAAATTTTGTCAAAACTTTATTTCTATAAATATTTTGTACAAAAATTTTATTTCAATACAAATTTTGTCAAAATTTTATTTTTACATAAAATTTTGTTCATTTTTTTTATAGAAAATTTTCTCAAAATTTTAGGTCTGTAGAAATTTTTTCAAAATTTTATTTCTATAGAGAATTTTGTCAAAATTTTATTTCTATAGAGAACTGACCCAAAATTGTATTTCTATAGAAAAATTTGCCAAATTTGTATATATATAATTTTTTTACAAAATTTTAATTCTATAGAAATTTTGTCAAAATCTTATTTTTATAGAAAATTTTGCCAAAATTTTATTTCTATATAACTTTGTTACAAAATTTTAGTTCTATAGAAATTTTGTCAAAATTTTATTTCTATAGAAAATGTTGTCAAAATTTTATTTTTATACAATTTTTCTGCAAAATTTTATTTCTATAGAAAATTTTGTCTACATTTTATTTCTATAATTTTTTTTTACAAACTTTTAGGTCTGTAGAAATTTTGTCAAAATTTTATTTCTATAGATAATTTTGTCAAAATTTTATTTTTATAGAGAACCGACCCAAAATTTTATTTCTATAGAAAATTTTGCCAAAATTTTATTTCTATAGAAAAGTTTGTCAAAATTCTATTTCTATATAATTTATAGAAAGTTTTAGTTCTATACAAATTTTTGTCAAAATTTGATTTCTATAGAAAATTTTGTCAAAATTGTATTTCTTTACAAAATTTTGGCAAAATTTTATTTCTATAGAAAACTGTGTTAAAATGTTATTTCTATATAATTTTTTTACAAAATTTTAGTTGTATAGAAATTTTGCCAAATTTTATTTCTATAGAAAATTTTCTCAAAATTTTATTTCTATAAATATTTTTTACAAAATTTTAGTTCTATACAAATTTTATCAAAATTTTATTTTTACAGAAAATTTTGTCAAATTTTTTTGTTATAGAAAATTTTGTCAAAATTTTATTTGTATAATTTTTTTTACAAAATTTTAGTTCTATACAAAATTTTGCCAAAATTTTATTTCTATAGAAAATTTTGTCAAAATTGTATTTCTTTACAAAATTTTGGCAACATTTTATTTCTATAGAAAATTGTGTCAAAATTTTAGTTCTATAGAAAATTTTGTCAAAATTTTATTTTTATACAATTTTTCTGCAAAATTTTAGTTCTATAGAAATTTTACAAAAATATTATCAATGATTTATTTCTATAGAAAATTATGTCAAAATGCTATTTCTTCAGAAAATTTTGTGAAAATTTTATTTCTATAGAAAATTTTGTCAAAATTTTATTTCTATAATTTTTTTTACAAAATTTTACGTCTGTAGAAATTTGGTCAAAATTTTATTTCTATAGAGAATTTAGCCAAAATTTTATTTCTATAGAAAATTTTGCCAAAATTTTATTTCTATAGAATTGTTTTACAAAATTTTAGTTCTATAGAAATTTTGTCAAAATTTTATTTCTATAAACATTTTTTACAAAATTTTAGTTCTATACAAATTTTGTCAAAATTTTATTTTTACAGAAAATGTTGTCAATAAAATTTTGATGAAATATAGAAAATTTTGTCAACATTTTATTGCTATAGAAAATTTTATTTCTATAGAAAATTTTATTTCTATGGAAAATTTTATTTCTATAGAAAATTTAGTCAACATTTTATTTCTTTAGAAAATGTTGTCAACATTTTATTTCTTTAGAAAATGTTGTCAAAATTTTATTTCTATACAGAATTTTGTTAAATATTTATTTCTATAGAAAATTTTGTCAATATTTTATTTCTAATCTACAAAATCTACCAAAATCACAATGGACTGAATAGTCTAAGTGAGCCTGAAACTTAATCGGGTTGCCACTTCAAACTAACCAAAACATTTAGAATTCTACTAATCTACCAAACAGTAAAAAATCTACCATTGTTGACCATCGGCCGTTGCAGTTGACCATACCTTTACAATTGGCGGCGTTTGAGTTCTGGTGGCCAAAGTCTACTTCTTCAGCTGACCTATTTGGTAAGAAAATCCGGGAATCTTCTTTTCTTCACAAACTGCTCAATTTGGAATGGTTTCTCATAGGAAAAAACAAAATTAGTTAATTCTCTACTTTCTTGCAAGCGAAGCAACTCCTTAGCTCTTTCCAGTCTAATACTTTTGGGTAGAGATAAGCTCTAACCAATTTTTTGGACTTTTAATGGCTTTAGCCCAGGCTCATCTTACAATATATGTTGCTTCCGTTCTAGCAATAAGTTTAGTCCACAAAATTTTACGTCTGTAGAAATTTGGTCAAAATTTTATTTCTATAGAGAATTTAGCCAAAATTTTATTTCTATAGAAAATTTTGCCAAAATTTTATTTCTATAGAATTGTTTTACAAAATTTTAGTTCTATAGAAGTTTTGTCAAAATTTTATTTCTATAAATATTTTTTACAAAATTTTAGTTCTATACAAATTTTGTCAAAATTTTATTTTTACAGAAAATGTTGTCAATAAAATTTTGATGAAATATAGAAAATTTTGTTAATGGGCTCTCCCATTAACTATAAATTTCGGTTTAACTACTACAGCCAATTTTCTTTGCATATCTTCAGGCGTAACAATTCCAGTTTTAGGTGAGGGAATGAAATTTGTCTAAAAATTCTTGCGTTCTATTCATAAATGAGATACACACAAATGGGTTTAATTATTGGGATTTTTAGTGAAAAGTTGACATAAAAACTCCGTTTAAAACAAATTCAATTAATTTCATAAAAATTGTGAACCGACCCTTTTCAATTCATTTCATGTTTTGGCTGAGCTCACATTTGCCTTCCCATTAAGGGCGATCGTTGAACGTTTCCCTTTAATTAGTTACTTAATATACTGCAACATTGTGCCGAAAACTTCCCCAGAGATATTATGACAGTAGATTTATCTTTCACATACACTCATAAAATTCATCTCCTTCTTCGTCTTCATGGCGTGGAATTTACTACACCCTCTGAATGAATAATAAAAAAACTGAATTGAATCAATTTTATGATACTACTGTATTTTCAACACTCAACGCCATTTTTCATTGGTTTGGCTTAACTTTGCATGGTGATGCGGCTGATGTTGGTGAAGTGTAAGCTTCGATGAGAGCTATAAAATTACCATTAAATTTGGGAGTGTTTCTTCATTTTATCCCAGTGGCATGTTTTCCCTTTTCATTGGCCATAAAAAATATTAATCTTTAATATTTATGTAGCCACAAGGAAGTAGCAGACGTTTTGAATAACTGCATATTTGGGATGCCTGAAAATATGCTTCAGTTCTTTCTTGTTTGCTGTGTTTTTTTTTCTCCAGAAAGCATTGCGGGTTAATGAAGTGAACTAAAATCACTGCCTTTGGAAAGGGTAAATGAAAGGACATATTTTTGAAAATTAAATCTGTTTGATATAAGCATTAAGAAATGGCCTTACCAAGTTTATGATTCAAAATTTATGCAGCCAAAAACAAAAGTAAAAAAAAGAGGAGGTTATAATTTGAAGGTATTCTTTTGAAGGTATTCCTTTAGACACATTTTACCATAGAGGAAAATTGTGTATAATTTAAGGCGAAAGAAAAAGTAAACGAACATTTCTTACGCCACATTGGCTTTCTTTTAGTCCATGAACTTAAAAAAAAATTACTACACTCAAAAAAACAGAGAACTCACGAAGAAGATAAATTTAGGTTATTTTTAGAAAATTTTAACTAAACTGTATTACAAACGCAGATGTCCCGCAGATTTCACATAAAAAGTAAATATTTTTCGACAGATTCCAAAAAAATTATTTCACGTAGTTAATTTTTTTCACACAAAGTTTTAAGGCAAAAATTGGAATACAAAATTACAAAAATATCTCAAGTACTATACGATGAGAGCTCCACAGTTCCACAGCAAAGAAGTTTGGAAGTTCTTCTCAAGGCATAACATTAAAAGCACTTCCAAATATGTTCTTTATTTTATCTACACACGAAGTTCTATTAAATACATTTTTTATGACTCGATTTTTCATATTTTTAATAAGTAATTTTAATTTTTTTTGGTTTAAAATAGGTCAAAAACAGAGTAAAAATCACTAAAATGGTACAAATTATTTAAATTTTGCCAAAAAAAAATATATATATAAAAAAATCTTATAAAAAATTGCGAATTTTTAAAAATATTTGAAGTCAAACGCTTCAGACAAAATTTCGACAAAGTTTTCTTGGAAATAAAATTTTGACAAAAATTTCTACAGCACTATTGTTTTAACAAAATTTTCTATAAAAATAAAATTTTGACAAGATTTTCTATAGAAATAAAATTTTGACAAAATTTTCTATAGAAATAAAATTTTGACAAAACTTTCTATAGAAATAAAATTTTCTAAAGAAATAAAATTTTCTATAGAAATAAAAATTTGATAAAATTTTCTAACAAAATCAAATTTTGATAAAATTTTCTATAGAAATAAAATGTTGACAAAATTTTCTCTAGAAATAAAATTTTGACAAAATTTTCTATAGAAATAAAATTTTGACAAAAATTTCTATAGAAATAAAATTTTGAACAAATTTTCAATAGAAATGAAATCTTGACAAAATTTTCTGTAGAAATAACATTTTAACAAAATTTTCGAAAGAAATAAAATTTTGACAAAATTTTCTATACAAAAAAAACATTTTGACAAAGTTTTCTATAGAAACAAAATTTGGACAAATTTTTCTATAGAAATAAAATTTTGACAAAATTTTCTATAGAAATAAAATGTAGAAAAAATTTTCTATAGAAATAAAGTTTTGACATAATTTTCTATAGAAATAAAGTTTTGACATAATTTTCTATAGAAATACAATTTTGACATCATTTTCTATAGAAATAAAATTTTGACAAAATTTTTTATAGAAATAAAATTTTGACAAAATTTTCTATAGAAATAAAATTTTGACAAAATTTTCTACAGAAATAAAATTTTGACAAAATTTTCTATAGAAATAAAATTTTCTAAAGAAATAAAATTTTATATAGAAATAAAATTTTGACAAAAATTTCTATAGAAATAAAATTTTGACCAAATTTTCAATAGAAATGAAATCTTGACAAAATTTTCTATAGAAATAACATTTTGACAAAATTTTCGAAAGAAATAAAATTTTGACAAAATTTTCTATACAAAAAAAAAAAAATTTGACAAAATTTTCTATAGAAATAAAATTTGGACAAATTTTTCTATAGAAATAAAATTTTGACAAAATTTTCTATAGAAATAAAATTTAGAAAAATTTTCTATAGAAATAAAATTTAGAAAAATTTTCTATAGAAATAAAATTTTGACAAAATTTTCTATAGAAATAAAATTTAGAAAAAATTTTCTATAGAAATAAAATTTTGACATAATTTTCTATAGAAATAAAGTTTTGACATAATTTTCTATAGAAATAAAATTTTGACAAAATTTTTTATAGAAATAAAATTTTGACAAAATTTTCGATAGAAATAAAATTTTGACAAAATTTTCTATAGAAATAAAATTTTCTAAAGAAATAAAATTTTCTATAGAAATAAAATTTTCTAAAGAAATAAAATTTTCTATAGAAATAAAATTTTAACAAAATTTCCTATAGAAATAAAATGTTGACAAAATCTTCTCTAGAAATAAAATTTTGACAAAATTTTCTATAGAAATAAAATTTTGACATAATTTTCTATAGAAATAAAATTTTGACATAATTTTCTATAGAAATAAAATTTTGACAAAATTTTTTATAGAAATAATATTTTGACAAAATTTTTTATAGAAATATCATTTTGACAAAATTTTTTATATAAAAATTAAATTTTGACAAAATTTTCTATAGGAATTAAATTTTGACAAAAGTTTCTATAGAAATGAAATTTTGACAAAAGTTTCAATAGAAATGAAATTTTGACAGAATTTTCTATAGAAATAAAATTTTGACAAAATTTTCTATAGAAATAAAATTTTGACAAATTTTTCTATAGAAATAAAATTTTGACAGAATATTCTATAGAAATAAAATTTTGACAAAATTTTCTATAAAAATAAAATTTTGACAAAATTTTCTATAGAAATAAAATTTTGACAAAATTTTCTAAAGAAATAAAATTTTGAGAAAATTTTATATAGAAATAAAATTTTGATAAAATTTTCTAAAGAAATAAAATTTTGATAAAATAAAATGTTGACAAAATTTGCTACAGAAATTATATTTTTGAAAACCTTTCCTAATAAAAAAATTTTAATTCGTTAAATCTTCGTTGTCGTTTTGCGATATATCAACAAAGGCATGTACAAATGATAGAGATTTATTTTTTATTTTAACGGCTAACCTCGAACTTAGACCCACATTTAACAGAAAATCAAAAATATACGTGCAATACTATAATTGACAGATCCTTTGCGACCTATATTACATGGTCGCATGGGCACTTTTTTTTATAAAATAGCGTTATTAAGCGGAGTCCATCACTTTTAATATTTACTCTATTTAAATTGCATCTAAAAATCTCTTTTCTTAATTGACATATAAAAAAATTCTCGGCATACTTTCAGGCGATACAAGTGTTCACGTGAAAAGAGAAGGGAAAATGCTTTCATTTATCCCTATCCCTAATCTAAACGTGATTTGGAAACAAAATTTAAAAAATTAAGGAAATTAATAAGAAAGTGACACAACATTGAGAAAAGGTGAGAGCAAAATATAGAAAGTATGATGAATTCTCTCATATGCGTTTTTTCCCATATGCCAATTACTTAGGTATGGATTCCTACTCTATGAAATTGGCTTATCCATAACTTCTGGAACATTAAAATTAAAAAAAAGTCATCGAACAAGAAGACATAGTTTTTTTCTCCCCACAAACAGGTTTGCATTGTTTATTACTTCCTTTGTGAATTCATATAGAAAATCGTATTGAGTTTATGCCAATACACAAAGTGCCAACATTGTACTTTGTTCACACAAATTAACTACTACTGCTACCATAATTGAGTGATTGTGGACTGCCGGAACGGAAGTCATACCTAAACAAAGTCTGTAATTTTTATGCAAATCAATTTGTTTAGACATTTTGTGAATCACAAATATAGCATATTTTAGGCATTGTGGCGATGATGGTCTAAGGCTCAGATATACTGATATCTAATGTTTGTTCAGGGTAGACTGAACAAATAAAAATGTATAGAATTTGTTTAAAGATTTGTTATATATTTTTTTTTTAAATAAAAATTATGTTTTATTTTTTACAACCGTGTTTTCAACATGTGTTATTTGGTTATTTAAAAACAAATGTAATTTTTTAGGTTAGAGGGCCGCATGTTTATTTCTTAATAAAAAAGATTGTAACCCGATAATAAGGAAAACCAAACGACCATGCTTACGGTACACTATATTTTTCTTGAAATATATCATAACCAAATCGAAAATTGGTGGCCATATTTCCTCGATAGCTTCACTCATTATATATTTCAGATCTTAAATCGATTGATCAAAAATGCTATTGTTTAAGCCGATTTGTGAGAACTCAAATTATCGTTGTGAGCCATCTCTGGCCGTTGACTTTTCTGATTTCTTAGAAGACAAATGTCAAAAATGGTTGTATATTACCCAGAATTAACTCTTCTGCATTGTTCTAGTGATACGATTGCGACATGTGCAGTTTTTCCGCAGAAAACAGGTGATAATTTTATTGGAAGTACGCGAGCCACTTAAGTGGTTTAGTTTTCTATCGAAAAACAACTTTGACAAATTTTCAATAAAAATAAAATTTCGACAAAAATTTTTATAGAAATAAAATTTTGCAAAAAATTTCTATAGAAATAAAATTTTGCAAAAACTTTCTATAGAAAGAAAATTTTGACAAAAACTTTCTATAGAAATAAAATGTTGACAAAATTTTCTATAAAAATAAAATGTTGACAAAATTTTCGATAGAAATAAAATGTCGACAAAATTGTCAATAGAAATAAAATTTTGACAAAATGTTCTATATAAATAAAATTTTGACCAAATTTTCTAAAGAAATTAAATTTTTACAAAAATTTCTATAGAAATAAAATTTTGGAAAAAAGTTCTATAGAAATAAAATTTTGACCAAATTTTCTAAAGAAATAAAATTTTGACAAAACTTTCTATAGAAATAAAATTTTTTTAAATCATTAATTCATTTTGAAATAAAATGATGACAAAATTTTTTATGGAAATGAAATTTTTTACAAACTTTTCTATGGATATGAAATTTTGACAAATTTTTTTTAAGAAATAAAATGTTGGAAAAATTTTCTATAGAAATAAATCTATAGAAATAAAATTTTGCAAAATTTTCCATAGAAATAAAATTTTGACAAAATTTTCTAAAGAAATAAAATTTTGACAACATTTTCTATAGAAATAAAATTGTGACAAAATTTTCTATAGAAATACAATTTTATTTAAATAATTAATTCATTTTGAAATAAAATGTTGACAAACAAATAAAAATTATGGAAATAAAATTTTTTACAAACTTTTCTATGGAAATAAAATTTTGACAAAATTTTCTTTAGAAATAAACTTTTGGAAAAATTTTCTACAGAAATAAATTTTTGAGCAAGTTTTCTACAAATTTAAAATTTTGACAAAAATTTTTATAGAAATAAAATTGTGAAAAAATTTTCTGTAGAAATAACATTTTCACAAAATTTTCCATAGAAATAAAATTTTTACCAAATTTTCTAAAGAAATAAAATTTTGACAAAATTTTCTATTGAAATAATTTTTTAAAATCAATAATTCATTTTGAAATAAAATGTTGACAAAATTTTTTATGGAAATAAAATTTTTTACAAAGTTTTCTATGGAAGTAAAATTTTGACAAAATTTTCTTTACAAATAAAATTGTGGAAAAATTTGATGTAGAAATAAAATTTTGGAAAAATTTTCTTTAGAAATAAAATTTTGGAAAAATTTTCTATAGAAATAAAATTGTGAAAAATTTTTCTGTAGAAATAAAATTTTCACAAAATTTTCCATAGAAATAAAATTTTGACCAAATTTTCTAAAGAAATAAGATTTTGACAAAATTTTCTAAAGAAATAAAATTTTGACAAAACTTTCTATTGAAATAAATTTTTTAAAATCATTAATTCATTTTGAAATAAAATGTTGACAAATTTTTTATGGAAATAAAATTTTTTACAAACTTTTCTATGGAAATAAAATTTTGACAAAATTTTCTAGAAATAAAATTGTGGAAAAATTTTCTATAGACATAAAATTTTGACAAAATTTTCTTTAGAAATAAAATTGTGGAGAAATTTTCTATAGAACACATAACATTTTGACAAAATTTTCTTTAGTTATTTCTAATTTTTTTTAGTTATTTCTATAGAAAATTTACAAAATTTTCTATAGAAATAAAATTTTGGCAAAATTTTACATAGAAATAAAATTTTTACAAAATTTTCTAAAGAAATAAAATTTTGACAAAATTTTCTGTAGAAATAAAATTGTGACAAAATTGTCTATAGAAAGAACATTTTTTAGATCATTAATTCATTTTGAAATAAAATGTTGACAAAATTTTTTATGGAAATAAAATTTTTTGCAAACTTTTCTATGAAAATAAGATTTTGACAAAATTTTCTTTAGAAATAAAATTTTGGACAAATTTTTGACCAAATTTTAAATTTTGACAAAATTTTCAATACAAATAAAATTTTTACAAAATTTTCTATAGAAATAAAATATTTTTAAATCATTAATTCATTTTGAAATAAAATGTTGACAAATTTTTTTATGCAAATAAAATTTTAACAAAATTTTCTATAGAAATAGAATATTGACAAACACTAGCCAAAAAATTTTGCATACTTTTAAGCTTTAACATACTATGTTTCACTTCTAATACACTTTAAAAAAAAGTGGCACGACGGTAACTCTGCCGGATTCTGCCCGAAATGTTAAATTCACGGATTGATTTTTGGTGAAGTGAATATAAAATGACAATCGGGTTTATTTTGTTCTAATTTAAAATAAGCGACTTCAATAGAAAATAATCGTATTTTATTTATTTATAAAACTGTGCGTCACTCTTTATAACACTTCTCCCGGAATTTGGTGTTCTACACGAAATTTGCGGTAAACTTTCTGTTTGTTTTTCTTTAAATCAATATTTCACAACCTAATCAAAAATGGTGCATACCTTTAGGCTCTGTCCATACTATGTTTCCTGTAAAGGATCTCTATCTCAATATTTTACACCTTAACCTAAAAAATGTTGCATACTTTTAGGTACTATCCATACTATGTTTTAGGATATACCACCAAACTTTCGATACTATATCATATCATTCCTCTGACACTATTTGTTTAGCATATTTGGCATGAAAAATAAGCGAACAAATCTTCCACGTTCACATTGTTGATGGCCCTACTGGTGAAAATATGTGGTAGCGACCATAGAGAGAAAAACTTTAGATATAAATAAAAATCAATGTTCTGTTACAAGCAAAATATGTTTTAGCATTTTGGGACTCGAGTAGAAACAACAATCAAAATAAAACAAAAATTGCCTTTTTGGAAAACTTTGAACGGACTATCAAACAAACACGCGCGCATAGAATATAGGCAATTGAAAGTCGTTGGGACAAAAGTTAGAATAGTAAATATTGTTGTCGACAATACAATAGAACCCAAAGGGGCAATTTTGAAATTTTGATATATGTATAAATGTGTGCGAGTGTATGTGTGCGAAGCTCAGAACCAAACAATCATCAGATTCTTCTTTGTTTGCCAACTGAGGCTGTTGGGTATGTTGTTACCCAAAAATGTTTGCCAGTAGTTTAAACAATCAAGTAGGCTCGATGTTTGGCCAACCATTCATACTAACTAACAATGAAACTCAACTATAAATAATAGCCAAGCTTATAGGCTATATCTATAGACCAAATGCGACTAAGCCATCTTGGTGTTATGGCTTAAGAGCATATCTGTGTGAGTTTTGTTTTCTTTTTTTTTGTCGCATTTTTTTCTTCTCTTTAGCATAGACCATTTCGACATTGCGGCAGATGCCTTTGTTGGCTCAAACTAAAATATCGATAACACGAACGATGATGATGCTGATGGCAAAATGGAAGCAACGACCAATGATGATGATTATGATGGCACTTTTGTGGTTTTTGGCTGCATATGTTAGGGACTTATTCTTGCAGCTATTTGCTGTTGCTAACGCCTAGAAAAAAAAAACAACAAGAAAACTGGCATTAAGAGCTCTAGCATGGAGAACGCTTGACGTTATACCCATATGATGTTATCACATGAAAAAAGAAACAAAGTTTCATGCAACGTGTTGCATGTTACACATTTTTCTGTTTTCGCTATCGTCATTGTTTTTTGGGGCTTTATATTTCTGCTGTTTTTCCCTGTGAAGAGAAATATTTTTTGTTTCGTTTTCTATGCCTTTTGTTCTATGATTTGAAGTTTAGCTTAGCAGTAACTTTTTTCTCCAGAGAAGAGAGAAGTATGAAATTTATGTGTGTGTGTGATTGAAATATTTGAGCCAATCTACAGGGGATTTTTGGGATTTTTCGTTATTTTCAGTATAAGTAAAATTTTCTTCTAAATATTTGCATACTTTTAGGCTTTGTCTTTTGATTGCTTATTTAACTTTATAATTGACTTAACTTAGCAATTATAAAAAAAATATAAATTAAAAAAAGGAACAACATTCGCACCAGCGCTGGCAATTTTTCCCCAATATTATTAAAGTATTTCCATTAAATTTGGAATTTTTGTAAATTTTTTGAGGAATAAAATCCTTTCGCTCTAGGACGACGGTTACCACTCGCCCACAATTTAAAGAAAATTTTACCAACTAAAAAATCTTACTTATTATTTTTTTTTATCACTCCTAATAGCAACAAATTAGTTGAGTCTATGAATATCCCTTCAAATGTGAAAGTGTCATAGTTTTAAATATTTTTAATTTGCACAAACCAAACGGAGATTAATAGTATGGCCTAAAAAAACTAAAATTTTTAAAGATATTGACTTTATAGAAAATTTTGTCAAAATTTTATTTCTATAGAAAATTTTTCAAAATTTTATTTCTACAAAAAATTTTGTCAAAATTTTGTTTTGATTAAAAATTTTGTCAAAATTTTATTATTATACAAAATTTGGTCAAAATGTGATTTTTATACAACATTTTATTTTATTTCTATAGAAAATTTTATCAAAATTTTATTTCTATAGAAAATTTTGTCAACATTTTATTTCTATAGAAAATTTTGTCAGCATTTTATTTCTATAGAAAATTCTGTCAAAATTTTATTTCTATAGAAAATCTTGTCAACATTTTATTTCTATAGAAATTTCGTCATAATTTTATTTCTTTAGAAAATTGTATCAACATTTTATTTCTATAAAAATTTTTCAAATTTTTATTTCTATAGAAAATTATATCAAAATTTTACTTCTATAAAAAGTTTTCAAAATTTTATTTCTATAGAAAATTTTATCAAAATTTAACTTCTATAAAAAATGTTTGAAAAATTTTATTTATAAAAAATACAACAATTTTATTTATAAAAAATAAAAAAAAATTGCAAAATGTTGTTTCTATGGAAAATTTTTGCAAAATTTTATTTCCAAAAAAATAAATTGTAAACTGTGCCGTAATTTTATTTCTACAGAAAATTTGTCAAAATTTAATTTCTATAAAAAATTTTGTCAAAATTTAATTCTTTACAAAATTTTGTAAACATTTTATTTCTATTGAAATTTAGTCAAAATTGTTATTTTTGTTGAAAATGTTGTCAAGATTTTATTTCTATAGAAAATTTGTTCACAATTGTATTTCTATAGAAAATTTTGTCAACATCCTATTTCTATACAAAAATTTTGACAACATTTTATTTTTATAGAACATTTTGTCAACATTTATTTTTATAGAAAATTTTGTCAAAATTTTATTTCAATACAAAATTTTGTCAACATTTTATTTCTATAGATATTTCGTCCAAATTTTATTTCTTTCGAAAATTTTATCGACATTTTATTTCTATAAAAAGATTTCAAAATTTTATTTCTATAGAAAATTTTATCAACATTTTTATATCTATAGGAAATTTTTGCACAATTTTATTTATAAAAAATATTTTTTTTTTTGCAAATTTTTGGTCCTATAGGAAGTTTTTGCAAAATTTTATTTCTATAGGAAATTTTTGCAAAATTTTATTTCTATAAAAATTTTTTTGTAAAACTTTATTTCTATAGAAAACTTTGTCAAAATTTTATTTATATTGAAAATCTTCTCAAAATTTTATTTCTATAAAAAATTTTGTCAAAATTGTGTTTCGATCAAAAATTTTGTTAAAATTTTATTTCGATAAAAAATTTTGTCGAAACTTTATTTCTTTTTTTTGTAAAACTTTATTTCTATAGAAAACTTTGTAAACATTTTATTTTTATAGAAAATTTTGTCTACATATTATTTTTATAAAAAATTTTTTCGTATAGAAAATTTTTCAAAATTTTATTTCTAAAGAAATTCTGTCAACATTTTTTCCGATAAAAAATTTGTCAAAATTTTATTTCTATACAAAATTTTGTCAAAATGTTATTTTTATACAAAATTTTGTCA
The DNA here is from genome assembly GCF_050003625.1 of Haematobia irritans. Classification (NCBI taxonomy): domain Eukaryota; kingdom Metazoa; phylum Arthropoda; class Insecta; order Diptera; family Muscidae; genus Haematobia; species Haematobia irritans. The sequence goes on from NC_134399.1 coordinate 157,275,247, forward strand.
ACATCTTATTCCTATAGAAAATGTTGTCAAAACTTTACTTATATATAAAATTTTGTCAACATTTTATTTCTATAGAAATTTTGTCAAAACTTTATTTCCATAAAAAATTTTTCAAAATTTTATTTCTACAGAAAAATTTGTCAAATTTTTTTTTTCTATAAAAAATTGTGTCAAAATTTAATTCTTTACAAAATTTTGTCAAAATTTTATTTTTACAGAAAAATTTTTCAAAATTTTATTTTTATAAAAAATTGTGTCAAAATTTAATTCTTTACAACATTTTGTCAAAATTTTTATTTTTGTAGAAAATGTTGTCAAAATTTTATTTCAATAGAAAATTTTGTCAAAATTTTATTTCTATAGAAAATTTTTGCAAAATTTTATTTCTATAGAAAATTTTTGCAAAATTTTATTTCTATAGAAATATTTATTTCTATAGAAAATTTTATTTCTTTAGTAAATTTTTCAATTATTTATTTCTATAGAAAATTTTGTCAAAATTTATTTTCGATAAAAAATTTTGTCAAAATTTTATTTCTATACAAAAACAATTTTGTCAAAATTTTATTTTTATAGAAAATTTTGTGAAAATTAAATTTTTGGTGCATCATACTTTTCGTATTCACGAAGCTTCAATACCACTGTTTTGCACTATACTAACAAATTTTTTATTTTTGACTTAGATTTTGCTTCATTTTTGGCTACATTGTGATTTCTTTGTTTTTGCTATAAGTCATACATGCATAATAGCCATATAGAGTCATATGTCTATATGAGTCTGAAAGCTGCATAGATGTTATTGTGTGTGTGTGTCTATTGTGATTGTAAATGTTCGGTTCATTGAACTATAAGACCATTGTATTGTTCATTGAAGCACATTCGTTTCAATTCAAATATTTTGCTGTCATAGCTTAGAGCGCTTTGGCAAGAGGTATACATGTTCTATTTTCTACCTTATTCGCTTAAGAATAGGCAACATAATGTTGTTGCCATATGCAACATCCTAAATGTATGCTTTAAAATTTCTTGATTTTATTTTATTTTGTTTTGGATTTGTTATTCAGGAAAATATTAAAAAAAGTCAAATTTTATTGAAGAAATTGGATTTAATTGCATTTATATATATTTAAGATATTTGTTGGTATCTAAATTGCCTAAAAATATGCAATATTTTGAAAAAGGAAACTATTAGGAGACTATATCAAAACGAGTTCTTGTAAGATTCTATTGAATACTTTGGAAAATCAGCGTTTAGAATTTTTGCCTTACATGAAGAGGATTTTGGTTTCAACATTGGAACAGGACGAAATTAAATGGTGTAAGTTGAGGTCTTTTAAAATACCTAAAAATAGGCTAAAAGCTATCGTAGTACACTTAGAATTGCTGCCTTACATGTAGAGAGCTATCGGTTCAATTTCGGACCAGGAAAAAACTAAGTGGTTTGTTCCTGTCTAATTACGAGGTACAATTTTCTATAGAATTATATAATTGAAATTTTGCTACTATTTTCCAAAAATTTCTACAGAAATAAAATTTTTACAAAATTTTGAAAAAATTTTCGATAGAATTGAAATTTTGCCAAAATTTTCTGTAGAATTAAATTTTCCAAAAATTGCTATAGAAATAAAATTGTGGCAAATTTTTTATAGAAATAAAATTTTGCAAAAATTGTATATAGTAATAAAATTTGCAAAAAAATGAAAAGAAATAAAATTTTGCCAACTTTTCTATAGAAATGAAAGTTTGATAAAATTTTCTATAGAAGTGAAATTTTGACAAAATTTTCGAAAGAAATAACAATTTGACAAAATTTTCTATAGAAATAAAATTTTGACAAAATTTTCTATAGAAAAAAAAAATTGTACAAAATTTTCTATAGAAATAAAATTTTGATAAAATTTTCTATAGAAATAAAATAATTACAAAATTTTCTATAGAAATAAAATTTTGACAAAATTTTCTATAGAAATAAACTTTTGGCAAAAAACTTTTTATAGAAAAAAAATTTTCAAGAATTTTCTATAGAAAGAAAATTTTTGAAAAATTTTCTATAAAAGTAAAATTTTGACAAAATGTTCTATAATAATAAAATTTTGACAACATTTCCTACAGAAATAAAAATATGATAAAATTGTTTATCAAAGTAAAATTTTGACACAATTTTCTATAGGAATAACATTTTGACAAAATGTTCTATATAAATAAGATTTTAACAAAATTTTCTATAGAAATAAAATTTTGACAAAATTTTCTATTGAAATAAAATTTTGACAAAATTTTCTAAAGAAATTAAATTTTGACACAAATTTTTATAAAAATAAAATTTTGACAAAATTTTCTACTGAAAGAGAATTTTGAGAAAGTTTTTATAGAAATAACATTTTGACAAAATTTTCTATAAAAATAATATTTTGAAAATTTTTCTGTAAAAAAAAAAATTTGGCAAAATTTTCTACAGTAATAAAATTTTGACAAAATTTTCTATAGAAATAAAATTTTGACACAATTTCCTATAAAAATGAAATTTTGACAACATTTTCTATAGAAATAAAATCTTTACAAAATTTTCTATAGAAATAAAATTGTGATAAAACTTTCTATAGAAATGAAATGATGACAAAATTTTCTATAGAAATAGAATTTTGATAAAATTTCTATAGAAATAACATTTTGATTTTCTATAAAAATATAATTTTGACAAAATTTTCTATAGAAATAAAAATTTTACAAAATTTTTTATAAAAATAAAATTTCGACAAAATTTTCTACAGAAATAAAAATTTGATAAAATGGTTTATCGAAATTAAAATTTTGACAAAATTTTCGAAATAATAACAATTTGACAACATTTTCTATATAAATAAACTTTAGCAAAAAATTTTCTATAGAAAAAAAATTTTGACGAAATATTCTACAGTAATAAAATTTTTACAAAATTTTCTGTAGAAATAATATTTTGACAACATTTTCTATAGTAATAAAATTTTGACAAACTTTTCTGTAGAAATAAAATTTTGACTTAATTTTATATAGAAAAAAATTGACAAAATTGGAATAGAATTTTGATAAAATTTCTATAGAAATAACATTTGGACAATATTTTTTATAGACATAAACTTTTAGCAACAACATTTTCTATAGAAAAACATTTTGAAAAAATTTTCTATACAAATAAAAATTTGATAAAATTTTTTATCGAAATAAAATGTTGCCAAAATTTTCTATAAAAATAACATTTTGACAAAATTTTTGAAATAAAATTTTAACAAAATTTTCTATAGAAATGAAATTTTGACAAAAAAAATTTTTTTTTTTCAAAATTTGCTATTGAAATAGAATTTTGATAAAGTTTCTATAGATAAAGTTTGATAAAGTTTCTATAGAAATAACATTTTGACAAAATTTTCTATAAAAATAAATTTTTGAAAAATATTCTATAAAAGTAAAAATTTGGCAAAATTTTCTATAGTAATAAAATTTTGACAAACTTTTCTATAGAAATATAATTTTGACAACATTTTCTATAGAAATACAATTTTGACAAAATTTCCTATAGAAATAAAATTTTGACACTATTTTCTATAGAAATGAAATTTTGACAAAATTTGCTATAGAAATAAAATCTTTACGAAATTTTTATAGAGATAAAATTGTGATAAAACTTTCTATAGAAATGACAAAATTTTCTATAGAAATAGAATTTTGATAAAATTTCTATAGAAATAACATGTTGACAAATTTTTCTATAAAAATAAAATTTTCTACAGAAATAAAAATTTGATAAAATTTTTTATCGAAATAAAATTTTGACACAATTTTCTATAAAAGTAAAAATTTGACAAAATTTTCGAAATAAATAACAATTTGACAACATTTTCTATATAAATAAACTTTGGCAAAAAATTTTCTATAGAAAAAAAAAATTTGACAAAATTTTCTATAGAAAGAAAATTTTTGAAAAATTTGCTATATAAGTAAAAATTTGCCAAAATATTCTATAGTAATAAAATTTTGACAAACTTTTCTGTAGAAATAAAATTTTGACAAAATTTTCTTTATAAATAAAATTTTGATAAAGTTTCTATAGAAATAACATTTTGAAAAAATTTTCTATAAAAATAAATTTTTGAAAAATTTTTTGTAAATGTAAAAATTTGGCAAAATTTTCTATAGTAATTAAATTTTAACAAAATAAAATTTTGACAAAATTTCCTATAGAAATTAAATTTTGACACAATTTTCTATAGAAATGAAATTTGGACAAAATTTTCAATAGAAATAGAATTATGATAAAACTTTCCATAGAAATGAAATGATGACAAAATTTTTTATAGAAATAGAATTTTTATAAAATTTCTATCGAAATAAAATTTTGACAAAATTTTCTATAGAAAGAAAATTTTAACAAAATTTTTGACAATTTTGCTTTTCTTTTTTTGCATCCTTTTATGTACTCTATTTATTCAATTTACTTTTACTTGTTCACTACTCAGCATTAAAAGCTTTGAAGAGGTTTTGGTTGTTTTATTATTAATTTTTTGTTTTTTGACAGTCGGTTACTTTCTTAGAATTGTGGTTTTTACTTTCATGAGCAAAAAAAACTCAAAAACTCAAAAACCAGGTAAGCTCATGCTGTTTCCAATACCACCTTTTTAAGCATCTCTGATGTTGAGGCCACATTACCACAAGTTGCCATCTTAGAGTTTAATCTTATTTAGCAAAGTATTTGTACTCGGAAAAAATAGGATGAGAATAGTTAAGTACATAAATGTATTTTTGTGTTCGAAGAACCTAGACGAAAAAATCTTGGAAAAGTAGAAAGAAAAGTTTTGGTGGTTTTTTGCTATACTTGGTATAGCAATGTAGGGATTTTTAATTTCTTTCAAAAAAATTAAATTAAATAAATACGCGTTGCAGAACAGAATGTTGAAGAGAATAACTTATCAAAAAATAAGGAAACATAGTAATATAAATTAGGGGATTTTTGTTTCGCTAATGGGAATATATACTCCTAATTATGTTCTATCTATTCATATATTAAAAATAAAAATATTGTGAATCTTTAAAACTCAACTAATGAAAAATTTACCATTTCGTTCCTTTTTTTTGATTCCTCAAAAATATTTCTCATTTCTCTTGCACTAATTTAAGCATGGAAAAAAATATTTTATCTAGATTTTCATTTATACTTAATTCTCAAATTGAACAAAATTCGTAAACTAGTAAAAACAATCAGAAAGAGGTTGTTTTGAAATCAAGCAAAAAACAACATTTTATCTTTTGGCCACTCACTGTGGTTTGGTAGAAGGGTTGAATTTTGGTCTTGGTTATAGTGGCCAAAACACTTTATTGAAGGCAAGCCACAGCCAGTGGAGAGACAGCAAAAAAAAAAAACAAAAAGGCAGAGCAAAGAAACCAACAAAAACAACTGAAATTATAATGAAGACCATAAAGTATTAAAGTAATTTGGCAAAAACAGAAAATCTATGCCAAGAAAAAACTGGTCTAACGATAGGCCAAATGCCTAAAATGGCCCAATTTCAAGATGAGATAACTAAAAATTGTAGGAGCAACATCAGCTGCTGTTTGGCCAAGAGGCAATACAAATTATACTCACCCCTGAATAGGCACTACACCCAAAATGATTCGAAATTTTCCAAGTAAACCTCAAAAAAATTTAATCCTATGGGAAAACATACCTAAAATGAGAAAAATAGGAAAACAAACTCTTTATTAAAAAAAAGTTATGTTATATTTTTTTGAAGTTTAGTAAAACAATACAGGATAAATTAAAAAAAATCAGATTCACATATATCAACGGCTTTCCACAAATCAGGGTTTATCATTTTCCCCTTTTGTGGTTAACCTTAGAAAAATGTTTCGTTATCTTTGTCTGGGTTTTGGTAATAGCACAGATTTCCCCCTGTCCCCTTTAAAATAACAAATTAGAATTGCTATTCAAATCTTTAGTTTTTTCGACCACAAACTGAAATGAAATTTAAAAATGGTCAACGAACATACGAAACTACTAACACCACTATACCCCAAACCCCTGTCAGTGTGGTTTTTGTTTTCGGTTTTTTTTTTGCTAAGAGCTTTATGTGGAACTGTTAAAATGGAAAAAGAACACTCAGCCCGCAGTAGAGGAGAGAATTAAATTTCTAAAAAATTTTTTGATAAACTTTTCGTTTTTTTTTCGAACTAAATGTTTTGTTTGTGGTAAACTAAAAATATCGATTTTGTTTGGAGTTCTATTTCAAATATAGTAAAAGTTTTCTCATACAACTTTGTGAATATGGGATTAGATGAATTTCGTTTTTTTTATAAGGATTTAATTTATCAGACAACATTTTATATATAATAGAAATTTATATAAACCACAATCAACATAACAAATGTGAGTGGATTCGAATTTTAGATATAACAAATTAAGAGATACGGGGTGGTTCATATGAACTGCGCCAAAGTAAAGCACTATATTTTGTGCACTTTAGAGATACAATTTTGACAAAATTTTCTTTAGAAATAAAATTTTCAAAAAAATTTTCTACAACATTATTTAAAGCTATAAAATTTAAACAAAATTGTCTATAGAAATAAAGTTTTGAGAAAATTTTACAGAAATAATATTTTGACAGTTTTTTCTAACGACAAATGACAAAATTTTCTACAGAAATAAACTTTCAATCAAATATGCTGTAGAAATAAAATGTTGACAAAATTTTCAATAGAAATAAAATTTTGAAACATTTTCTATAGAAAAAATAATTGACAAAACTTTCTATAGAAGATAAATATTAACAAAATGTTTCTATAGACATTAAATATTAAACAAAATTTTCTATAGAAATAAAATTTTGACAAAATTTTCTATAGAAATAAAATTTTGACAAAATTTTCCATAGAAATAAAAAAATCGATAAAATGTTCCATAGAAATAAAAATTTCGACATATTCCATAGGAATATCATTTTGAGAAACACTTCTATAAAAATAAATTTATGACACAATTTTCCATAGAAATAAAATTTTTATACAATTTTATATAGAAATAAAATGTTGACAAAATTTTCTTTAGAAATAAAATTTTAACAAACTTTTCTATAGACATAAAATTGAGGTAAAGTTTACTGTAGAAATAAAATCTTTTACACAATTTTCTATAGACACAAATTGTGACAGCATTTTCTACAGAAATAAAATGTTGACAACATTTTCTATAGAAATAAAATTTTACCAAAATTTTCTAAAGAAATAAAATTTTGTCAAAATTTTCGACAGAAAAAAATTTCCTATAGAAATAAATTTTTGCCAAAAGTTTCTACAGAAACAAAATTTTAGACAAAATTTTCTATTGTAATAATTTTGCAAAAAATTTTATAGAAATAAAATGTTGACAACATTTTTTATAGAAATAAAATTTTACGAAAATATTCCATAAAAATACAATTTTGCCAAAATTTGCTATAGAAATAAAATTTTCGACAAATTTTGATAGAAATCAAATTTTTTACAAATTTGTGTATTCCAATAAAATTTGCGATCAAATTTTCTATAGATATAAAATTTTGATAGAATCTATATATATAAAATTCAAATTATGTTTGTTTATTTGTTTGTTTGTTTGTTTGTTTATTTGTATGTTCCGGGTTGGCGCGAAAACGGCTGAACCGATTTACTTGAAACTGTCAGAGATCGTGGGGGGCACTCATGTGCTGAAAATAGGGTACCTCATTTTTTGACATATGGTCGCGGAGAGGAACCTCCCCTTTGTCCGACTTTTTGAAAATTAAACCAAACTTGACCGATTTGCACGAAGTTTTCAGGGATAGTAGGGGGTGATCCCTAGACAAAGATTCGCAATTTTTTTTTTTTTCGAAATTTGATCGGGAGGGGTTACCTCCCCTTAAGCGACTTTTTGTTTGTTTGTATGGTCCGAGTTGGCTACGAAACGGCTGAACCGATTTACTTGAAACTTTCAGAGATCGTAGGGGGCGTTCATGTGGTGGAAATAGGGTACCTCATTTTTGGACACCTGGTCGCGGAGGGGGACCTCCCCTTTGTCGGACTTTTTGAAATTTGGACCAAAGATGACCGATTTGCTTGAAATTTTCATTGAAGGTTGGGGTTGGCAGCTAGACAAAGATCCGCTACTTTATATTTCGATATTTGGTGGCGGAGGGGGACCTCCCCTTTGTTCGACATTTTTTAAAGTACAGTGAAAAAACTAAAATTCTCTAAATTATCTGAGATTTACAGAGAACATGCGGTGAGGTTATTTAATTAATATCGGATACCTGATAATTTCATATGTCGACGGGGAGAGGGACCTCCCCCTTGCCCTACTTTTTGAAACTTGGAACAAAATTATGCGATTTGCTTGAAATTTTCATTGAATGTTGGGGTTGGCATCTAGACAAAAATCCTCTACATTACTTTTCGATATTTGCTCGAGGGGGGGGGGGGCGGGTTGGGATCAACCCCTTTGCCCGACTTTTTTTAAAGTACAGTGAAAACAAAACTAAATTCCCCCGACTGAAATTTTACGGAAAAAATGGGCGAGGTTATGAAATTTATATCAGGTTTCTGATTTTTTAATAAAAACAAAGGGGCATAGGGAGACATCGGCTTCTCTTAAGTACATACAGAGAAACAATTAAACTTTACCGAGTTACTTGAAATTTACAGAGGAGTGGGGAGAGGTTACGATATTAATAGTTGATACCTGACTTTGTGATATTTGGACGGAAGAGAGGCCGCCCCTAATTCCGATATCAGGTCGGTGTGGAGTGAAGGTGGGGAGAGGGTTCCCTTTTGTCCGTTTTTTTTTTCTTAAATTGAAAGTAGAGGGTTGTCCATAAATGGGAACTCGGTACATAATTTTATGATTTTTGCACAGGCTTCTGCCAGACTTCTTTTTAGTAACGAACTTAAATTTACATGAAATTGGCAGCCAACATAGAGGGTTAATGTGGTAAACTTTTTTACTACTTTTGCTTTTTCCGATTTATTGGATGGGAAACAGTAATTCTTTGTATGTTATTATAATATAGTGCTTAATTTTGAGGAGAAGGATACCTTTCAAACAAACCACACTTAAAATTCTCAAGAAATGTAGAAGATTGTCCAACTACTTGAATACAGAACATTATTTAAAAAATTTGGAGGAAAGGATACACCCTCTCCCAGACATTTATTAAGACGAACCGTTTTACATATGAATATCCTCCGTATTTTCGAATTTGTTTTCAGCACGAAGGATATGGTTGACTAAGTTAACGCAAATTGTTCCTACAAATATGCTTCGGAATGCGCAGCGAAGCGGGCCGGGTTACGCTAGTTTTCTATAGAAATAAAATTTTGACAAATTTTTCTATAGACATAAAATTGAGGTAAAATTTTCTGTAGAAATAAAATCTTTTACACAATTTTCTGTTGACATAAAATTTTGACAGAATTTTCTATAGAAATAAAATTTTGACAAAATTTTCTATAGAAATAAAATTTTACCAAAATTTTCTAAAGAAATAAAATGTTGTCCAAATTTTCGATAGAAATAACATAAAATTTTCTTTAGAAATAAATTTTTGCCAAAAGTTTCTATAGAAACAAAATTTTAGGCAAAATGTTATATTGTAATAATTTTGCAAAAAAAACATTTTATAGAAATAAAATGTTGACAAAATTTTCTATAGAAATAAAACTTTACCAAAATATTCCATAAAAATAAAATTTTGCCAAAATTTGCTATAGAAATCAAATTTTCGACAAATTTTGATAGAAATAAAATTTTTGACAAATTTTTCTATTCCAATAAAATTTGCGATCAAATTTTCTATAGGTATAAAATTTTGATAGAATTTTCTATAGAAATAAAATTTTGACATAATTTGTACAAACAAAAAATTCACAAAATTTTCTATACAAAAATGTACAAAATTTTCTATAAAAAAATCACAAAATTTTCTATATAAATAAAATTTTGAAAAAAAAATCATATAAAAATAAAATGTTGGCAAAATTTTCTCTATAATTTTGCAAAAAAAAATTTATAGAAATAAAATGTTGACAAAATTTTCTATAGAAATAAAACTTTACCAAAATATTCCATAAAAATAAAATTTTGCCAAAATTTGCTATAGAAATCAAATTTTCGACAAATTTTGATAGAAATAAAATTTTTGACAAATTTTTCTATTCCAATAAAATTTGCGATCAAATTTTCTATAGGTATAAAATTTTGATAGTATTTTCTATAGAAATAAAATTTTGACATAATTTGTACAAACAAAAAATTCACAAAATTTTCTATACAATGTACAAACAGAGGAGAAGTATGCTTGTCAAATTTATTTGGGCAAATCCCTATAGACTGTAAGATTGTTGGATGTGCAGCTGTTTCGGAATTATCACATTCCTCATCGGCATCCTCTACTTGCAGCAAAACTAACAACCAATTATCATAATAAATTCGGGTAATTCACTCAACCCAAAGTGAACTACACTTAAACCTTCCGAAAAAAGGTTTGATAGTCGACTACTGCCTAAACAAATTTGCAAGCGTATTTATTTTCCTTTGCCGAACTCAAATCATCGATTTGAATGTAGTTGGCTGGGTTTGTTTTTGAGCGTGCTTCCTCTATCTTCATTCGTTTTGTTTGTTATTTTGGTTTCTCTTCAATCATTGATGTTTCTGATCTCAGCTTATTGCAAACCATGCAATAAAATTTTGACAAAATTATTTAAAAAAAATAAATTTTTGACAAAATTTTCTATATATAAATTTTTGACAACATTTTCTGTATAAATAAAATTTTGACAAAATTTGCTATATAAATAAAATGTAGCAAAATTTTTTATGAAAATAAAATTTAGCAAAATTTTTTATGAAAATAAAATTTTGACAAAATTTTCTATATATTTGTAATGGGATTATCGTGTGCGGTGCTTACCAAATTGTTTGTTTATATTTTTTATTATGTTCTTTTACCAAACATTGGTCCTACCTAACAATGAACGTTCTTATATGCGTTTGTTTTTTTTTTTGCTTCTTATAGGAGCTGTGCTTGTGCCCGTTACCATCAACTCCAAATTCATACACTTAAAAAATGTATACCATTGTACCATGTGACGTATGATAAATATTTCATGTAAATCATATATTAAATATTACTTATACGCACCATGGTTACCAGCACCATTGTCAATAATGGCTTTACGATAGGATGAATACCTCTCTCTTTAACTCATACATCATGCATTACCAGTAAACTTATCTGTCTACGCGAATAATTGACAAAAAGCAAAACTTGACGTAGACAAAAACACTCACACACCCGCAAATCCTTCATTGACTTTGTTGATGGGAAAAGTGTGTGTGCTAGCAAACCCCTTGAGTCCCAAGTACATTTGCATAAATCCATTGTTGTTTCATGGTATTGAAAAACGAATGGCAAAATAATCTTACATTTTGTCTGGGGCCGTCTCTCTATCTCTCTCACTCTGCACCAAACAATACATAAACCTCCTAAAAAGATTGACAACAATCACAGCCATTGAATTTTGAAGTAAAACTATCTACGAAGAGTTGGTTGGTAAGTAGTTGAGAAAAAGACTGAATTGAGATTCAGTGTTTTCCCTTCTACCTTTTTCTACGTTTGTCTATATATGTATGGCAATCTATACGATTCTTTATTTTCGTGTACATATATAAAGTTATTTCGTATTATTACGGAAACCGGATATCTTCCACTATAATGTATTTTCAAGGGAAATGATGCTTGTTCTCTTCTATACATAGTACAAGGAATCGCGCTAACGTTGTACATCTTTCATTTCCTTGGGGCGCTGCAAAAACCTCAAAGCCATCACCGCATGAAAGTGAGTGAGAACACCATCCAATGAAATACACATCAAATGGAAAACTTGATTTGAAACGAAACGAATTTTCTTGTAATAAAGACAAATCGATTTTTTTCATTCATTCTTCAATATGGCTTGTTTGCGTTGTAGAGGAAAAATAGCTTTTTGGCAGGATATGGAATAGTTTTAAGATGAAGGAAACCCCCCAAAAACTAGGTTTCTAACGAAAGGAAATTTTAGGGAATACGAGAAATCTAAAGAAAATTAAATGCAATATCGGTTTTACATATTGGGATATGTGGTTCATATATAACAAGAAAATAATGAAGCCAATAGTTTGACAAAAAACGAGAGCCCAAGTTTTCAGAATCCAACCATTCTCTGAATACGTTTTGTTATTTACCTTACAAAAAAGTCCTAAACAACATTTTTCCAAAAAGTATTTCCGTAGAAAATTTTTTCCAGACTTTTATTTATATAGAAAATTTTGTCAAAATTTTAGATCTAAAGAAAATTTTTCAAAAATCATTCCCAAAGAAAATTTTTGCAAAATTTTATTGCTAGAGAAAATTTTGTCAAAAAGTTTGTCCCTATAAAATTTTTTTTTGTTTCTTTAGAAAATGGAGCCAAAATTTTTGTTTCTGTAAAAAAAATTGTCAATATATTTTCTTTTATAGAACATTTTTGTCAAAAATTTTATTTTTATATTATTTTTTGCTATTTTTTTTTTCTACAGTAAATTTTGTCAAAATTCTATTCTTATTTAGTAGTTGCTCTGCAAATATATTTCCACTATTTCCAAAAACCAATCCATCTGCTTTAGCCTACCAACTAACACGTTGCAAATTAATATATGTGAAACAAATATATTGAGGGAGACATATTTTCTTTCTACTATCATGTGTCACGCTAAGAGAAATATTTATGGCGTTAAAAGAATGGCCTAGTCAATGTGACAAAATTAACTTAGTTACGGATAAGGATTTTTTTATCTCCATGTAGTGTGGTATGCTCGTATGTGATTTCTGTTTTTGGACTACATGTCACTATGTATTCTCTCCTAGAAGGGTTAACGTTGACTTTTATGATAACCACAAGAAATCAGTTTGCGGTAATATTCGAAGAAATATATTCTCCCACAAGTATCGGAGAAGTATTGCTTAGCACTTAAGTGACAAAATAATTTAAATGAAATTTATTTTATTAGTCTTATAGATCTTTCAAGAATTGCATATAAGCCTGAAGGATTTCTTTGCAAAGGCAATCGATGACAATAAAACTATCGATGACATGGTTTTGGCCTCGCATACACAAGGTCTTGGGTTCGATTCCTGCTTCGACCGAACACCAAAAACTTTTTCAGCGGTGGATTATCCCACCTCATTAATGCTGGTGATATTTCTGAGGGTCTCAAAGTTTCTCTAAGTGGTTTCACTGCAATGTGGAACGCTGTTCGGACTCGGCTATAAAAAGCTGGTCCCTTGTCATTGAGCTTAACCTGGAATCGGGCAGCACTCAGAGATAAGAGAGAAGTTCACCAATGTGGTATCACAATGGACTGAATAGTCTAAGTGAGCCTGATACATGGGGCTGCCACCTAACCTAACCTAAAATTTTGTCAACATTTTATTTCTAAAGAAAATTCTGTCAAAATTTCAGTTTTATAGAAATTTTATCAAAATTTTATTTCTATAGCAAAATTTTGTCAAAATTTTATTTCTATAGAAAAATTTTCCAAAACTTTATTTCTTTAGAATATTTTGTCAAAATTTTATTTTAATAGAAAATTAGTCTAGGTTTTATTTCTATAGCAAAATTTTGCCATAATTTTATTTCTATAGAAAAATTTTTCAAAATTTTATTTTTATAGAAAAATTTTCCAAAATTTTAGTTCTATAGAAACATTTTCCAAAATTTGATTTCTATAGAATATTTTGCCAAAATTTTATTTCTATAAAAAAATAGTCTAGATTTTATTTCTATAGCAAAATTTTGTCAAAATTTTATTTTTGTAGAAACTTGTTTCAAAATTTTATTTCTATAGAAAATTTTGTCAACATTTTTATTTCTATAGACATTTTTGTCAAAATTTTATTTCTATAGAAAATTAGTCTAGATTTTATTTCTATAGCAAAATTTTGTCAAAATTTTATTTTTGTAGAAAATTTTTTCCAAATTTTATTTCTATAGAAAATTTTGTTAAATTTTTTATTTCTATAGACACTTTTGTCAAAATTTTATTTCTATAGACATTTTTGTCAAAATTTTATTTCTATAGACATTTTTGTCAACATTTTATTTCTATAGACATTCTTGTCAAAATTTTATTTTTATAGAATTTTTTTTCAAAATTTTATTTCTATTGAAAATTTTTTTAAAACTTTATTTCTATAGAAAATTTTGTTCACAGTTTATGTCGATAGAAAATTTTGTCAAAATTTTATTTCTATAGAAAAATTTTCCAAAATTTTATTTCTATAGAATATTTTGTCAAAATTTTATGTCTATAAAAAATTATGTCTAAATTTTATTTCTCTAGAAAATTTTGTTAAAATGTGCCATATTTTTTGTAGAATTCTACTAACTGTTGGAATCGTGGCCTCCTTCTCCCTACAGGTCAATTTTAGGAAAACGAAGTAACTAGGTTTTATATAACTCAAATAACCATCCACACTGAAAAAAAGCATGTCCGGTTCCAAAGATTTTGTCTTTAGTTTAAAAATTTTGGTATTGATTCCGAGCCAAAGACGCGGAGAATACAAGTAAGGATAATTTTAAGACACAATTCTCTTTTAAATTTGGGTTTTTTGTACTTGCTTCCAGGAATCAAATTTTAATTTTTCGCTTTTTCAGCTTTTTTTCGCCGTATTCTATTAAAGTCCTTTAAAAACGAGTTAACGACAACTTTATTTTCCTAATTAAGACTCGACTTTCAATAGAAATTATGCTATGTTTCAAGTAAAAAACGTCTTTAAAATAAAGTGTTGAAAAACATGTCCTATATTTGAACGATTTTTTGCTTTGTAGTCAAGATGCAAAAAGACAACAAATTTAAAGACAATTTCATTAAATTTAAAGAATTTTTCTGAATTATTAAAGTAAAATTGACCTTAGCCCAAACATTTTTTCTTTCATGTTATGATACCCATTTTTAAGTGAAATCACTTAATTATAAGGACAATACGACTTCATTGAAAAGTTTATCGACTTTTGGACAAGGAAAAAAACTTTGTACTAGAGAAATGCGTCTTCTATGCTAAGCAAAATTTGCATTCGTATTTTAAAGACATGAAATCTTTGACCTCACGACAATATTTTTTTCAGTGCCCATTATATGGAAATTTCGACTAAATCGTCTATCTACAGGATCATCTTGTTTGTACACTTTTTTGTTATTTCGACAAGGTATTTTTTTCCTAGCATAATGTTTTTCATTCAAATCCACTTAGAAGCTAATATAAACCCCAAAGATAGTTTATGTGCTCTGTTACCTAGTGTAATTTCCTTTCCAATTTTCATTTGGCATTGTTTTCCACAAAACCCAAATGAGATATGTGTATATAGCTGTGAATAAAAACCAAAATTTATTGATATTTACCATTTTATATGGGACCATAAATATAGCACCCAATGGAATTCTAACTAATACTATAAACCACAAATATTGTAATAAAACGCAAACTTCCACCATAAAGAAATTGAAATAATAAAATTCAAATAGAAATTTGGGTATTTAGGTTCATTCCAATAGCAGGAGGTTGAAGAAGAAGAAAAAAACAACAAACACTTTGGCAATTTGACCGCATTCTCAAGGATCAACACCTAACCCAACACCAAAGGCAGCAAGACCAACACAAAGCCCCCAGATGACAACAATACGCTTCATTATACTTTGATGTTATTAAGGTCATGTGACAAACACTCGTTCAAAGGAACTCTACAGTTAAACCTTTCATTTGATGATAAAGAGCTACGTATTATGTGGGAGAAAGCACTCACTCCTCAAAAGAGATAGAGAACGAGAGAGAAAGTGGAAGAGAGTGTATAAAATCTTCTTTCGCTGTGTTTTAATTAATAATAATAAATCTTGAAACGACAAAAGGATGTTGGTGTTCGACTTTTTTTGGCCTCTTTTGATTTACTTTTTTTTTTGTAAAAATGTCAAAGAAGTTCACCAATGAATAGGGTTGCGGTGGTGATGGTGGAGGTGTTGCTCTGCCTTTTTGTGTCTACCCAGTTTACCCAGTCGCCAAAATTGAAAACCAAAATACTTCTCAAACGAGAGAGTGGCTGTGTGTGCATGTGAGCGTATGAATTGAGGAACATCGACAAGAGTTTATTTACTCGTTATTCGGATGCTACCTTTAGTTTATGAGGTACTTTAACCCGTTTACCACTTATGTTGTAATTCCACGTGAAGCAGGTAGGTGTTGCTATGGTGGTGTGAGTTATGTCAGTAAATGACGATGTTGTTTATATTCTATGGAATGTTTTCGAGCCTTTTTCGCTGGAAATCCATTACGGTAATATGATCAAATAACAAGCAAAGGAGCAAAGAAAAAATGCCAAATTTTGTTTGTCTTGGTCTTCTTTGGTATTTGCTTTTTTATTGAAAAAAGGTCTTAAGATCCTCAAGTACACGGGAAAAATTATTTAGCATTAAGTGTGTAAAACCAATTGTTTATATATAAATTTTGGGAGATTATTTTCGAAAGTGTTATAGAAATTTTAAGTTAGAAAATTACAACGAACGATTAATATGCAAATATTAGATTATTGAGGACATTTTTCAAAAAATTTCCAGGATTATACAAGGCTGCTATGGATCAGCGTTAACGTTGGGAATTATAAAATAATCAGATCTTCCAAAAGCAAGCTGTTTATGGTTTGTGCACAAAATTCAATTTTCAGAGTAACACATCTCTTAATGGTCATAACTACCCATAAAATTTAAACTTTTAAAAAAGTGGCACAAAATCGTAAAAAGTATCACATTAAGTGGCACAAAAGTGGCAACGCCCAAAAAAGGCAAATTTGCCACTAAGGTGGCACAACGGTAACGCTGCTAGGGATAGAAAAGATGAAACTCAAATTATTCATCAATCGATAAATTGTCAATAGAATCAAAAGTGAACCTTTTGTAATTTTCGAATACGAATTTCTATAGAAATAAAATTTTGTCAAAATTTTCTATTTGACAAAATTTTCTATTGACCAACAGGTATATTAATTAAATACATTTTTAATAAATGTAAAATATTAAAATCATTTTTTTTTAAATTACTAAATTGTATGTTTTTTCTTTGTTCTTTTCTTTTACTTTTTGTGTTTTTATTTTAACTACAAATTCATAAACTATTTTGTGGTATATTCATGGATACCATATATCTCCATTTTGTTATACAGTCGACTCCGCTTTATTGAAACGTTAAAAATGCAGCCATTTAATTTCAGTTATCCGAAGTTTTTGCTAAAGCGGACTACGGATAACTGAAAAAAACTTCCAGTAATGCGAACTTCGGATAACTGAAAAAGTTTCAGTAAAGCGGACTCCGTATAACTGGAAAAAAATCCACTCAATTTCAGTTAACCGAACTTATGACCAATGCTATGTACATAAAATAATAAAAACAAGGTGTTTGATTCCGTGTGTGTGCCATCTACAATTTTACCTTTCAGTTGATTTTATTTACAGAGTGATTTAAACTGTTTTGAAAGTGCCATCTTCACTTGAAATAAAGCGTTCTCAATACGGAGAAGAAAATGTACTCTCTCTCAATAGCGAGAATGTGGCATTTTCAGTAAAGCGAAGTCATACTAATGTGACGAAACTCATTTGAACACAAAAAACTTTTCAGTAATCCGATTTTTTCAGTTAAGCGGAGTTTCACTAAAGCGGAGTAATTTAAATGAAATGGACAGAAAAAACAACTGGGGAATGCGATCGATTTCAGTTATCCGAGGTTTTTCAGTAAAGCGCATTGCGCTAAAGCGGAGTCGACTGTATATTTTTTCTTCGCATTTGTTACTTCTTTGATAGTAAGTGTTTGTGTAATATCTAAATTTTCTTTGAGTATACTTGGGTATCCTTTGAATTGTTTCCTTTGGGCAAAATAAAAAAATAGCCAAAAAGTTTCTTAAGGAATTTCATAATGAAAATTTTGCTAACATAATAAATTTGTGCTCATAACGAATGGAATGTAATATTTGCATTTAATTATTTTCATAAATTTCTCCCACAAATAAAGGTTGCGAAAGTTTACTTATGGACTTTGAGATCTTATGAACGGCATTTCATATTTTTTCAGGATTGAAATATTTTTACGCTAACTTAGGTGACTTTAAAAACATTAATGTTTTAATGAAGAAGGATGGTATCTAAAGCATATTGGACCCTTCTGAAACCCAGAACATATAAACTTAAATTTTAGCAAAGGTTTATAGTCTCGAGACTTAAAAAAAATTATAAAAAATAAATAAACATCAAAAAATATAATTTTGAAAAAAAAAATGAGTATAAATAAAGTTTTGACAAAATTTTCAGTAGAGAAAAAATTTGGTAAAATTTTCAGTAGAAATTAAATTTTGAAAAACTTTCAGTAGATATAAAATTTTGACAAAAAATTCTATAGAACTGAAATTTTGACAAAAATTATCTATAGAAATACAATTTTGAAAAAATTTTCTATAGGAATAAAACTTTGAGAAAATTGTCCATAGATATAAAATTTTGACAAAATTTTCGATAGAAACACAATTTTGACAACATTTTCTATAAAAGTAAAAATTTGACAAAATTTTCTATAGAAATAAAATTTTGACAAATTTTTCTATACAAATAAAATTGTGACAAAATTTTCTATAGAAATAAAATTTTGACAACATTTTCTATAGAAATAAAATTATGACAAAATTTTCTATAGTAATAAAATTTGTATTTCATGTTAGCCTGATAATGAAACAGGCAATTGACGTCCAAATGCATTATATCTAATTATACAATTATTTTTCGAGCTTTATGGACAGCTATAGATTAAGGAACATGGTTAATAGAGCCATTGAAAAGAAAACGCCAGATACCAATCTATACACGCCTGGACTGTACATGTTTCGGTTCGGGCGAATGAACCTTTCCACAGCCTTTAGTATAGATCTGGCTGGGAGAGATAACTCAATTTTGGGCCCTTTATGCTAACTCCTTATGGAGAAAACATTTGGGAAATTTCCTCTTACAAATTGAATCATCTTTTCTCCCACTGTACATAATCTTTTCATATAACTTACAAGTCCCTTAATCTTATTTTTATTTCGTTTTGTTACATAGTAATGCAACAACACGAAATTTATTTTTAGAAAGCTAATTTGTAAGAATTCACCTAAGTGGTGAACAGTCGAACAATGCTTATTGTTTCTATAGTCAACTACAACATATGACAATTAACAGAAACTGGTTTCCAGGATACAACAACACTTCTAACGCGTACATTAGTCGTGTTTTTCCTAGTTTTACGACGGGCTCATCGTTGCTTATTATATTTCATGTTAGCCTGATAATGAAACAGGCAATTGACGTCCAAATGCATTATATCTAATTATACAATTATTTTTCGAGCTTTATGGACAGCTATAGATTAAGGAACATGGTTAATAGAGCCATTGAAAAGAAAACGCCAGATACCAATCTATACACGCCTGGATAGAAATTTGGATAAAATTTTCTATAGAAATAAAATTTTGACAAACTTTTCTGTAGAATTAAATTTTGACAAAATTTTCTATAGAAAAAAAATTATGAAAAAATTTTCTATAGAAATAAAATTTTGACAAAATTTTCTATAGAAATAAAATTTTGACAACATTTTCTATAGAAATAAAATTTTGACAAAATTTTCTATTGAAATAAAATTTTGACAAAATTTTCTATAGAAATAAAATTTTGACAAAACTTTCTATAGAAAAAAAATTTTGACAAAATTTTCTATATAAATAAAAATTTGAAAAAAAAAAATCTATAGAAATAAAATTACCACAAAGTTTTCTATAGAAATAAAATTTTGACAAAATTTTCTATAGAAATAACATTGGGACAAAATTTTCTACAGAAATAAAATTTTGACAAAATTTTCTATAGAAATTAAATTTTGACAAAATTTTCTATAGAAATAAAATGATGACAAAATTCTCTACAGGAATACATTTTGACAAAATTTTTTATAGAAATAAAATTTAGACAAAATTTTCTAGAGAAATAAAATTATGACAAAATTTTCTATAGAAATAAAATTTTGACAAAATTCTCTAAAGAAATTAAATTTTGACAAAATTTTCTATACAAATAGAATGTTGACAAAATTTTCTATAGTAATAAAATTTTGGCAAAATTTTCTATAACAATAAAATTTTGACAAAATTTTCTATAAAAATAAAATTTTGACAAAATTCTCTACAGAAATTAAATTTTGACAAAATTTTCTATAGAAATAAAATTTCGAAAAAATGTTCTATAGTAATAAAATTTTGACAAAATTTTCTATAGAAATAAAATGATGACAAAATTCTCTACAGAAATACATTTTGACAAAATTTTTTATAGAAATAAAATCATGACAAAATTTTCTATAGAAATAAAATTATGACAAAATTTTCTGTAGAAATAAAATTTTGACAAAATTCTGTAAAGAAATTAAATTTTGACAAAATTTTCTATACAAATAGAATGTTGACAAAATTCTCTACAAAAATAAATTTTGACAAAATAAAATTTTGACAACAATTTCTATAGAAATAAAATTATCACAAAATTTGCTATAGAAATAAAATTTTAACAAATTTTTTTTATAGAAATAAAATTTGTAGCAAAATTTTCTATAGAAATAAAGTTGTGACAACATTTTCTATAGAAATAAAATGTTTATAAAATTCTCTAAAGAAATTAAATTTTGAAAAAAATTTTTGTAGAAATAAAATTTTGACAACATTTTCTATAGAAATAAAATTTCGAAAAAATGTTCTATAGTAATAAAATTTTGTCAAATTTTCTATAGTAATAAAATTATGACAAAATTTTCTATAGTAATAAAATTTTGACAAAATTTTCTATAGAAATAAAATTTCGAAAAAATGTTCTGTAGTAATAAAATTTTGACAAAATTTTCTATAGTAATAAAATTTTGACAACATTTTCTATAGAAATAAAATTTCGAAAAAATGTTCTATATAATAAAATTTTGACAAGATTTGCTATAGAAATAAAATGATGACAAAATTCTCTACAGAAATACATTTTGACAAAATTTTTTATAGAAATAAAATCATGACAAAATTTTCTATAGAAATAAAATTATGACAAAATTTTCTGTAGAAATAAAATTTTGACAAAATTCTCTAAAGAAATTAAATTTTGACAAAATTTTCTATACAAATAGAATGTTGACAAAATTCTCTACCAAAATAAATTTTGACAAAATAAAATTTTGACAACAATTTCTATAGAAATAAAATTATCACAAAATTTGCTATAGAAATAAAATTTTAACAAAATTTTTTTATAGAAATAAAATTTGTAGCAAAATTTTCTATAGAAATAAAGTTGTGACAACATTTTCTATAGAAATAAAATGTTTATAAAATTCTCTAAAGAAATTAAATTTTGAAAAAAATTTTTGTAGAAATAAAATTTTACAACATTTTCTATAGAAATAAAATTTCGAAAAAATGTTCTATAGTAATAAAATTTTGTCAAATTTTCAATAGTAATAAAATTATGACAAAATTTTCTATAGTAATAAAATTTTGACAAAATTTTCTATAGAAATAAAATTTCGAAAAAATGTTCTGTAGTAATAAAATTTTGACAAAATTTTCTATAGTAATAAAATTTTGACAACATTTTCTATAGAAATAAAATTTCGAAAAAATGTTCTATATAATAAAATTTTGACAAGATTTGCTATAGAAATAAAATTTTGACAAAACTTTCTATAGAAATAAAATGTTGACAAAATTCTCTAAAGAAATAAAATTTTGAAAAAAAAATTGTAGAAATAAAATTTTGACAATATTTTATATTGAAATAAAATTTTTACAACATTTTCAATAGAAATAAAATTTCGAAAAAATGTTCTGTAGTAATAAAATTTTGACAAAATTTTCTATAGAAATAAAATGTTGACAAAATTCTCTAAAGAAATTAAATTTTGAAAAAAAAAAATTGTAGAAATAAAATTTTGACAATATTTTATATTGAAATAAAATTTTTACAAAATTTTCTATAGAAATACAATTTCGAAAAAATTTTCTATAGCAATAAAATTTTGACAAAATTTTCTATAGAAATAAAATTATGTCAAAATTTTCTATGGTAATAAAATTGTGACAAAATTTTCTATAGAAATAAAATTTCCAAAAAGTGTTCTACATAAATAAAATTTTGACAAAATTTTCTATAGAAATTAAATATTCACAAAATTTTCTATAGAAATAAAATGTTGACAAACTTCTCTAAAGAAATTTAATTTTGACAAAATTTTCTATAGAAATAAAATTTTGACAAAATTTTCTATAGAAATAAAATTTTGACAAAATTTTCTGTAGAAATAATATTTTGACAAAATTTTCTATAGAAATAAAATTTTGACAAAATTTTCTATAGAAATAAAATTTTGACAAAATTTTCCGTAGAAATAAAATGTTGACAATATTTTCTATAGAAATAAAATTTTGACAACATTGCAGCATAGAAATAAAATTAAGACAATATTTTGTAAAGAAATAAAATTTTTTTTGTCAAAATTTTAGGGATTCCTTTAAGTTGGCAGAATTTAGCAAAACCTTTTGTTGCATTCTGCCAACTGACAGCTCTATCGTAAGGCTTGACATCACATAATATCCCACAAATTTTCAATAAGATTTAATTTCTCGCTTTGCTTTTACTATTACGTAGTGCATTTTTATACCCTTAACCAGGGTATAATAACTTTGATCTGCCCACAAATGAGCCTACTAGAAGTATAAATTTTACACAATTTTCATTTAATTTCACTTAATTTATTTTTTATATTAATTTTTTTTTTTTCATTAAAATTATATATAAAGACTTACAATAATTTATTCCAATGTTTCCCGTATATGCAATTTAGTTTCAACGATATTTACCTGTAAAGAAAAATATAGAATTTAATTTAGTATAAAAAATTCAATCATTAGACTTCATATTGTGTTGTTTAATTAATAAAAATATTGGCACTTCTATAAATATTTTATTTTTGGTTTTCCTAAAAGACCAATTAAATTTAAATTATATCTATGAGGCAATTTATTTTTCTAAAATTTACACTTATTTCTCATTTCCATTGGGAGGAAAAAATATATAATAAGAATTTTGCCTAATTTGCTTCACTACTTGTGACCCTAAAATATTATCCTTTTTCAATTTCATTTAGACTCTTCCATATATTTGGGTTTGACTCTATGTGGTCGTATTTCATTTTAATATTGTTGAAGGGCACAATCCATATAGTCAAGAATGAACCTTTAACAATAGCATAGGCAACAATGTTATTGTGCACGCACCCACAAACACACACACCAATGCATACATTCAAATATGATACGATTGCCTCTCAATTTCGCATACACCCACATGAATATATCATAGAGAGCATATAAATTATTGTTGTCTTTAATAATAATATAAAAAAATTCAATGGTTTCACCCAATGAAGGTCATATGAATATGTATAGATGTTGGGAGATAGGGACATGATTGCCACAGTTAGTAGGATTCTACCAAAAATGGTAAATTTTTTAATTGTTTTTATAGAATTAAAATGTTTTCAAAATTTTCTATAGAAATAAAAATTTGAAAAAATTTTCCACAGAAATAAAATGTTGACAAAATTTCCTATAAAAATAAAATGCTGAATAAAATTATCTATGGAATTAAAATTTTGACAAAATTTTCTATAGAAATAAATTTTTGAAAAAATTTTCTATAGAAATAAAATTTTGACAAAATTTTCTATAGAAAATAAATTTTGACAAAATTTTCTGTTGAACTAAAATTCTGACAAAATTTTCTATAGAAATGAAAATTTTGTGTAGATAATCATTGTCGGTAAATGCAACCCGAAATATTCAATAAATAATCGGAAGAAATAACACTTTGACAACATTTTCTATTGAAATAAAATGTTGACAAATTTTTTTTTTAAAATAAAATTTTGAAAAAATTTTATAGGATTAAAATGTTTACAAAATTTCCTGTAGAAATAAAAGTTTGAGAAAATTTTCTATAGAAATAACATTTTTGTGTAGATTATCATTGTTGGTTAAGCCACGCCACAAATATTCGATAAACAAGCGGAAGAAATAAAATTTTTTAAAAAATTTTCTATAGTAATAAAATTTTGAAAAAATTTCTATAGAAATAAAATTTTGACAAAATATTCAACAGAAATAAAATTTTGAGAAAATTCTTTAAAAAGTAAAAATTTTACAAAATTGTCTATAGAAATAAAATTTTTAAAAAATTATCTATAGAAACAAAATTTGGACAAAATTATCAATAGAAATAAAATTTTGACAAAATTTTCTATAGAAATGGAAATTTTGTGTTGATAATCATTGCAAATATTCAATAAATAATCGAAAGAAATAACACTTTGACAAAATTTTCTATATAAATAAAATTTGGACAAAATTTTCTATAGAAATAAACTTTTGACAACATCTTCTATAGAAATAAAATGTTGACAAATTTCTTATAGAAATAACATTTTGGAGAAATAAAACTTTGAGAAAATTAAATTTGCAAAAATTTTCTATAGAAATTACACTGTGGCAAAATTTCCTTCAAAAATAAAATTTTAAAACATTTTTTTATAAAAATAAAACTTTGAAAACAGTCCTTTAGAATTAAAATGTTGACAACATTTTCTATAGAAATGAAATTTTGAGAAAATTTTCTATAGAAATAAAATTTTTGTGTATATAGTCATTGTTGGTTAAGGCACGCCACAAATATTCAATAAACAAGCTGAAGAAATAAAATTTTGACAAAATTTTCTATAGTAATAAAATTTTGAAAAAATTTCTATATAAATAAAATTTTGACAAAATTATCTATAGAAATAAAATTTTAACAAAATTTTCTATAGAAATAAAATATTGACAAAATTTCCCATAGTAATAAAATTTTGAGAAAATTCTTTAAAAAGTAAAAATTTTACAAAATTATCTATATAAATAAAATTTTGACAAAATTTTCTCTAGAAATAAAATTTTGTGAAATTTTCTATAGAAATAAATCTTCGACAAAATTTTCTATATAAATAAAATATTGACAAAATTTTCTACAGAAATAAAATTTTGACAAAATTTTCTATAGAAATAAAATTTTGAGAAAATTATCTATAGAAATAAATCTTTGACAAAATTTTCTATATAATAAAATTACTTTGACAAAATTTTCTATATAAATAATATTATGAAAAAATTTTCTAAAGAAATAAACTTTTGACAACATTTTCTATAGAAATAAAATGTTCACAACATTTCTTATAAAAATAAAATTTGGGAAAAAAATAATTTTGCAAAAATTTTCTAAAGAAATTACATTGTGGCAAAACTTCCTTTAAAAATAAAATTTTAAGAAATTTTTTTATAAAAATAAAATTTTGAAAACAATTCTATAGGATTAAAATGTTGCCAACATTTTCTGTAGAAATTAAATTTTGACAAAATTTTCTATAGAAATAAAATTTTGACAAAATTTTCTATAGAAATAAAATATTGACAAAATTTACTAAAATTTTGGAGAAATAAAATTTTGAGAAAATTAATTTTGAAAAAATTTTCTAAAGAAATTACATTGTGGTAAAATTTCCTTTAAAAATAAAATTTTAAGAAATTTTTTTATAAAAATAAAATTTTGAAAACAGTTCTATAGGATTAAAATGTTGACATTTTCTGTAGAAATGAAATTTTGAGAAAATTTTCTATAGAAATAAAATTTTTGTGTATATAATCATTGTTGGTTAAGGCACGCCTCAAATATTCAATAAACAAGCGGAAGAAATAACATTTTGACAAAATTTTCTATAGGAATAAAATTTTGACAAAATTATCTATAGAAATAAAATTTTGAGAAAATTCTCAAAAAGTAAAAATTTGACAAAATTATTTGCAAAATTTTCTGTAAAAATAAAAGTTTGAGAAAATTTTCTATAGAAATAAAATTTTTCTGTAGTCATTGTTGGTTAAGGCACGTTACAAATATTCAATAAACAACCGGAAGAAAATTTTTTTTTTTTGCAAAATTTTCTATAGTAATAAAATTTTGAAAAAAATTCAATATGAATAAAATTTTGACAAAATTTTCTACAGAAATAAAACTTTGACAAAATTTTCTATAGAAATAAAATTTTGACTAAATGTTCTATAGAAGTAAAATATTAAAAAAAATTGAGAAAATTCTTTAAAAAGTAAAAATTTGACAAATTAACTATAGAAATAAAATTTTGACAACATTTTCTATAGAAATAAAGTTTTGACAAAATTTTCTATAGAAATAAAATTTTGTGAAATTTTCTATAGAAATAAATCTTTGACAAAATTTTATATAGAAATAAATCTTTGACAAAATTTTCTATATAAATAAAATATTGACAAAATTTTCTATAGAAATAGAATTTTGAAAAAAATTTCATATAAAAACTTCAAAACAATTTTTTTTATTTGGAATATTCCAAATTTTGTTTGAATATATTTGGCACGAGTGGCAACCGTGGCTGGGAATGGGGAATGACTATTACGAGTAGTTTCGAGACCTTAATACCCTTTAAGATATACCCACGCTTACACACACATACACCCATACTCACTCTTAAACACAAATGTCTGACAGTATGAATATATTCTGGCAATGTTGTCTTCGTGTTGAAGAGAACTTTAAAGTGATATCTCAAGATATCTTAGCCAAAAACAAAAATTTAACAAAAGAGAAAATGAAATCTTCAAATATTTTTAAGTTGCCATGGTTTTCTTAAAGAATTCTTAAAATTTTCCAGACAAACAAAGATGAGAATATCCATGGTCACAAGAAGCTTCATGTTCATGCTTGAAAACATAAATTGCTATAGTAGGCGATATACAAAGGATGTGAGGGAGGTTGGGGGCGGGAATGACAACGGGAAACAGAATTGCCAGCAGCTGTTGATGGTTACACAAAATGTGTTTTGTTCACAAACATGAGAATGCATATGCGAAGAAGACGCGAATATGGACTATTTTGAAAAACATCAACATCGATGTACAACAGCTCTTGGATTGGATAGTCAATGAATGAAATTCATGAGATGACTTACATAACCACTTTCTCCAAAAGTTCCATCCGGCGGAAACGGATGGCAAGCTACAACAGCAAGAATTCTCATACAACAGGACACCACCTCCGAGCCCCCTTACAATTTCGTCACAGGCAATTTCATTCCACTACACTCACTTATACGAAAAAGCCCACTCAAGTTAAATGCTTCAGTAAAGCCAAAAATAACAGCAACAACCCAACCATTTCAGCCCAAGCAAATATTGAGCCAGTTAGCATAAAATCTCTGAAGGAAGAGAGAGAGAAGAAGAGAGATAGACAGAGAGGGTTCGAAGGGCAAATTGCCAATGTTGTCGAAATTTTTGGCGAAGACAACTTAAATGGCAACAAGATTATAATTTCCTTTATTCCTTCGTTGTCGAAAAAAGGACTTTTGTAGAATAGCTATTTATGGGAAATGCTATGAAAATTCCATGGCAAATTAGTGGCCAACATTTTGTGTTGGAAACCAAGAGAAAACATCCGCATCCAAGTGTCTACATCATAGCAATACCATAACCAAAGAAGCCATCAAAAATGATTTACTGACCAAATGTTTACCTTTGGCAAGAAACGGTCTTAGGTCCTTAGATTTTTTAGTTTGCCTTTTGAAGGCATCTATTATGGGCAAATGACGCAGAAGTGTAGTATTTCAAAGGTATTCGGTAGATGCTCATAATAAACGATTCATGGAATTGTTTACAGAAAGAGAGAGAGCGCGAGGTTGAAATGAATGGCTTCCTTTTGATGAAGGCGAAATTCTTTCAAAAGTCTCAAAGAAAATGCATCTTCAAGAGAACTTTTAGGAAAAATGCGAAAAAAGAACAAAACCAATATGGGTAAACAAAATTGTTATACACAATAATTTGCAAATGGAAAAATAAAATTTTTGCGGTACTGGTGTTCAGAATAAACTTAAAATAGCTTCGCCGAAAATTTAAATCTAAAAAGCCTGCTGCATAAAAATGTCAATTAACTAAATATCTGTATATTTTCGAATGACTTTAAGGGTCACGAAAAGTGCTACCATTTTGTGTATGAATCACATGTTCAATCCCAATTTCACCCAGCAAATAAGACCGAGTCCTTGAATAAGATTAAAAACCCAATGAGCTCAATGGAGGAACTCTAGATCCAAAAACGTCTGTGGTTGTACTGTGGATCCTAATATCTTAGTATGGTATTGAATATACGTAGAACTCCGTGTGGGACCTTTATATACGAAGAACTCTCCGGGGTACCTGTATAAATAGATTCATAGAATTCATAGGTGGCAGCCCGATGTATCAGGCTCACTTAGACTATTCAGTCCATTGTGATACCACATTGGTGAACTTCTCTCTTATCACTGAGTGCTGCCCGCTTCCATGTTAAGCTCAATAACAAGGGACCTTCCTAGAGGACTCTATATCCGAACAACTCGGTGGAAGTAGATCCAACAAACTATGTGGAAAGACAGTAGCATCGTAAAAACCAGTAGTGAATGTATATATCGGAAGATATATGTGGGGGAATCGCAAACATGCAGGACTCATTGGGGGAACTGTAGATACGAAAAGTCTGTGGGGGAAAGTATGTTCGGCAGGAGAACTGTATCTCCGAAAAAGGGAACAGTAACCATTTGGATGATATTTTGGTGTTTTCTTTTGAGTATAAGTGGCATATTCCAAATTGAAATTGGTTAGATTTAATACTAACGTTTGATCGAAGCTAATATCATCGTCATATCAGATTTTATTACAATCAGCAGGCATTAGAATTTTATCGGGATCTACCGTCAGTGTTGCCAGGGAAAATTTTCGGTTTTCCCTACAAAGACAAAAAATTTCCCTACTTTCCCCTAAATTCTCAAAAAGTTTCCCTACATTTTACCATACAATATTTTACGTTCTATCGAAATAGGTTAGGTTAGGCTACACACAAAAAATTTTTTTCTGATTCAATCACGAAATTAATTTATCCAATTAATTTTTTAATTGACATGTCTTCAATCACGAAAATGATAATATCAATCACAGTTTTAATTGGGCATAGAACAAATTCTTGATTAAAAAATTAATTGATTTCATTACCAAATTTCAATTAATTTTTAATTGATTCAATTAAAAATTTAATTGATCTTGATTGCAAAACTCAATTAATTTATTAATTAAAAAAGGTAACTATTTTCAATTACATTCTGAATTGGCTAAGAATTTTTATTTGGATTAACAATTGATTGTTTGAAAAAAAATTTTTAATTAAAAATTTAAAAATTGTTCATCACTGACTTAGTCTTCCGAATTTGATTAAGAGTTAATTGTATCAATTAACTTTTTAATTCACAATTTTAAAATTTTCAATCATGGACTTAATTAACTTAATGTTTCTATCTTGATTAAAAAGTTAATTGTATCAATTAATTTATTAATTGAAAAAAAATCATCTTCAATTAACTTTTTAAGTGGAAATATTTTGATGATATCTTTTCTGTGTAGGTTAGATGGCAGCCCGATGTATCAGGCTCACTTAGACTATTCAGTCCATTGTGATACCACATTCTCTCTTATCACTGAGTGCTGCCCGATTCCATGTTAAGCTCAATGACAAGGGACCTCCTTTTTATAGCCGAGTCCGAACGGCGTTCCACATTACACTGAAACCACTTAGAGAAGTTTTGAAACCAGCATTACTGAGGTGGGATAATCCACCGCTGAAAAACTTTTTGGTGTTCGGTCGAAGCAGGATTCGAACCCACGACCTTGTGTATGCAAGGCGGGCATGCTAACCATTGCACCCTTCTATTGAAATAACATTTTGACAAAATTTTCCATATAAATAAAATTTTGATAAAATTTTCTATAGAAATAAAATTTTAACAAAATTTTCTATAGAAAAAAGTGTGACAATATTTCCTATAGAAATAAACTTATGACAAATTTTTCTATAGAAATAAAATTTTGAAAAAATTTTGACAAAATTTTCTCGAAAAATAGAATTTTGACAAAATTCTCTATAGGAATAAAATTTTTACAAAATTTTCTATAGAAATAAAAATGTGACAAAATTTCCTATAGAAATAAACTTATGACAACATTTTCTGTAGAAATAAAATTTTCTATAGCAATTAAACTTTCTGTAGAAATAAAATTTTGACAAAATTTTCTATAGAAAAATAAGAAAATTTTGTATAGAAATATAATTTTGACAAAATTATCTATGGAAATAAAATTTTGACAAAATATTCTATAGAAGCAAAAATGTGCCAAATTTCCTATAGAAATAAACTTATGAAATAAAATTTTGACAAAATTTTCTATAGAAACAAAATTTTAACAAAATTTTCTATAGAATCAAAATTTTAAGAAAATTTTTTATAAAAATAAAATTTTGACAAAATTTCCCTATAGAAATAAAATTTTGACAAAATTTTCTATACAAATAAAATTTTGGCAAAATTTTATATAGAAATCAACTTATGACAAAATTTTCTATAGAAATAGAATTTTGACAAAATTGTCTATAAAAATAAAATGTTGACAAATTTTTTATAGAAAAAAAGTTGGAAAAAATTTTCTATAGAAATAAAATTTTGACAAAATTTTCTATAGAAATAAAATTTTGACAAAATTTTCTATAGACATAAAATTTTTACATTTTCTGTAGAAATATTTATTTGGTAGACTTTCTATAGAAATAAAATTTGGACAAAATTTCCTTTAGAAATAAACTTATGACAAAATTTTCTATAGAAATAAAATTTTGAGAAAATTTTGTATAGAAATAAAATTTTGACAAAATTATCCATAGAAGTAAATTTTTTACAAAATTTTCTGTAGAAATAAAATTTTGACAAAATTGTCTATAGAAATAAAATTTTGAAAAAATTTTGTATATAAGTAAAATTTTGACAAAATTATCTATGGAAATACAATTTTGACAAAATTTTCTATAGAAATAAAATTTTTACAAAATTTTATATAGAAATAAAATTTTTACAAAATTTTCTATAGAAATAAAAATGTGACAAAATTTCCTATAGAAATAAACTTATGACAAATTTTTCTATAGAAATAAAATTTTTTGACAAAATTATCTATGGAAATAAAATGTTGACAAAATATTCTATAGAAGCAAAAATGTGCCAAATTTCCTATAGAAATAAACTTATGAAATAAAATTTTTACAAAATTTTCTATAGAAACAAAATTTTAACAAAATTTTCTATAGAAACAAAATTTTAACAAAATTTTTTATATAAATAAAATTTTGACAAAATTTCCCTATAGAAATAAAATTTTGACAAAATTTTCTATAGAAATAAAATTTTGGCAAAATTTTATATAGAAATCAACTTATGACAAAATTTTCTATAGAAATAGAATTTTGACAAAATTGTCTATAAAAATAAAATGTTGACAAAATTTTTTATAGAGAAAAAGTTGGACAAAATTTTCTATAGAAATAAAATTTTGACAAAATTTTCTATAGAAATAAAATTTTTACATTTTCTGTAGAAATATTTATTTGGTAGACTTTCTATAGAAATAAAATTTGGACAAAATTTCCTATAGAAATAAACTTATGACAAATTTTTCTATAGAAAAAAAAAATTTGACAAAATTTTCTATAGAAATAAAATTTTGAGAAAATTTTGTATAGAAATAAAATTTTGACAAAATTATCCACAGAAGTAAAATTTTTACAAAATTTTCTGTAGAAATAAAATTTTGACAAAATTTTCTATAGAAATAAAATTTTGAAAAAATTTTGTAGATAAGTAAAATTTTGACAAAATTATCTATGGAAATACAATTTTGACAAAATTTTCTATAGAAATAAAATTTTTACAAAATTTTATATAGAAATAAGATTTTTACAAAATTTTCTATAGATATAAAAATGTGACAAAATTTCCTATAGAAATAAACTTATGACAAATTTTTCTATAGAAATAAAATTTTCTATAGAAATAAATTTTTGACAAAATTTTCTATAGAAATAAAATTTTGAGAAAATTTTCTATAGACATAAGATTTTTACAAAAATTTTCTTTAGAAATAAAATTTTTACAAACTTTTCTGTAGAAATAAAATTTTAACAAAATTTTCCGCAAAAATAAAATTTTGAAAAAATTTTCTATAGAAATAACATTTTGAAAAAATTTTGTATAGAAATAAAATTTTTACAAAATTTTCTATAGAAATAAAATTTTTACAAAATTTTCTATAGAAATAAAATTTTGACAAAATTTTCTATAGAAATAACATTTTTACAAAATTTTCTATAAAAATAAACGTATGACAAATTTTTCTATAGGAATAAACTTATGACAAATTTTTCTATAGAAATAAAATTTTCCGTAGAAATACAATTTTGATAAAATTTTGTATAGAAATAAAATTTTGACAAAATTATCTATGGAAATTATCTATGACAAAATTATCTATAAATAAATTTTTTACAAATTTTTTATAGAAATAAAAATATGACAAAATTTCCTATAGAAATAGAATTTTGACAAAATTGTCTATAAAAATAAAATTTTGACAAAATTTTTTATATAATTAAAAATGTGACAAAATTTCCTACAGAAATAAACATATGAAATTTTTTTCTATTGAAATAAAATTTTGACAAAATTTTCTATTGAAATAAAATTTTGACAAAATTTTCTATAGAAATAAAACTTTGAGAAAATTTTCTATAGAAATAAAATTTTGACAAAATTTTCTATAAAAATAAAATTTTGACAAAATTTTTCTATAGAAATAAAATTTTTACAAAATTTTCTATAGAATTAAAAATGTGACAAAATTTCCTATAGAAATAAACTTATTAAAAAATGTTTCTATTGAAATAAAATTTTGAGAAATTTTTCGATACAAATAAAATTTTGACAAAATTTTTCATAAAAATAAAATTTTGAAAAATTTTCTCTAGAAATAAAATATTGACAAAATTTTCTATAGAAATACAATTTTAACAAAATTTTCTATAGAAATAAAATTTTAACAAAATTTTCTATAGAAATAAAATTTTGATAAAAGTTTCTATAGAAATAAAATTTTAATATTTTCTGTAGAAATAGTTATTTGGTAGATGTGTGGTAAAAATTTCTCCAAATTTCGGCAGAGAGTATTAAAAGTTTTCATTAAAATTAATTGGTACTTTTATATGTATAGACAAAAAAAAAAGTTAAAACTGATGTGTCACTTTAAAGAACTGACGAATCATTATACTTTACAGTTGACCATTTAGGATATGTATAATAGATGCATTTAATTTTTTCCACAAAACTTTTATACAAACTAAACTAGAGCAGGAAACTTTTCATATGAGGTCGTAAAGAAGAAAAGAAGCTTAAGGATATACATACGAGCATAATCGAGAACAATGATTGTGCTTAAGCAAAGGAAAGTTGAAATAAAAAATTTTCCCACAATTTTCAAGAAGGAGAAACGAATATACCATCACACATTGGGGTCAACCTTCTGCTCCAATAGAAATTGTAAAAAACCTAGAAAAAAATCATACACGTTATACCAAAGACTAAAGAACACTGAACTATACGAGAAAAGAGGACAAATTAAGTAAAAAAGTATATATTGTAGGATAAATATATTATGTATTAGAGAAATTTTTAACAATATAAATCAAATGGTAATTATATCTTTCATCGCAAGATTGGGAAGGACTATATTAAGTTCCTGTTTGGGAAATAAGGAATGAAATCACCATGTAGTTGGCTTCTACCTACTTTAGTTTTTTCATAGTTCCTTGCATCACAAACAATGCCATTGTTGTCGTCGACAATATTGCAGATGTTTTTCTTTGTTTTCTCTTCTTTGTGTTTACTTTTATTGCAACTTTTCCCTCATTTGTTGCATAGTCATGTACTATAATAGTTGCTCATTAGCTTTTTTTTCTAAAACGGAAATTAGATGTCATCTCAGCAGAAAAAAAACCAACTAAATATCCTAGAAATTATACAGAATGGGAAAATAAGCAGCACTGGCACAAGTGCAAACACAATTATCCGGAAGAAAACTAAACGTAAACATTATGTTTATGAATCCTTAGTACGCTCATGGAACTGCACTGCAGCAGTTGTGCTTTGTGAAGGTATTTTTTGGACTATGGTGTTTCTTGGTTGGGGGTATAATTCCTCGCCACTCAAAAAATCCACATAGTTTTCGTTTTAATGATGTGAGTAATAATTTAGGTTTTTTGGATTGCTGTGAATGCAATATCCTGCAAAAGCTTTAGGAAATTTATAATCTACAAAATAAATTAAAATACATTTCTATAGAAAAGTTAGTCAAAATTTTATTTCTATAGACAATTTGTCAAAATTTTATATCTATAGAAAATTTTGTCAAAATTTTATTTCTAGAGAAAATTTTGTCAAAATTTTATTTCTAATGAAAATTTTGTCAAAATTTAATTTCTTTAGAAAAGTTAATCAAAATTTTATTTCTATAGACAATTTTGTCAAAATTTTATTTCTACAGAAAATTTTGTCAAAATTTTATTTCTATAGAAAATTTTGTCAAAATTTTATTTCTATAGAGAATTTTGTCAAAATTTTATTTCTATAGAAAATTTTGTCCAAAATTTTATTTCTATAGAAAATTTTGTCAAAATTTTATTTCTATCGAAAGTTTTATTTCTATAAATAATTTTTTATTTCTATAGAAAATTTTCTCAAAATTTTATTTCTGTAGAACATTTTTTGTAAACATTTTATTTCTATAGAAAATTTTCTCAAAATTTTATTTTTATAAATAATTTTGCCAAAATTTTATTTCTATAGAAAATTTTGCAAAAATTTCATTTCTATAGAAAATTTTGTCAAAATTTTATTTCTTTAGAAAAGTTTGTCAAAAATTTATTTCTATTGGAAACTTTGTCAAAATTTTATTTCTATAGAAAATTTTTGCGAGATTTAATTTCTATAGAAAATTTTGTTCAATTTTTTTTTCTTTAAATAAGTTAGTCAAAATTTTATTTCTATAGAAAATTTTGTCAAAATGTTATTTCTATAAATTATATTGCCAATATTTTATTTCTATAGAAAATTTTGTCATAATTTTACTTCTAAAGAAAATTTTGTCAAAATTTTATTTCTATAGAAAACTTTGTCAAAATTTTATTACTATAGAAAAATTTTTTCAAAATTTTATTTCTATAGAAAATTTTTTGCAAAATTTAATTTCTATAGAAAATTTTGTAAAAATTTTATGTCTGTAGAAAATTTTCTCAAAATTTTATTTCTGTAGAACATTTTTTGCAAAATTTAATTTCTATAGAAAATTTTGTAAAAATTTTATTTCATTTGTTTTGTTATTGTTTTGTTCTTTAAGCATTTTTGTGGTTTTTTATTGCAGCTTAAAACCATACATTGACTAAACTACAAGTGTAGCTTAACCAACAGAGGAAAAGATTGAAAATTTTCTCAAAATTTTATTTTTATAAAAAATTTTGCCAAAATTTTATTTCTATTTCTATAGAAAAATTTGTCAAAATTTTATTTCTGTAGAAAAGTTTGTCAAAAATTTATTTCTATTGGAAACTTTGTCAAATTTTTATTTTTAATGAAGATTTTTCGAGATTTAATTTCTATAGAAAATTTTGTTCAAATTATTTTTTTCTTTAAAAAAGTTAGTCAAAATTTTATTTCTATAGAAAATTTTGTCAAAATGTTATTTCTATAAATAATATTGCCAACATTTTATTTCTATAGAAAATTTTGTCATAATTTTATTTCTATAGGAAATTTTGTCAAAATTTTATTTCGATAGAAAATTTTGTAAAAATTTTATTCCTATAGAAAATTTTGTAAAAATTTTATTCCTATAGAAAATTTTGTCAAAATTTTATTTCTATAGAAAATTTTGTCAAAATTTTATTTTGATAAATAACATTGCCAACATTTTATTTCTATAGAAAATTTTATCAAACTTTTATTTCTATAGAAAATTTTGTCAAAATTTTATTTCTATAGAAAATTTTGTCAAAATTTTATTTCTATAGAAAATTTTGTCAAAATTTTATTTCTATAGAAAATTTTGTCAAAGTTTTATTTCTATGGAAAATTTTGTCCAAAATTTAATTTCTAAAGAAAATTTTGTCATAATTTTATTTGTGTAGAAAATTTTGTCAAAATTTTATTTCTATAGAAAATTTTGTCAAAATTTTATTTCTATAGAAAATTTTGTCAAAATTTTATTTCTATAGAAAATTTTGTCAAAATTATATTTCTATAGAAAATTTTGTCACAATTTTATTTCTAAAGAAAATTTTGTCAACATTTTATTTCTATAGAAAATTTTGTCATAAATTTATTTCTATAGAAAATTTTGTCAAAATTTTACTTCAAAAAAAAAAATCTCAAACTTTTATTTCTATAGAAATTTTGTCAAAATTTTAGTTCTATTGAAAATTTTCTCAAAATTTTATATCTATAGAATATTTTGTCAATATTTTATTTTTATAAAAAATTTTGTCAAAATTATACTTCTATAGAAAATTTTGTCAAAATTTTATTTCTATAGAATATTTTCTCACAATTTTATTTCTATAGAAAATTTTATTTCTAAAGAAAATTTTCTCAAAATTTTATTTCACTTGAAAATTTTGTCAGAACTTTATTTCTCTTGAAAATTTTGTCAAAATTTTATTTCTATAGAAAATTTTCTTAAAATTTTATTTCTATAGAAAATTTTGTAAAAATTTTATTGCTATAGAAAATTTTGTCAATATTTTATGGCTTTAGAAAATGTTGTCAACATTTTTTATATCTATAGAAAATTCTGCCAAAATTGTATTTCTATAAAAAATGTTGTCAAAAGTTTATTACTTAAAAAAATTTTGGAAAAAATTTTATTTGTATATATAATTTTGCCAAGATTGGTTTTCTATAAATAATTTTGCCAAAATTTTAAATTTTTTATTTTGTATGCATTTTTGAAGCCCTGGTCATACAAATAATTCGACATCAGACTAGAATGTCTTAAAAGTGAGGTTTCGTTTTTACGACACTATGACCACCAAAAACACCCGATCTCAATCCGTTGGCCTTTTACGCCTGGAGCATTTTAGAAATTAAAGTTGACTAAAATTATTAAAAATTTGATATTCTTTCTTACATTTTTTGATTTTGAAAATTAAAAAAAAAAAAGAAAAAACAATATATTGTTGTTCTACACTCAAAAAAAAAAAAAAAAAAGAACCCTCTATTGCACTAAAGCCAATTTAATTATATTTTATTTCATGAAATTATTATGTTTGGAGAAAGTTTCCTTTACTCTAATAATTTTTTGCATACGTTGGTTAAATGAACTAAAAAACAGGGAAAAATTATACACAAATTAAGCATAAAGATTTACTAAATTCATATTCATTATTTCTTTAAATTTGTAAATTTTACTACAAAAGCGTCCATCATGACCTTCATATGTCACTAAAGACATTCTTGCAATTTTGAACTCCAATTTTTTCCTTCACACTACAAAATTTTCTTTAACAAGTGAAAAAAGTTATTAATGTCTAATAAATTTTCTTGAATTTGTCGAAAAATATTTACTTGTTTTGTGATATCGGCGTGATGCCACATACGCGTGTAGTACTGTTTAGTTTAAATTTTCTAAAAATTTTCAAAATTTTCTAAAATTAATCAAAAGTTTTCTTCCTGGTGGGTTCACTGTTTTTTCAGTGTACATTTCAGCTACCCTGTATGGGTCGAACAAGTTACATTGGGAGCGCAAAACAATACTTCGGTATTTTGTCAAATATTTCAATTTATTCCGAAAAAAATGTAACATACTGATCAATCAAACCATCGGGGGCTTCTATTTTGTCTCCATCGACCCAATTTTTGGAAAATGCTGAAAGGTGATGCGTTATTGATCGTAACTAGTGTAGTAATCAGAAGGATCGATGTCTGGGCTATACGGAATGTGGGGAAGAAATTCACATTTGAGTGCTTCAGAATATCTTAATATTTGTAAATTTTACCAACGATACGCCCATCATGAACTTCATATGATACTAAAAACATTTTTGAAAGTGAAGTGAAAAAAAATATGTCTAATAAAATCACTTGAATTTGTCCAAAAATATTTTATTTGTGAAATCGGCGTGATATCTGCGTTTGTAGTACAGTTTAGTTACGTTTTTTGAATGAAACTAATTTTTCCAAAATTAACCAAAATTTTTTCTTCTTGGTCGGTTCACTGTTTTTGAGTGTAGTTACATGGCGATTTAACCTTTATATTAGAGATACCTAATAATGTCTATTCTCAATAGAAGATATACAAGCGTTTGTTTTACGTTTTGTTTTATATAAAATGCCATAGAAACTACTTTAAGCTAATAGGAATCATTTACGGAAACTTTAAACAAAAGTGAACATTGTTAAAAGTCGCAAGTATTAAATTTCCTTTATCTTCTATTCATTTCCCCAACACGTTATACTTATTATGTTCTTCCATTTTTACTATGGAGGACACTTAAATCCTTGCCAAATGGACCAATTCAAAAATGAGTTACAATTCCATGTTACTTCGTGTAGGAAACATGTCACGTACTTTAAAATGACATTATTTTACATTACTCATCACTCGAGCGTATGCTCTAACAAAACCAGCTTAGGCACACTCATACACACACCCATACACAATTTCATATCACCCACGCCCAAACAATAACATCTCTATTGCTCCTCGGTGTAATGGGTGTACAGAGAGTAAGATAATAACAGTGTGTCTGTTAGAATGATGTGGTTGAATTTTAAATGAAAGCAATGAGAATTCCTAAGTATGGATGTGTGTGTTGTTGTTGTTGTTGAGTGAGTGTAAAATAAAAGTTTACTGAGGGGAATGCCTTTGTACTCCCATTTGTTGTAAGTTAGCAATATAAGCTTGTATTTCAAGCGTCATCAATGTTGTATACAGCGTCGAGTCGTGGTATGAACGAATTAATAAAACATTTAAGTGCAAGAAAAATTAAGCTTACTAACGTGTGAATGTTTTTGTTTACTGTCAGACTTCCATACATCTGTCTGTCTGTCCGTATATTTGTCTCTTCTCATATCCCTTGAACATTCTCTCAGCACTTTTTCTTGCATTTACTGTGTTGGTATTTTATTTTGTTTGTGTTTTTTTTTTTTACTTAAATGATAGAATTTTTAAAAATATTTCCATCAACAAACATCAACATCACAGACATCACTATAAGAAATATATGTGACATTGTTATTATATGAATGTCAGTGTCTAAATCATTTTGAGAAAGAACGGGAGAGTGAGAGAGAGGTAGAGGTAAAGAAAGTGTGAGAATAAGAGTGTATGTCTAAGGGATATAGCATGTATTTGTATAATATAATATTTAATCACCATACCTAGAGAACAATAGAAATTTCTCCATCACTGGTGGTGTGCTGGCATGTGTATGTGTGTGTATGCATATGTATGTCAACAAAAACCTTAATAACACATTCTCTTAGGATGTGATCTACAGAACATAGTATATGCTCTAGCTAGCTTTGAACAGTGAAAAGCAATGTCTGATGGATTTTCTCTGTTCTAATATTTAAATGCATGCCATGTGCTATAACATCTACCATCATCTCTGGTAAGTAGAGCGCGACTGAAACATGTTATTAGTAGTTTTATACCGGATATTTAATACTCATCATATCAACAACAAAACACACACACACACACTTATATATCTAACATACAAATCATATACAATTTGAGAACACGTCTACATATGTATGTATGTCTACTCGTATATAGTTATCAAAGAAATAGACATTTTTATGACAGGACCAGAAGAATAGAATGTAGATGACATGCGAAATGTTCACTTGTAAACTATAGCAAATCTCTTTGTTGTTGATAATGAATGTTTAATGGAAGTAATAATGTCTACGAAGATTGCCTTTTATATTTCGAGATTAGAGAACAAAAAGAAAATATGAATCATCAAAATCATCGCTTTATTATTTTTTTATAAATATTCCTATACACTTTTCCATGCTTTTGACCCCATTGTGGAAGCCTTTTGCCACTCTGACTGAAGTATCTCCAACACATGCATTCTGAACGCATCAATCGCTTCTTCAGGTGTCGAAAAACGTTGACTTCTCATTTTATTTTTTATGTACGGGAATAAAGAAATGTCATTCGGTGCCGAGTCACAACTATACGGCGGATGACCCATCAAATCGATGCTTTGATTAATCCAAAATGTCGTTGTTTGAGCAGAGGTATGAGAGCCCAGTGTTGCCAGAAAAATTTTCGGTTTCCCTACGTTCCAAAAAAAAATCCCTACAATTTCCCCTACAATAGTTTTCGTTAAACTTAAACAAAATTTACAAAACAAAAATTATTCTATGACATTATTATATTAAAACATATGAAAATGCAACGTATATTACATAAAATTAAATTTTTATTACCACCACGCTTACCAAAGTTGGGAGATTTTTTCTGTTTGGTAGATTGGTCGAATTCTTGATGTTTTGGTAGATTAAATCTATATTTTATTTCTAAATTTTCTTGAGGTTTTGGTAGATCAAATCTCTATCTTATTCTATTTTATTTCTAAAATTTTGGAAAAAGTTTCTATAATTTTTTTTTGAAATTTTTTTCTACTGAAATAAAATTTTGACAAAATTTTCTATAGAAATAAAAATTTGAGTAAATTTTCTATAGAAATAAAATTTTGACACAATTTTCTATAGAAAACAAATTTTGACAAAATTTTCTATAGAAGTAAAATTTTAACAAAATTGTCAATAGGATTAAAATGTTGACAAACTTTTCTATAGAAATATTTGTTTGGTAGATTTGTGGTAAAATTTTCTTAAAATTTTGGTAATTTTTTTTTGGCTTAGTGGTAACCGTGGTTACCACACATTATTAAAGATCAAGCCTTGCCGGCTTCTTTCCTATTCTAGAGACACCAAAATGTAAAAAATATTAGAAATTGTGTTGAGTGACCTCGTAACCTCATTTAAAGTCCAACTATCTAAATTGGTGTAAAATTGTTTAAAAATATTAAGTTGCTAATATTCTTAACAATGAGTCGGTCCTTTCAATGTCAACTGTTAACTGTTTCTATTTCTTAGTTGACCTACCCCATTTCCCCGAAAATTTAAAGAAATTGGGAAAATTTTAAATTTCCATGAAAATCGGGCAAGGAGGACGTGCCTCTCCGAGCAGATAGCGATAAATCACTTAACCTACCTTCACTTTATAGCTTTCCCAACCATCTCTGTAAATTCCAAGTAAATCGAATAAGTTTAAATTTTTCAATATTCCAAAAATGGGAGTTTCCCTTCACCGATCAGATATGGAAAAACTATATACATTGTATTAATTTATTCAATTTCTCTCAAATTAAGATTTCCCTTACACGATCACATATCCATGAACATTTGAAGAAAATTGGGGAACTTTTCTTCAAGTTTTAAAAATGTAAGAAGCCCCTCCCCGGCCAAATATCGAGTTTTTTCTGCAGACAATCATGAACCTTCACAAAAAATTTTAAGAAAATCAGGGAAATTTTCTTCAAGTTTTGTAGATGCCGGGCAAAAAAGCCCCTCCCTGGTCAAATATCCACTTTTTTCAACCTTCCCAGCAAATTTGAACATTTAAACCCTCCATGAACATTTAAACAAAATTGAGGAATTTTATTTTTAAAGTTTTGAAAATGTCAGGCAAGAAGCCCCTCCCTGGCCAAATATTGGTTTTCTTCTGAAGACTATCATCAACCTTCCCAGCAAATTTGAAGAAAATCGAGAAAATTCGAAATTCGAGAAGATAAAATGGTTGCGACAAACATGTTATATGTTCGCCGTCCAAAAATAACATTTTGTTCTTGAGACATGTTTGAGGTGATCATATCCCTTCTCTGGGTGTATATTTATAAAAACATCATCATCAACAACAAAACTAGCAAACAAAGTGAATTTTGTTTGGAATGCCCCATATGTTTAAGTTCATGTAGACATGATCTTTGTAAATAATACCGCATAATACTGAAAGGAAATTAAGCACAAGGTATTACACTCATATATATGGAGAAACCTTTTAGGATTACCAGCGAATATTATATGAATACAATTTCGGATTCTATGTTTGATAGGGCTTTTTGGTATAAAAGTTTACATGAATAATGGGAAAATTAAATTATGAATTGTTAGGTTATGGGGGGGCTTAGGTAAATTTATCTCATAGGTCGAATCGCCTTCGAAGGAGTATTGGCAAAGGCAATTCAGTTTACTGAACCCTTTCATTTAATTTCCAATTTAGCATACCTGTAAATTTCAAACGAATATTTGCAAATTTTACCTGAAATTAGAAAAAATAGAATTTAGTTTATTATCAATAAAGGTTATAAAATCTTGTTTAATGCATTAAATAAAAAACATAAAATTTAGTTTATTAATTTAAATTGGAAAAATTAAATGGAATTCATTAAATAAAAACGCAAATATGTAAAAGTAATATACAAAGAAAACAAAGGACCTTATTTTCCCAGAATTTGTGAAAACAGTATAAGCCCATTTATATGTTCCGTAAATGTTTTACCATCTGCATGGTTTAATCATACGCAAAATGTAAAGGACACCACAAATACTTCACAATGTTCCTGAATAGTTTAAAAAATCCCTACGTTTTCCATTTAAATGTTCTTTTCTTGGTCCCATATTTCTTACCATCTTATGTTCAATATGCATTTCAATGAAAATCCTTATGACAATATAATTCCCAAACAAATTTGCATTTGTACATTTTTTATACTCCTTTCTCTCTGTATCTGTCTCCTTCTATTCCGATAACAATAAGGATACATTCATTAATCCATGTTTTCTTTAGATCGTGATTTTCATACTGAAGAGAAGATTTGCAGGTTTTTGTTTTTCTTTTCCGAGAAGCTTTGTTCCTTTCATAACAAACCGTATTAAAATTTTTGCAACTCGATCTGGTTGTATTACATTTGTGTTGGTATTTTTAACAGAATTATGTGTTACAAACAGAGTACAACACAAATGTGCAAAGCCTAGCAAAAGCATTATTTAATATTCATTATTAGTACAGGAGAAGAGAATATAAAGGGGGGTGAGGGTGAATGTACGAAAAGAATCTAACATCTATGTGGATTGATTACATTAAGGGAGTGCTAATTAAATTTTTGCCAAAGTGTGCTAGTGTGTGTGAGTGTGTTTATTTTGCTCAGATTATGGATATTTGGATTTTGAACAGATGCATTTGTGATTATTTGGGAATGTATATCAAACTTTGTTACACGAAAACTGATTCCAAATAATCCCAGTAAAAATAAAATAAATTAAAATTTTCATTTAAATTTCAGTTTAATTTTTTTAAGAGAAAAATTTCTTTTTGTTTACGAAGCCGCATGTTTGACTCGGAATCAATACCATAACATATCTAACATTTTTTTTAATTTTAATTTTATGTTTAATTTAAATTAAAATAAATTGATTTTAATTTAAATGTTAAATTTAATCTAAATATTAATTTTAATTTCAATGTCAGTCTTAATATTAATTTTAACTTAATATTTAGTATGGGAACTATCGAGAACAGTTTTTACGGTGAAATGTTCATGCAATTGAGAATATATACTGGTCCCACTAATGTCTCATCGAAACTTACCACAGATAAATACTGATCTTTGACGGGGCTTCATCGCCAAACATTGAATTAATGCCCCGTTAATTTCAATTTCAATTTTAATTTTACTTTTAATTCATTAATTTTTTAT
The DNA here is from genome assembly GCF_050003625.1 of Haematobia irritans. Classification (NCBI taxonomy): domain Eukaryota; kingdom Metazoa; phylum Arthropoda; class Insecta; order Diptera; family Muscidae; genus Haematobia; species Haematobia irritans. Next base: position 157,319,255 of record NC_134399.1, read on the forward strand.
ACCCTCCACCATAGGTATATTAACTGTCATTCCGTTTGTAACACATCGAAATATTGCTCTAAGACCCCATAAAGTATATACATTCTGGGTCGTGGTGAAATTCTGGGTCGATCTGAGCATATCCGTCCGTCCCTCCGTCCGTCTGTTGAAATCACGCTAACTTCCAAACGAAACAAGCTATCGACTTGAAACTTGGCACAAATAGTTGTTATTGATGTAGGTCGGATGGTATTGCAAATGGGCCATATCGGTCCACTTTTACGTATAGCCCCCATATAAACGGACCCCCAAATTTGGCTTGCGATTGCTCTAAGAGAAGCAAATTTCATCCGATCCGGCTGAAATTTAGTACATGGTGTTAGTATATGGTCTTTAACAACCATGCAAAAATTGGTCCATATAGGTCCATAATTATATATAGCCCCCATATAAACGGACCCCCAAATTTGGCTTGCGCTTGCTCTAAGAGAAGCAAATTTCATCCGATCGGGCTGAAATTTGGTACATGGTGTTAGTATATGGTCTCTAACAACCATGCAAAAATTGGTCCATATCGGTCCACTTTTACGTATAGCCCCCATATAAACGTACCCCCAAATTTGGTTTGCGCTTGCTCTAAGAGAAGCAAATTTCATCCGATCCGGATGAAATTTGGTACATGGTGTTAGTATATGGTGTCTAACAACCATGCCAAAATTGGTCTATATCGGTCCACTTTTACGTACTGCCCCCATATAAACGGACCTCCCAAATTTGGCTTGGTGTTAGTATATGGTCCCTAACAACCATGCCAAAATTGGTCCACATCGGTCCATAATTATATATAGCCCCCATATAAACCGATCCCCCGATTTGGCTTGCAGAGCCTCTAAGAGAAACAATTTTCATCCGATCCGGCTGAAATTTGGTGCATGGTGTTAGTATATGGTCTCTAACAACCATGCAAAGATTGATCCACATCGGTCCATAATTATATATAGCCCCCATATAACCCGATCCCCCGATTTGGCTTGCGGAGCCTCTAAGAGAAGCAAATTTCATCCGATCCGGCTGAAATTTAGTACATGGTGTTGGTATATGGTCTCTAACAACCATGCAAAGATTGATCCACATCGGTCCATTATTATATATAGCCTCCATATAAACCGATCCCCCGATTTGGCTTGCGGAGCCTCTAAGAGAAGCAAATTTCATCCGATCCGATTGAAATTTGGTACATGGTGTTGGTATATGTTCTCTAATGACCATGAAAAAGTTGGTCCACATAGACCCATAATTATATATAGCCCCCATATAAACCGTTCCCCAGATTTGACCTCCGGAGCCTCTTAGAGGAGCAAAAGTCATCCGATCCGATTGAAATTTGGTACATGGTGTTGGTATATGTTCTCTAATGACCATGAAAAAGTTGGTCCACATAGACCCATAATTATATATAGCCCCCATATAAACCGTTCCCCAGATTTGACCTCCGGAGACTCTTAGAGGAGCAAAAGTCATCCGATCCGATTGAAATTTGGTACATGGTGTTGGTATATGTTCTCTAATGACCATGAAAAAATTGGTCTACATCGACCCATAATTATATATAGCCTCCATATAAACCGATCCCCCGATGTGGCTTGCGGAGCCTCTAAGAGAAGCAAAAGTCGTCCGATCCGATTGAAATTTGGTACGTGGTGTCGGTATATTGTCTCTAACAACCATGCCAAAATTGGTCAATATCGATCCATAATTATATATAGCCCCCATATAAACCGATCCCCAGATTTGGCTTGCGGAGCCTCTAATAGAAGCAAATTTCATCCGATCCGGTTGAAACTTGGTACGTGGTGTCAGCATATGATATCGGTTCATAATCATGGTTGCCACTCGAGCCATAACTAATTTTCCAAAGTTTTATTTCTATAGAAAATTTTGTTAAAATTTTATTTCTATAGAAAATTTTTGTTAAAACTTTATTTCTATAGAAAATTTTGTCAAAATTTTATTTCTATAGAAAATTTTGTCAAAATTTTATTTCTATAGAAAATTTTGTCAAAATTTTATTTCTATAGAAAATTTTTCCCAAATTTTATTTCTATAGATTTTTTTCTCAAATTTTACTTCTATAGAAAACGTTGTCAAAATTTTATTTCTATAGAAAATCTTGTCAAATTTTTATTTCTATAGAAAATTTAGTCAAAATTTTATTTCTGTAGAAAATTTTGTTAAAATTTTATTTCTATAGAAAATTTTGTGAAAATTTTATTTCTATAGAAAATTTTGTTAAATATTTTTTATGTCTATAGAAAATTTTGTCTAACTGAATTATATATGTATTTGATCGATCTTTTTATACCCACCACCATAAAATGGTGAGTTTGTCATTCCGTTTGTAACACATCGAAATATCGATTTCCGACTATATAAAGTATATATATTCTTGATCAGGGAGAAATTGTAAGACGATATAAGCATGTCCGTCTGTCCGTCTGTCTGTCTGTCTGTCTGTCTGTCTGTTGTAATCACGCTACAGCCTTCAATAATGGCGCTATCGCCCCGAAATTTGGCACAGATTCGTTTTTTGTTTGCAGGCAGGTCAAGTTCGAAGATGGGCTATATCGGTGCAAGTTTTGATATAGTCCCCATATAAACCGACCTCCCTATTTGGGGTCTTGAGCCTATAAAAACCGTAGTTTTTATCAGATTTGCCTGAAATTGGAAATCTGGAGGTATTTTGGAACCATAAAGAGGTGTGTCGAAAATGGTCCGTATCGGTCCATGTTTTGGTATAGCCCCCATATAGACCGATCTCCCGATTTTGCTTCTTGGGCGTCTAGAAACTATATTTATCATCCGATTTGCCTGAAATTGGAAATCTAGATGTATTGTGGGACTATAAAGAGGTGTGTCGAAAATGGTTCGTATCGGTCCATGTTTTGGTATAGCCCCCATATAGACCGATCTCCCGATTTTGTTTCTTACGCGTCTAGAAACAGTATTTTCTATCCGATTTGTCTGAAATTGGAAATCTAGAGGTATTTTGGAACCATAAAGAGGTGTGTCGAAAATGGTCCGGGTCGGTCCATGTTTTGGTATAGCCCCCATATAGACCGATCTGCCGATTTTGCTTCTTGGGCGTCTAGAAACTATATTTACCATCCGATTTCCCTGAACTTGGAAATCTAGAGGTATTTGAGGACCATAAAAAGGTGTGCCGAAAATGGTGCTCATCGGTCCATGTTTCGGTATAGCCCCCATATAGACTGATCTCCCGATTTTGCTTCTTGGGCTTCTAGAAACTATATTTTCTATCCGATTTTCCTGAAATTGAAAATCTAGAGTTCTTTTGGGACCATAAAAAGGTGTGTCGAAAATGGTGCCCATCGGTCCATGTTTTGGTATAGCCCCCATATAGACCGATCACCCGATTTTGCTTCTTGGGCTTCTAAAAACTATATTTACCATCCGATTTGCCTGAAATTCGAAATCGAGATGTATTTTTAGACCACTAATAAGTGTGCCGAAATTGAGGTATATCGAGGTCCATTTTTTGGTATAACCCCCATATAGACTGATCTCTCGATTTTTACTTCTTGGGCGTCTAGAGACTATATTTTTTAGCCGATTTGTTTGAAATTGAAAATCTGGAGGTATTTTAAGATCACACATATGTGAGTAGCAAATGATGCCTATCGGTCCATGTTTTGGTATAGCCCCAATATAGATCGATCTCCCGGCTTTATTTCTTGGGCTTCTAGAATCTGTAGTTTTTATACGATTTGCTGGAAATTAGTAATCTATAATGAAATTTTAGACAAACGAAATTTCCTTTTCGTATAAAGTATTTTCGTTTATTCAACCATTGTCTTTGAAATTTGTGTCAAAAAAAAAAAAAAAAAAATTAGCTTGTCTAAAATTACGTTTCTCAAAAAAGAAACCACTTCTTTCATGGTCATGAACATTGCTTGAAACTGAAAGTAGAATTTTCCAGATTTAACTCATCGTATTTGTTTAAATAATGGCGGAAAAAATCTACAGATTTAAGATTTCAAATCAAGTCGTAATTTCATCATATACACGATATGTTTATAATTCTCTAAAACTCAAACAAAATTGGTTCTCATAAATCCAGAATCTGATCTGGTCTTCATTGACTTGCTTGGGAGAAGATTTGTCATCAAACCCCCTACAATTCTATATATTATCAAGTAACGCACTACGACGAAGAGGTTTCAAAGTAAACTATTATATTTGATTCATGGTGGTGGGTATTTAAGATTCGGCCCGGCCGAATTTACTGCTTTATATACTTGTTTGATTTAATATAACCACGTATGGACTTACATACAATTTAGAAGACGGTGTTAGGAGGTTTTAAGATACCTTGCCATGGGCAAGCGTAAGCAAGTAATTAGATTGTGGATGGCAGTGTTTAGAAGAAGTTTCTGGTGGAGGGCACATAAGCTTCGGCCCGGCCGAACTTACGGCCGTACATACTTTTTTTTTTTTAATTTTAATGTCAAGTTTAAATGTATGCATTACTTCAATGTTTAGGATAGGTTAGGTGGCAGCCCGATGTATCAGACTCACTTGGACTATTCAGTCCATTGTGATCCCACATTGGTGAACTTCTCTCTTATCACTGAGTGCTGCCCGATTCCATGTTAAACTCAATGACAAGGGACTTCCTTTTTATAGCCGAGTCCGAACGGCGTTGCACATTGCAGTGAAACCACTTAGAGAAGTTTTGAAACCCTCAGAAATGTCACCAGCATTACTGAGGTGGGATAATCCACCACTGAAAAACTTTTTGGTGTTCGGTCGAAGCAGGAATCGAACCCACGACCATGTGTAGGCAAGGCGGGCATGCTAACCATTGCATCACGGTGGCTCCCTACTTCAATGTTTGGCGAAGAAGCTTTTGACAAAATTTTCTATAGACATAAAATTTTTACAAAATTGTCTATAGAAATAAAATTTTGACTAAACTTTCTATAGAAATAAAATTTTTACAAAATTCTCTATAGAAATAAATTTTGACAAAATTTCTATAAAAACTAAATTTTGAGAAAATTCTCTATAGAAATAAAAGTTTGACAAAATTTCTATAAAAACAAAATTTTGAAAAAATTCTGTATATAAATAAAATTTCTGACAAAATTAAAATTAAAGTTAAATCTAAAAGTAAAATTTTAAATAAAATTAAGATTAAAAATTAATTAATTAAAAATGAAAAATTAAAATTAAATTTAATATAATTTAATTTAAGCTGGTTTAATATAATTATAATTATATAATATAATTAAAATTAAAACCAAATTTTTAAATTAAATTAAAATTAAAACTAAACTTTTAAATAAAATTTAAATTTTAAATAAAATTAAAATTAAATTTAATATAATTTAATTTAAGTTGATTTAATATAATTTTAATTATTTTATTTAAATTTATTTAAATCCCAATGTTACCTATTTGTTCTATTGGTTCTTTTTTTATATTTTACCTATTGGTTCTCTAAACCATTTTAATCCCAATGGCCCAAAAATTTTACTCATAATTGTATTGGTTTGTTAGGTGTACCAGATTAAAATGTATGTTTGTAGTTTGCATTGCTCTACCAGCAACCTTTCGACAATGAACAACTTTCTCATTATTATAATTTTTCTATAAGCACAACATTATTATTAATATTTTATGTGTGAGCAGTTCTCCCCCCATACATACATCAATATAATTACCATTCGAATTTCCATATAGATCCATATTCACGATTTCCCCATATCCATGTGAGTGTGATTTGCCATACAGGGTATAATGTGTGTGAGAGAGTTTGTGGCTGAGAGTGTATGTAGGAGTATAATTAAATCATGTTATGGCGAATGAAAAGAAAAAAATATAAATTGCTGGCTTTGTGTTGCTTTAGTGGTTTCATTGTTTCCATTTATAAACAATGAGAGGAAAAAAATTGAGTGTATATAAATTTGTATGCTCTCGTATGCTCTCATACATATATGGATAAAAAAATGCAAAAATTCATTAACAATAGCCTGGATGTTTATTGGTGGTGGTGGACGGGGGGCGTATATGGAATTTGTTGTTTAAATTCGATTAGTTCGTGTAGGGTTATGAGAAAAGCTATTGTCTAATGGATGAAAATATGGATTTATATGCATGTACACCAAACTCTGTTATGTTTTATATAATAACCTTTTACGTGTACTAATTTAATAGCAGCCTTAAAGTAGGCAATGAAAACTTTCATAAAAGCATTGCTAATCTCATTGCTAGTGTTTCGATAATATTTAAGCTTCATATTAATGATATAATTTAATTTTGAAATATATGAAATTTCTTTTCAAAAATTTACCCTATCGTATTAATAATAAAGTTTTGAGCATGAAAACTTTTTTCTTAAATAATGTTTTGCATTATTCCATCTAGAAGTAGATGAAATTTTACTCTTCTCTATTTGCGTAGAAAATTTAATTTAAAATTTTAATTTAAAATTTTATCAAATCAAACAATAAAGAAAACTAACACACAGCCATGGAGAACACAATACTGCTCCTTTGTCTCGCTGTATTGAATGCATATTTGGTTAAATTTCAACAGCAACTTAAAAAGTTTCGTGTGATTTCTTCTCCAGACTAGGGAGGTAAGGAAAATAAGTTGAACATTTTTTTTGGTGTTGCCTTTAAACCAGCATGTTTTCGGCAAAGCTACACAGAAAAAATTTTCATCAAAATGTGTCCAATTACAATTTTAAATTGAATTTTTTATTGATTCAACAAATTGTTAAATTCAAATAGAAATCATTCACAAGAACACAAAAAAAAAATTCTTTTTGGTCTTCAGTCACGAAATCAATGGATCCAATTGATGTTTAATATAATAATAATGTCTGCAATCACAGAAATGATATATCAATTAAGATTTTTTTTATTGAAAGTAAATTAATTGATCTGATTAAAAAAATAATTGATAATATTAATTTTTTTGATTGATTTTTGTTTTAATTTAAAAAATTGTTGAATCGATAAAATTTTTAAATGAATATTTTTTAGAACTCAATTAAGATTTTACATGGAAAAATTGTCGTGAAAATTTTTTCTGAGAATTTATAAAATTAATTAATTTTTGAATTGGATCAATTATTTTTTTTATTGAGTGTCTGTGACATTTTAATTAAAAATTATTTAAATCAATTAATTTTGTGATTGAATACAAAAAAAAATTTTGTGTATGATTTTGTGAAGTTAAAGAAATTTTGAAATACAGAAAAAAAATTAAAACTCAGTTTAAAATATAACTCATATCGAAAATGTATATCATTTTATGGGACCCCTAACCAATATTTTGTATTTGATATAAAGAAAGTCTGGTTTTTCAAATTTAAAAAAAAAATCGAAAAAATCGCCTCGTTTTTCACACCCTAACACACAGTGTGTCAGTGTTGTGCTTTGGTAATGCTTTATTCTTTTGCCGCCCCTTTCTAGAAATTTTGTCAGTCTTTGTGCCAGCAGTAGTCATCAAGTACTTTTCTTCTGCCATTTGCGTCTTTACTTTCATCCATTGACTTGGTTAAAACTTCCATAGTCAGGGACATGAAAAAATCCGTGAATTAATAAATGGACGAATTGCTATGGAATGCGAGAAAATAGAGGAACAGGAGAACGAAAGATTCTTAAATGAACAAAAAAAAAAAAAAAAAAAAAAACAGAAACTTGAAAGGAGACCTTAAAAGGAGATCACTACCCAAAAAAATTAAAGCGAGCGTAACCGGCTTTATTATACCCAACTCCCACACATTTTTTGAGTGGAGTTTCAGAGACACAGCAATTTTTTCTGTAACCATTTTTAGGCCCATAAAGGGTGGCAGATATGTCTCGCAATCAACTTGAGGTTGTTGATATGATAATATGAACTATGGCGAGGACGTTGGGTATGGGTCCTGGTATAGGAAGTGGTACTGGAAGAGTGCCTCTTTCTTACAGGCTTCCACCGATTTGCGGGACTATAGGTTAATTAACATACTCGCCTTCATTAGGGTTTCTGATTGGATGTTTTATGCCATTTTTAGGAAGAAAATTTTGTCAAAACTTTATTTCTGTAGAAAATAGTGTAAAAATTTTATTTCTATAGCAAATTTTGTCAAAATTTTATTTCCATCGAAAATTTTGTCAAAATTTTATATCTATAGAAAATTTTGTCAAAATTTTATATCCATAGAAAATTTTTTTTCTATAGACAATTTTGTCAAAATTTTTTTTCTATAGGAGAATGTTGTAAACATTCTATTACTATAGAAAAATTTTGTCAACATTTTATATCTATAGAAAATTTTGCCTAAATTTTATTTCTATAGAAAATTTTGTCAAAATTTTATTTCTATAGACAATTTTGTCCAAATTTTATTTCTATAGTAGAATGTTGTCAACATTTTAGAACTATAGACAATTTTGTTAAAACCTTTTTTCTATAGAAAATTTTGTCAAAATTTTATTTCTGTAGAAAATTTTGTCGAAACTTTATTTTTAAAGAAAATTTTGTCAAAATTTTATTCCTATAGAAAATTTTGTCCAAATTTTATTCTATCGAAAATGTTGTCAAAATTTTATATCTATAGAAAATTTTATCAACATTTTATTTCTATGGTTGGATGTTTTATGGCATTTTTAGGAAGAAAATTTTGTCAAAACTTTATTTCTATAGAAAATTGTGTAAAAATTTTATTTCTATAGCAAATTTTGTCAAAATTTTATTTCCATCGAAAATTTTGTCAAAATTTTATATCTATAGAAAATTTTGTAAAAATTTTATATCCATAGAAAATTTTTTCGAAATTTTTTTTCGATAGAAAATTTGGTCAAAATTTTTATTTCTGTAGAAAATTTTGTCGAAACTTTATTTTTAAAGAAAATTTTGTCAAAATTTTATTCTTATAGAAAATTTTTTCCAAATTTTTTTCTATCGAAAATTTTGTCAAAATTTTATATCTATAGAAAATTTTGTCAACATTTTATTTCTATAGAAAATTTTGTCAAAATTTCATAGAAATTTTTTTTAAAAATTTTATTTCTATAGAAAATTTTGTCCAAATTTTATTTCTATCGAAGTCCAAATTTTATTTCTATAGTAGCATGTTGTCAACATTGTATTACTATAGACAATTTTGTTAAAATCTTATTTCTATAGAAAATGTTGTCAAAATTTTACTCCTATAGAAAATTTGGTCACAATTTTATTTCTGTAGAAAATTTTGTCGAAACTTTATTTTTAAAGAAAATTTTGTCAAAATTTTATTTCTATAGAAATTTTTGTCAAACGTTTATTTCTATAGAAAATTTTGTCAAAATTTTATTCTATCGAAAATTTTGTTAGAATGTTGTCAACATTGTATTACTATAGAAAATTTTGTCAAAATGTTATAAATTTAGAAAATTTTGTCAAAATTTTATATATATAGAAAATTTTGTCACAATTTTATTGCTTTAGAAAATTTTGTTAAAATTTTATAGGAAAATGTTTAAAAAATTTTATTTCTATGGAAAATTTTGTCCAAATTTTATTTCTATAGTAGAATGTTGTCAACATTGTATTACTATAGACAATTTTGTTAAAGTCTTATTTCTATAGAAAATTTTGTCAAAATTTTATTCCTATAAAAAATTTGGTCAAAATTTTATTTCTGTAGAAAATGTTGTCGAAGCTTTATTTTTAAAGAAAATTTTGTCAAAATTTTATTCCTATAGAAAATTTTGCCCAAATTTTATTCTGTCAAAAATTTTGTCAAAATTTTATATCTATAGAAAATTTTGTCAACATTTTATTTCTATAGAAAATTTTGTCAAAATTTCATAGATTTTTTTTTTAAATTTTATTTCTATAGAAAATTTTGTCCAAATTTTATTTCTATCGAAGTCCAAATTTTATTTCTATAGTAGCATGTTGTCAACATTGTATTACTATAGACAATTTTGTTAAAATCTTATTTCTATAGAAAATGTTGTCAAAATTTTACTCCTATAGAAAATTTGGTCACAATTTTATTTCTGTAGAAAATTTTGTCGAAATTTAATTTTTAAAGAAAATTTTGTCAAGATTTTATATCTATAAAAGATTTTGTCAAAATTTTATTCCTATAGAATATTTTGTCAAAATTTTATTCTTATAAAAAATTTTATTTCTGTAGAAAACTTTGTCGAAACTTTATTTTTAATAGAAAATTTTATCAAAATTTTATTTCTATAGAAAATTTTGTCAAACGTTTATTTCTATAGAAAATTTTGTCAAAATTTTATTCTATCGGAAATTTTGTTAGAATGTTGTCAACATTGTATTACTATAGAAAATTTTGTCAAAATGTTATATATTTAGAAAATTTTGTCAACATTTTATTGCTTTCTAAAATTTTGTCAAAATTTTATAGGAAATTGTTTAAAAATTTTTATTTCTATAGAAAATTTTGTCAAAGTTTTATTTCTATAGAAAACTTTGTCCAAATTTTATTTCTATAGTAGAATGTTGTCAACATTGTATTACTATAGACAATTTGGTTAAAGTCTTATTTCTATAGAAAATTTTGTCAAAGTTTTATTCCTATAGAAAATTTGGTCAAAATTTTATTTCTGTAGAAAATTTTGTCGAAACTTTATTTTTAAAGAAAATTTTGTCAAAAATTTATATCTATAGAATATTTTGTCACAATTTTATTTCTGTAGAAAATTTGGTCAAAATTTTATTTCTGTAGAAAATTTTGTCGAAACTTTATTTTTAAAGAAAATTTTGTCAAAATTTTATATCTATAGAATATCTTCTCAAAATTTTATTTCTGTAGAAAATTTTGTCAAAACTTTATTGCTAAAGAAAATTTTGTCAACATTTTATTTTTAGAGACAATTTTGTCAAAATTTTATATCTATTGAAAATTGTGTCAAAATTTTATTTCTATAGAAAAATTTTTTAAAAAATTTATTTCTATAGAAAATTTTTTTAAAATTTTATTTCTATAGAACATTTTGTCAAAATTTAATTTCTAAAGAAAATTTTATTAAAATTTTTTTTCTATGGAAAATGTTGTCAGAATCTTATTTCTATAGGAGAATGTTGCCAGCATTTTATTACTATAGAAAATTTTGTCAAAATTTTATTTCTTCCGGTTGTTTTTTGAATATTTACGGCGTGCCTTCACCAACAACGACTATCTACAAAAAATTTTATTTCCAAAGAAAATTTTGTTACAATTTTATTCCTATAGAAAATTTTGTCAAAATATTATTTCTATAGAAAATTTGTCTCAATTTTATTTCTATAGAAAATTTTATCATAATTTTATTTCTCTAGCAAATTTTGCCAAAATTTTATTTCTATAGAAAATGTCAAAATTTTATTGCTATAGAAAATTTTGGCAAAATTAATTTCTACAGAAAATTTCGTCAAAATTTTATTTAATTTGTCAAAATTTTTGGCCTCTTGCCACCTGGAGCATTTTGAAGATTAAGGATTAAGGAAATAAACCAAAGGAATAAGCAAAAATATCGCAGAGGCACTTTCGTTACATCCGTTTGCAGCCCACATGCATTCGTCGACATTAGGGTCACAATAAATGCCGAATATTATCGGGAAATTTTCCTAAAAACAGGACTTCAAAAGGACTGAGCACACGTCAACCAAAAAAAGGAAGTTCCCCACTTCATTTCTACCACACAATAACCACCAAAATCTTCGGATCTCAATCCGTTGCGCCTGTAGATATTAGAGAGTGAGGTTTACACTAAAAAACACGACAGTGTTGATCATCTCAAGACAGCCACGAATGGACGAGCATACAATTCTTGTAGCTATACGGAGTGATACAATATCGTCTCCTAACAATTTTACAACCTTTGAAAGTGGCTGAAGTTGCATTCTTCCCCGTTTTATATAAGAAAATAAAAATATAGCGAACTTTCAATTTCTCTCGGAATCCCTATGTCTAACATTGTAAGGCGTTGCAAACTGAATGTCATAGTTTATATACCGCCTATCCTATGATAGAGTCTCTACAGAAAAATATGTTGAAAGTTTAAATGCAACTCAAGATCTGTTAACTTTGCCAAGCTGCCGCCGTTTAACAAACAAACTTGTATTGGCAGTTGGAGCTTCTAAAATGGTTTTCATCTTTTGCAGCTACAGCTTTGCAACACAAAGTGGAAGTTTAGTAGTTGTGGCAGACCAAATGTGTCGGCAACCAAGCGGAAAAACACTTTTCGCCTTGTTTTTTGATGAGGGGAGAGCAATTTAGAAAAAAAAACAGAAAAGCTAAGAAATAAAAAGGGACTGAAAAGAAAATGCAACATAAAAACGCAAAGCAAAACCGCACATCACCAACATCAAAAGGTACCAATGAAATGTAGACATACTGATGCTGCAGCTTCCCAGCAAAAAAATCAAAAAAGCATGACAAACACCACTAACCGAGTAACCATCCTCCACCGCCATATACAGAAAACAAAAGGAATGCTACAAATATTTTACCCTATAAACTGTAAAAATTCTCCACAGCCTTTCAACTCAAAGAAGTTCAAACCCTCAATGCAGCATTGGCTTGCTTGGTTTGCTATTGAAGAGAAGACTAACCAAAAATGGCCAACAAATTTTCTTTTTGTTATTTAAAGTCATGCAAATAGTGAAGCAATTTTGTTGTCCAACTTTAGGGTAATTATTTATATTTAAGCTTTCATTTTTAACTGGTCAAAATAAAATTGCATTGAATTTATTCATAACGGGAAAATGCCATAGGATGATAGATGAAAATAATATTTTTTTCTCAAGAAAAACAAATCTAATTTCAATCTTGGTCACATGGAATCTCAAAAGTATCACCCAAAAAGCAAACTTTTAATGGTCAACGAATAATTCTTCCATGTGGGTAATAACTAAATTTTACATTTTAATAAACTTTTGTAACATTAATCCCTGTATAGAAAAGTTAGCCAAAATTTTATTTTTTAGGAAAATTTTAATTCTACACAAAATTTAGTACAAATTTTAATTCTATAGAAAATTTAAATTTTGTCAAAACTTTATTTCTATGTCAAATTTTTTTCCAAGTTTTATTTCTATATAGAATTTGTCAAAATTTTATTTCTATAGAAAATTTTGTCAGCATTTTATTTCTAAAGAAAAATTTTTCAAAATTTTATTTCTGTAGAAAATTTTGTCACCGTTTTATTTCTATCAAAAATTTTATCAAAATTTTAGTTCTATAGAAAATTTTATCAAAATTTTAATTCCAATGTCACAAATGTCTTTCTATCAAGAATTGTTATAAATCTGATATCTATCGATAATTTTGCCAACATTTTATTTCTGTAGAAATTTTGTCAAAATTTAATTTCTATAGAAAAATTTGTCAAAATTTTATCTCTATAGAAAATTTTGTCAAAATTTCATTTCTGTAGAAAATTTTAATAAAATTTGATTTCTATAAAAAATTTTATCAAAATTTTATTCCTATTAAAAATTTTGTCAACATTTTATTTCCATAGAAAATTTTGGCAATATTTTATTTCTATAGAAAATTTTGTCGAAATTTTATTTCTGTAGAAAATTGTGTCAAAATTTTATTTTAATAGAAAATTGTGTAAAAATGTTATTTCTATAGAAAACTTTGTCAAAATTTTATTTCTATAGAAAATTGTGTCAAAATTTTATTTTTATAGAAAATTGTGTAAAAGTTTTTTTTTCTATAGAAGATTTTGTCAAAATTTTATTTCTATACAAAATTTTGTCAAAATTTTATTTCTGTAGAAAATGTTATCAATATTTAATTTCTATAGAAAATTTTGTAAAAATATTATTTCTATAGAAAATTTTGTCAAAATTTTATTTCTAAAGAAAATTTTGTAAAAATTTGATTTCTATAGAAAATTGTGTCAAAATTTGATTTCTATAGAAAATTGTGTCAAAATTTTATTTTTATAGAAAATTGTGTAAAAATTTTATTTCTATAGAAAATTTTGTCAAAATTTTATTTTAATAGAAAATTGTGTAAAAATGTTATTTCTATAGAAAATTGCGTCAAAATTGTATTTGATTTGATTTCTATAAAAAATTTTATCAAAATTTTATTCCTATTAAAAATTTTGTCAACATTTTATTTCCATAGAAAATTTTGGCAATATTTTATTTCTATAGAAAATTTTGTCGAAATTTTATTTCTGTAGAAAATTGTGTCAAAATTTTATTTTAATAGAAAATTATGTAAAAATGTTATTTCTATAGAAAACTTTGTCAAAATTTTATTTCTATAGAAAATTGTGTCAAAATTTTATTTTTATAGAAAATTGTGTAAAAGTTTTTTTTCTATAGAAGATTTTGTCAAAATTTTATTTCTATACAAAATTTTGTCAAAATTTTATTTCTGTAGAAAATGTTATCAATATTTTATTTCTATAGAAAATTTTGTAAAAATATTATTTCTATAGAAAATTTTGTCAACATTTTATTTCTAAAGAAAATTTTGTAAAAATTTGATTTCTATAGAAAATTGTGTCAAAATTTGATTTCTATAGAAAATTGTGCCAAAATTTTATTTTTATAGAAAATTGTGTAAAAATTTTATTTCTACAGAAAATTTTGTCAAAATTTTATTTTAATAGAAAATTGTGTAAAAATGTTATTTCTATAGAAAATTGCGTCAAAATTTTATTTTTATAGAAAATTGTGTAAAAGTTTTATTTCTATACAAAATTTTGTCAAAATTTTATTTCTGTAGAAAATTTTGTCAACATTTTATTTCTATAGAAAATTTTGTCAAAATATTATTTGTGTAGAAAATTTTTTCAAAATTTTATTTCTATAGAAAGTTCTGTCAAAATTTTATTTATATAGAAAATTTTGTCAATATTTTATTTCTATCGAAAACTTTGTCAAAATTTTATTTATATAGAAAATTTTGTCAAAATTTTATTTCAACAGAAAATTTTATAAAAATTTTATTTCTATAGAAAATTTTGTCAAAATTTTATTTATATAGAAAATTTTGTCAAAATATTATTTCTATGGAAAATTTTGTCAACATTTTATTTCTATAGAAAAATTTGTCAAAATTTTATTTCTACAGAAAATTTTGTCAACAGTTTATTTCTAAAGAAAATTTTGTCAAAATTTTCTTTCTACAGAAAATTTTGTCAAAATTTTATTTCTATAGAAAATTGTGTAAAAATTTTATTTTTATAGAAAATTGTGTAAAAATTTTATTTCTACAGAAAATTTTGTCAAAATTTTATTTCTATAGAAAATTGTGCCAAAATTTTATTTTTATAGAAAATTGTATAAAATGTATTTCTATAGAAAATTTTGCCAAATTTTATTTCTATAGAAAATTTTGTCAAAATTTTATTTTTGTAGAAAATTTTTTCAAAATTTTATTTCTATAGAAAGTTTTGTCAAATTTTTATTTATATAGAAAATTTTGTCAATATTTTATTTCTATCGAAAACTTTGTCAAAAACGTACTTCTATCCAAAAATTGTTCAAAATCTCATTTCTATCGAAAATTTTGTCAACATTTTATTTCTATAGAAAATTTTGTCCAAATTTTATTTCTATCGAAAATTTTATTAAAATTTTATTTCTATAGAAATTTTTTTCAAAATTTTATTTCTATAGAAAATTTTGTTAAAATTTTATTTCTATAAAAAATTTTGTCAAAATTTTATTTTTATATAAAATTTTGTCAAAATTTTATTTAAATAGAAAATTTTGTCAAAATTTTATTTAAATAGAAAATTTTGTCAAAATTTTGTTCCTATAGAAAATTTTGTCAAAATTTTATTTCTATAGAAAATTTTGTCAAAATTTTGTTCCTATAGAAAATTTTGTCAACTTTTTATTTCTATAGAAATTTTTTTCAACATTTTATTTCTGAAAAATTTTTGTCAACATTTTATTTCTATCGAAAATTTTACCAAATTTTTGTAAAATTTTGTCCAAGTTTTAATTCTGTATAGAATTTTGTCCAAATTGTAATTCTATAGCAAATTTTGTCAAAAATTTATTTCTATAGAAAATTTTGTCAAAAATTTATTTCTATAGAAAATTTTGTCAAAATTTTATTTCTATAGAAAATTTTGTCAAAATTTTATTCCTACAGAAAATTTTGTCAAAATTTTATTTCGATAGAAAATTGTATCAAAATGTTATTTCTATAGAAAATTTTGTCAAAATTTTATTTCTACAGAAAATTTTGTCAAAATTTTATTTCTATAGAAAATTTTTTCAAAATTTTATTTCTATAGAGAATTTTGTCCAAATTTTATTTCTATAGAAAATTTTGTCAAAATTTTATTTCTATAGAAAATTTTGTCAACATTTTGAATTCTGGCGTTATAAGAACAATCTTTGTATCGGCAGAGTGATTTAAGATACTTCTAAATATATGCTAGAAAATCCTATGAGAACACTAAAGGTTTTCGGTCAGAGAACAGAGAGAGTTAAAGGATAATATTAATAAAAAATGAAAGTGCTCCTCCTCGTTAGATGAGCATCACTTCAAGTTATGTATTTTTTGGAAAATCTATTGAATTTTATATCCGAAAAGTCTACTATACAATTGTTTCTCGTTTGAACACATTCTGTCTCCCAAGACTTAAAGCAAAGTGTGTAAATTAAAAAAACAAATAAAAACTGTATAATTATTTTTCAAACTAAGTTTCATTCACAAGCCTTTAAATTCATTTCCTTTTTGGCCTAAAAATCTTTTTTGTTTGATAGAAGCAAAAAAACCCAAAGATTTAAGAACGAAAACTGATTGCTCTTCTTAACCTAAGATGGATTGTAAGGACCATAGTGAAAAGCCAAAATCATTTTCTACTGCAATGCCCTAAAGAACATAAGCCCTGTCATTCAGGCTATGAAGAAACTTTTTTTTGGCAAACATATCAAAGTTGAACTTTTTAAAAAGGCCGATAATTTCCGTTGAACACAGCCTCAAACCTCAAACCATGCCAGTGATGATGAGAACGACGACGATGAGTTTCAATGAAAATTCAATAAATAACAACTGCCAAGCAAACTGGCTTCCCTCCCAAAAACATGATAGAGCAATAAAGACCAGAGGTACACATGAATCTATAACATAGTCTGGTGGGATTTTTGCGAAATTTGTATTGGTCAGCCAGTGGGGTGGAGGGGGTATTGGTTTTGCATTGGCTTACAAAAACACACACAGTTGATATCCTAGAACGTGCCCTCACATGCATATGGAACATTTCACTGGGAATTAGTTACATATATGTAGGTCGTTTGGAATTGTACACAGCAAAACAAAACGCGTGTTTTGTTTTCAGTCCCACAATTAAAAAAAAATAATTTTTAATAGAAATTTATTCAATTAAAGAAAATTAATTGGTTTAATTATTTTTTGTCGTTTTTTTTCTTTTCATTGAGAAAATAAATGAATGAATTAATTTTTAATGTACAATTGAGTTTCAAACTCTTGTACACAGAGGTAGTAAAAGGGTTACTTTTTTTTAATTTTTTGCGATTGCTTTTTGCATAAAAAATTTAATGAATCAATTTTTTTAAATAAATATTTTTAATTTTTTAAGTAAAATTGACTCTCAAACTCTTGTACTCGGAGGTGGACATCGGTAGTGAAAGGGTAAATTAATTATTTTGTGCGATTGCTTTTTTCACCAAAAATTTTAAAAATCAATCAATTTTTTGATTAAATATTTTTTAAGTTCCCACCAAAAATTTCGGGAATACCCCATATACCTTTAAACATGGCACAAATACAGTTGTTTGCTGACTTTTCTCTCCAATGCAATAATCCAACGAATAAAATTTAAAGACACGCACATGCAGTCTGCATAATAAACGTTGATATATTCACCTAGGATATGTGTATGACGTGTGTGTAAAGTATATGAGAGTGTGTGTGTATATTTTAAAATAACAAACCTCCCATACAAGTTCGTATGTCTCTGTATGCTCTCACTCAAATATAATCTTTGATAATGCTTAAGGGAATGCTAAAAGAGTACGAAAGAATTCTCATTCTTGTTGTTTTGTTTATAGATCGCATATGCGTTCCAAACTTCGTTAGCAGCTAACCAAAGTAGATCTCTTACGGGAATACTATATTGTTCGATGACCTCATATTATATTCAACTGATGTATGGACAAACATAAAGTTATGGGGGATTTTCTTTTGATATAGCATACGATCATCGAAAATGCAAAAACTCTTAAAATGGATTTTTTTTTATACAAGCCGACAGTGAGAAAAGTAAATGAAAATTGAAATGGAAATTAAAAAGGGAAAATTAAAATTAAATTAAAATCAAAATTAATATAAATTTAAAATAAAATTAAATTTAAAATTAAACTAAATTAAAATTTAAATTTAAATAAAATTTATCTTGAAATAAAAATTTGAAAATAAAAACAAAATTTGCTCCTTCGAGGGGTTATGAAAGTCAAATCTGTCGATCGGTACATATTGGAGGTATATAATTATGAACCGATTTATAAATCATGTACCAAATTTCAACCGGATCGAAGGAGATTTGCGTGGCCCGAGATGGCCCATTTGCAATACCGACCTGCATCAGTAAGAACTAGTTATGCCAAGTTTCAGGTCGCTAGCTTATTTCATTCTTTTTTTTCCACTGGCGGACGGACATCACAAGATCAGAATTATCGATTTTCATTCTCCTTTCACGTACAAATTTTGACCTAAACTTAAGGATTTTGTATGTGATTCCGAGTCAAAGATAAACTTTCATTTTAATCAACATTTTCTTTCAGTTTAAAACCTAAGCTAACCTTTCTTTCAAATATAAGTTTTTGTGTGTTATTTTATTTTGCATTTTTGCCTATTTATATTCTTGCAATATGTTGTTGTTATAATAAAAATTCTTGGAAAAAGTTTTGCTTGAAGTTTAAAAGTCCTGGCACGGTCATATTCTTATGGTCCCTATAAGATTCCGTATATACACAGAAAAAACTATTGACCTAATAGGAAAGATAATGGAGGAAAAAATGTAGCACGGGCAATACCGCGAACATTACCATGCGTTTGGGAGTAATGGCTTTCCATAACAGTACGGTCTTGGTTAAATTTGTCAAAATTTTATTTTTATAGAAATTTTTGTCAAAATTATATTTCTTTAGAAATTTTCGTCAAAATTTTATTTCTACTGAGATGAAATTTTGTCAAAATTTTATCCCTACAGAAAATTTTGTCAAAATGTATTGAAATTTTTTTTCAACAGAAATTTTTGTCAAAATTTTATTTGTATAGAAAATTTGGTCAAAATTGTGTCAAAATTTTATTTTTATAGAAATTTTTGTCAAAACTTTATTTCTTTAGAAAATTTTGTCATAATATTATTTCTACAGAAAATTTTGTCAAACTTTTATTTCTTGAGAAATTTTCGTAAAAATTTTATTTCTACTGAAACGAAATTTTGTAGAAATTTTATTTTTATAGAAAATTTTGTCTACATTTTTATTTCTATAAAAAATTTTGTCACAATTTTTATTTCTATAGAAACTTTTGTCAAAATTTTATTTCTATAGAAAATTTTGTCAAAATTTTATTTCTTTAGAAAATTTTGTCAAAATTTTTTCCCTATAGCAAATTTTGTCAAAATTTTATTTCTATAGAAAATTTTGTCAAAATTTTATTTCTATAGAAAATTTTGTCAAAATTTTGAAAATTTTAAAAATTTTGTAGAAATTTTGAAATTTTGTCGAAATATTTTTTTATAGAAAAATTTGCCTTATTTTTATTTCTATAGAAATTTTTGTCTAAATTTTATTTTTTTAGAAAATTGGTTAAAATTTAATATCTTTAAAACAATTTCCGAAATTTTATTCCTATAGAAAATTGTTATTCCTATAGAAAATTTTGTCAAAATTTTATTTTTATAGAAAATTTTGTCTACGTTTTTACTTCTGTAATTTTTTTTTTCAAAATTTTATTTTTAAAGAAAATTTTGTCAAAATTTTATTTTTTTTAGGAAATTTTCTCAAAATTTTATTCCTATAGAAAATTTTGTCGAAATTTTATTTTTATAGACATTTTGTCTAAGTTTTTTTAGAAAATTTTGTCAAAATTTATTTCTATTGAAATGAAATTTTGTCAACATTTTATTTCTTTAGAAATTTTCGTCAAATTTTCTACTGAAATGAACTTATGTCGAAATTTTATTTTTATAGAAAATTTTGTCTAAATTTTTATTTCTATAGACAATTTTGTCGAAACTTTATTTCTTTAGAAAATTTTGTCAAAATTTTATTTCTGTAGAACATTTTGTCAAAATATTATTTCTAAAGAAAATTTTGTCAACATTTTATTTCTTAGAACTTTTTGTCAAAATTTTATTTTTATAGAAAATTTTGTCAAAATTATATTTCTTTAGGAATTTTTTTCAGAATTGTATTTCTATAGAAAATTTTGTAGAAATTTTATTTTTACAGAAAATTTTGTCTAAATTTTTATTTCTATATAAAATTTTGTCAAAATTTAATTTTTATAGAAAATTTTGTCTTATTTTTTTCTATAGAAAATTTGGTCAAAATTTTATATGTTTAAAAAATTTTGCCGAAATTTAATTCCTATAAAGGGAGCCACCGTGGTGCAATGGTTAGCATGCCCGCCTTGCATACACAAGGTCGTGGGTTCGATTCCTGCTAAGACCGAACACCAAAAAGTTTTTCAGCGGTGGATTATCCCACCTCAGTAATGCTGGTGACATTTCTGAGGGTTTCGAGGGCTTCTCTAAGTGGTTTCACTGCAATGTGGAACGCCGTTCGGACTCGGCTATAAAAAGGAGGTCCCTTGTCATTGAGCTTAACATGGAATCGGGCAGAACTCAGTGATAAGAGAGAAGTTCACCAATGTGGTATCACAATGGACTGAATAGTCTAAGTGAGCCTGATACATCGGGCTGCCACCTAACCTAACCTAACCTAATTCCTATAAAAAATTCGGCGAACATTTTATTTATACAGAAAATTTTGTCGAAACTTTATTTTTAAAGAAAATTTTGTCGAAATTTCACATCTACAGAAAATTTTATCGAAACTGTATTTTTACAAAAATTTTTGTCAAAATTTTATTCTTATAGAAAATGTTGTCAAAATTGTATTTTTATAAAAAATTTTGTCGAAATTTTATTTTTATAGAAAATTTTGTCTAAGTTCTTATTTCTATAGAAAATCTTGTCAAATTTTTATTTCTTTAGAAACATTTGTCAAAATTCTATTTCTATAGAAAATTTTGTCAAAATTTTATTTCTATAGAAAATTTTGTCAAAATTTATTTTTATAGAAAATTTTGGCAAAATGTTATTTCTATAGAAAATTTTGTCAAAATTTTATTTTTATAGAAAATTTTGTCTAAATTTTTATTTCTATAGAACATTTTGTAAAAATTTTATTTCTTTAGAAACATTCGTCAAAATTTTATTCCTATAGCAAATTTTGTCAAAATGTTATTTCTATAGCAAATTTTATCAAAATTTTATTTCTATAGAAAATTTTGTAAAAATTTTATTTCTATAGAAAATTTTGTCAAAATTTTATTTTTATAGAAAATTTTGGCAAGATTTTAATTTTATATAAAATTTTGTCAAAATTTTATTTCTTTACGAAATTTTCTCAAAATTTGATTTATATAGAAAATTTTGTAGAAATTTTATTTTTATAGAAAATTTGTCCAAATTTTCATTTCTATCGAAACTTCTGCCAAAATTTTATTTTTTAGAAAATTTTGTCAAAATT
This sequence comes from Haematobia irritans, assembly GCF_050003625.1. Classification (NCBI taxonomy): domain Eukaryota; kingdom Metazoa; phylum Arthropoda; class Insecta; order Diptera; family Muscidae; genus Haematobia; species Haematobia irritans. Next base: position 157,341,020 of record NC_134399.1, read on the forward strand.
TTCTATTGAAATGAAATTTTGTCGAAATTTTATTTCTATAGACAATTTTGTCAAAACTTTATTTCTTTAGAAAATTTTGTCAAATTTTTTTTTCTGTAGAGAATTTTGTCAAAATATTATTTCTAAAGAAAATTTTGTAAAAACTTTATTTCTTAGAAATTTTTGTCAAAATTTTATTTTTATAGAAAATTTTGTCAAAATTACATTTCTTTAGGAAATTTTTTCAGAATTGTATTTCTATAGAAAATTGTGTCAAAATTTTATTTTTATAGAAATTTTTGTCAAAACTTTATTTCTTTAGAAAATTTTGTCATAATATTATTTCTACAGAAAATTTTGTCAAACTTTTATTTCTCGAGAAATGTTCGTAAAAATTTTATTTCTACTGCAACGAAATTTTGTCGAAATTTTATTTTTATAGAAAATTTTGACTACATTTTTATTTTTATAAAAAATTTTGTCACAATTTTTATTTCTATAGAAAATTTTGTCAAAATTTTATTTCTTTAGAAAATTTTGTCAAAATTTTTTTCCTATAGCAAATTTTGTCAAAATTTTATTTCTATAGAAAATTTTGTCAAAATTTTATTTCTATAGAAAATTTTGTCAAAATTTTATTTCTATAGAAAATTTTGTCAAAATTTTGAAAATTTTAAAAATTTTGTAGAAATTTTGAAATTTTGTCGAAATATTTTTTTATAGAAAAATTTGCCTTATTTTTATTTCTATAGAAATTTTTGTCTAAATTTTATTTTTTTAGAAAATTGGTTAAAATTTAATATCTTTAAAACAATTTCCGAAATTTTATTCCTATAGAAAATTGTTATTCCTATAGAAAATTTTGTTAAAATTTTATTTTTATAGAAAATTTTGTCTACGTTTTTATTTCTGCAATTTTTTTTTTTCAAAATTTTATTTTTAAAGAAAATTTTGTCAAAATTTTATTTTTTTTTTTGGGAAATTTTCTCAAAATTTTATTCCTATAGAAAATTTTGTCGAAATTTTATTTTTATAGAGATTTTGTCTACGTTTTTTAGAAAATTTTGTCAAAATTTATTTCTATTGAAATGAAATTTTGTCAACATTTTATTTCTTTAGAAATTTTCGTCAAATTTTCTACTGAAATGAACTTATGTCGAAATTTTAATTTTATAGAAAATTTTGTCTAAATTTTTATTTCTATAGACAATTTTGTCAAAACTTTATTTCTTTAGAAAATTTTGTCAAAATTTTATTTCTTAGAAATTTTTGTCAAAATTTTATTTTTATAGAAAATTTTGTCAAAATTACATTTCTTTAGGAATTTTTTTCAGAATTGTATTTCTATAGAAAATTTTGTAGAAATTTTATTTTTATAGAAAATTTTGTCTAAATTTTTATTTCTATAGCATATTTTGTCAAAATTTAATTTTTATAGAAAATTTTGTCTTATTTTTTTCTATAGAAAATTTGGTCAAAATTTTATATGTTTAAAAAATTTTGCCGAAATTTAATTCCTATAAAAAATTCGGCGAACATTTTATTTATACAGAAAATTTTGTCGAAACTTTATTTTTAAAGAAAATTTTGTCGAAACTGTATTTTTACAAAAATGTTTGTCAAAATTTTATTCTTATAGAAAATGTTGTCAAAATTGTATTTTTATAAAAAATTTTGTCGAAATTTTATTTTTATAGAAAATTTTCTCTACATTTTTATTTCTATAAAAAATTTTGTCTAAATTTTCATTTCTATCGAAACTTCTGCCAAAATTTTATTTTTTAGAAAATTTTGTCAAAATTTTATTTCTATTGAAATGAAATTTTGTCGAAATTTTATTTTTATAGAAGTTTTTGTCTAGATTTTTATTTCTATAGACAATTTTGTCAAAACTTTAATTCTTTAGAAGATTTTGTAAAAATTTTATTTCTGTAGAAAATTTTGTCAAAATATTATTTCTAAGGAAAATTTTGTCAAAATTTTATTTCTTAGAAATTTTTGTCAAAATTTTATTTTTATAGAAAATTTTGTCAAAATTACATTTCTTTAGGACATTTTTTCAGAATTGTATTTCTATAGAAAATTTTGTCTAAATTTTTATTTCTATAGAAAATTTTGTCAAAATTTAATTTTTATAGAAAGTTTTGTCTTATTTTTTTCTATAGAAAATTCGGTCAAAATTTTATATGTTTAAAAAATTTTGCCGAAATTTAATTCCTATAAAAAATTCGGCGAACATTTTATTTATACAGAAAATTTTGTCGAAACTTTATTTTTAAAGAAAATTTTGTCGAAATTTCACATCTACAGAAAATTTTGTCGAAACTGTATTTTTACAAAAATTTTTGTCAAAATTTTATTCTTATAGAAAATGTTGTCAAAATTGTATTTTTATAAAAAATTTTGTCGAAATTTTATTTATATAGAAAATTTTGTCTAAATTCTTATTTCTATAGAAAATCTTGTCAAAATTTTATTTCTTTAGAAACATTTGTCAAAATTTTATTTCTATAGAAAATTTTGTCAAAATTCTGTTTCTATAGAAAATTTTGTCAAAATTTTATTTCTATAGAAAATTTTGTCAAAATTTATTTTTATAGAAAATTTTGGCAAAATTTTATTTCTATAGAAAATTTAGTCGAAATTTTATTTTTATGGAAAATTTTGTCTAAATTTTTATTTCTATAGAACATTTTGTAAAAATTTTATTTCCTTAGAAACATTTGTCAAAATTTTATTCATATAGCAAATTTTATCAAAATTTTATTTCTATAGAAAATTTTGTAAAAATTTTATTTCTATAGAAAATTTTGTCAAAATTTTATTTTGATAGAAAATAAAAAAAAAATTATAGAAAATTTTGGCAAGATTTTAATTTTATAGAAAATTTTGTCAAAATTTTATTTCTTTACGAAATTTTCTCAAAATTTGATTTATATAGAAAATTTTGTAGAAATTTTATTTTTATAGAAAATTTTGTCTAAACTTTTATTTCTATCGAAATTTCTGCCAAAATTGTATTTTTTAGAAAATTTTGTCAAAATTTTATTTCTATTGAAATGAAATTTTGTCTAAATTTTATTTTTATAGAAAATTTTGTCTAGATTTTTATTTCTATAGAAAATTATGTTAACATTTTACTTCTTTAGAAAATTTGGTCAAAATTTTTTATCCTTAAAAAATTTTGCCGAAATCCAATTCCTATAGAAAATTCGGTGAAAATTTTATTTCTACAGACAATTTTGTCGAAACGTTATTTTTGAAGAAAATTTTGTCAAAATGTTATTTCCATAAAAAATTTTGTCGAAACTTTATTTTTAGTTTGTCCTAAGTTTTATTCCTGAAGGAAATATGTTGCAGGGGAATATTTTGCACAATCTACCAAAACATCAATAATTCTACCAATCTACCAAACAGTAGAAAATCTACCATTTTTGGTAGAATTCTACCAACTGTGGCAACCGTGGTTACCATACATTAGAATTTCATGCAAAGTGAATTTTTTAATTTTTCGCTAACCACTTTGTTTGTTCACATCTCATAACATCATAGTAATGCTGAATGAAGTAAAATTCGTCACTGCCCTAAAAATTCCCTCCAGATACTGACAAAAAAGATATGATTTGTTTTATGGCAACCATCACCAAACATTCGAAAATTCCATTCAAATTCTATTTTTTTTTTTTTGGAGTTCAAAATGGAAAAAAAATATATTTAACGCCATACGAAGATTACATCTAAATTCGTCACTACCTTAAAAATGCCATCAAATACTGAAAACATCGAATTTTTATATGAAAAATTTAATTTATCATGACCATCAGCAAGAACCCGAAATTCAATTCAAATTCGAAAAAACCGAATTTTTTATGGCAATTGGTGTTAGGCCCTATGTATCAGGCTCACTTAGACTATTCATTCTATTCTGATACCACAGTGGTGAACAATTGGTGTTAAAAATTGCAAAATTACGAAGTTCAAGATGGGTGCATTTATGCCAAAGTTTACAAATTTAAAAAAAAATTCTGAATAATTTTATGAAAAATTTAAAATTTTAGAAAATCTTTATATTTTATTTGTGTATAAAAAGTCAAGGAAACTATAAAGGAGAAATTTTAATTAAAACTTAATAATTTCCATGATCTAAAATAGTTTCAAATTGGTTTCAGTACCCTAGGGGTCTTCCTTTTTGAGAGGATTTTTATTTCCGTTAAAATTTGGATTTCTAAACTGAATTTTATTTAGGTGAATATTCGATAAACAAGATTTGTATCCTAATGTTAATCTGTTAGAGCCTAGATTAAATGCTAGATAGAAAAAAAGAGTCCTAAAAATTGTTGTTTATTTTAAAGCAGCCCCATCTATGTCCTGGAATCAATATCACAATTCTTAAGGGCGGGTCAGAATTTATGGATCCATCTAAAGTCTTTTTTTAGTGTAGTTAATTTGTTTATCTCGTGGGATTTTTCTTTTTCAATTTTACTAAAACTCAAGAAAAAATATCACAATCTTTAAGGGAAGGTCGAAATAAACTTTATTTTTTTTTTGAGTGTAGTCGTTTTGCTATTTTGATTTTGTCTTTTTCACTTTTACCAAAACTCAAGAAACATATGCGACATTTTATCTTCTACGGATATTCGCAAAGTAATTGTATAATTAAGCTAAAGTTTTTCATTTCATTTTAGTTAGGCAAAACTTTTTGATAAACAAAAGAGTTTTTGGGGACAAGGAAAACTAAAAAGTTGTCAAAGAATAGATGTTGGAAAAATAAACAAAAAAACGTTTCAAGCCAATTTAAAAAGAAAATAAGAAAGTAGAACTAAAACTTAGTCACAAATATCAAATCAAAGTTGAAAATATGCTGGTTTGCAAATAAAATATATGCACAAAGAGATCTTTGAGCGTTGAAAAACTTTTGTTTTTTGGAATGCTTAAAACAAATTAAGTCATTTTCCCCAATCTTTCTAAATCGTTTATATTCAAATCGAGAGATTTAAAAGTTTCTTGTGGTTTGCAATACTTTTCTGTGGCAAAAATTGAGATTTTCTAATGTAATTTTAAATCGTTGGAAAACTTTAAAAAAGCCTTGACCCTTTACCATTAAAGCAAATCAAGAGGGAGAGATAGAGATAGAGCGCGCGAGAGAGAAGAAAAAACCCAGCTCCTTTTGCAATTTCAAACTAAACATTTTAAATGATTTCCAAGTAGTCCGGTGTTCTACTTCTTCCATTATTCGTCCCTTTTATGCATATGAATGAATGCCAGCCAGCCATCGAGCCAGCCAGCCAACTTCAAGTGGCCACAAAACTGCCGCATACTAAAGTATTTGCCTAGAAAACAAACTGTTGTACCGGGGTGTAGAGGAGAAAGGAAATGGTCTTCTCTTCAAATACAATGAATAGAAAATTCCATTTCTAAGATTTGAATGCATATCGCATTTCTCACTCTTGCACTCACACACACACACTGAGGCAACCCTATGGTGAATATCATCTCAATTCAGCACTATTGCAACAACAAATGTTTAGCAAACGTTTACATAGTCATAACGATGGAAATATACAGCAATTTTGTTTTCTTTTGCATCCCTCTCCATCCTCTTAAGTATGTGGGTGTAAACTATTTTCATTTGTATGGATGGGTTTATGTGTGTTACGAAATTCATTTCTTTGTAACGAGTGATTTACACATATGCAAAAATATCAAATATTTCGTTAAAGAGATTATAATTCAAGGACTAGAGTCCACATATGACAATTCAGCTATTGGCCTTAATTAGCAATCTATTGATGTCAATTTATGTACATAGATGATCTGTCTCTTGGTCATAAAACATTATTTAAAAAAAATAATTTGTGGTAGACCTTCGTTAGCCTTGCGCCATGGCTTAGTGATCTCTTGGGTTTGAGAGCATATGGGTATAACTTCTCTTCAGCATATTTATAATGTTCATGTATGATAAGCAGGGCTGCCAATTTTGCCGATTTATCAGCATTTTTGTACTTAAAAAATAGCAAATGCCGATTTTCCCCCAAAAAACGACGATATTTTATTTCTACAGAAAAAATAGTCAAAACTTTATTTTTATGGAAAATTTCGTCAAAATTTTATTTCTATCGAAAATTTTATCAAAATTTTTTCCTTAGAAAATTTTGTCAAAATTTTATTTTTATAGTAAATTTTGTCAAAATTTTATTTTTATAGAAAATTTTACCAAAATTTTATTTCTATAGAAAATTTTGGCAAAATTTTATTTCTATAGAAAATTTTGGCAAAATTTTATTTCTATAAAAAGTTTTTCCAAATTTTATTTCTACAAAAAAATTTTGTTAAAATTTTATTTCTATAGAAAATTTTTCTAAATTTTATTTCTATATAAAATTTTGTAAATATTTTATTTCTATAGAAAATTTAGAAAAAACTATTTGTATAGAAAAGTTAGAAAAAAAAATTATTTCTATAGAAAATTGTGCCAAATTTTATTGCTATAGAAAATTTTGTCGACATTTTATATTTGTAGAAATTTTTGCACACCTTTATTTTAATGAAAATTTTATCAAACTTTTCATTTCCATAGAAAATTTTGTCAAACTTTTATTTCTGTAGAAAATGTCGACAAAGTTTTATTTCTATAGAAAATTTTGCCAAATTTTATTACCATAAAAATATTGTGAAAATTTAATTTCTATAGAAAATTTCGTCAAAATTTTATTTCTATAGAAAATTTTATCATTTTTTTTTCTATAGAAACTTTTGTCATAATTTTATTTCTATAGAAAATTTTGTAAAAATTTTATTTCTATAGAAAATTTAGAAAAATAAAATATTTCTATAGAAAATTATGCCAAATTTTATTTCTGTGAAAAATTTTGTAAAAATTTTATATTTGTAGAAATTTTTGCACACTTTTATTTCAATAGAAAATTCAATATCAAACTTTTCATTTCTATAGAAAATTTTGTCAAAATTTTATTTCTTTGGAAATTTTTTTTTTTCAAAATTTTATTTCTATAGAAATGTTTGTCAAAATTTTATTTCTATAGAAAATTTTGTCAAAATTTTATTTCTATAGAAAATTTTGTCAAAATTTTATTTCTATAGAAAATTTTGTCAAAATTTTATTTCTATAGAAAATTTTGTCAAAATTTTATTTCTATAGAAAATATAGAAAAAAAATTTATATCTATAGAAAACTTAAAAAAAAAAAATATTTCTATAGAAAATTTAGAAAAAATTTTATTTCTATAGAAAATTGTTCCAAATTTTATTGCTATAAAAAATTTTGTCAAAATTTTATATTTGTAGAAATTTTTGCACACTTAAATTTCAATAGAAAATTTTATCAAACTTTTCATTTCTATAGAAAATTTTGTCAAAATTTTATTTCTATAGAAATTTTTGTCAAAATTTTATTTCTATAGAAATTTTTGTCAAAATTTTATTTCTATGGAAATTTTTATCAAAATTTTATTTCTATAGAAAATTTTGTCAAAATTTTATTTCTATAGAAATTTTTGTCAAAATTTTATTTCTATAGAAAATTTTGTCTAAATTTTATTTCTATAGAAAATTTTGTCAAAATTTTATTTCTTTGAAAAATTTGTCAAAATTTTATTTCTTTGGAAATTTTGTCAAAATTTTATTTCTATAGAAATTTTTGTCAAAATTTTATTTCTATAGAAAATTTTGTCAAAATTTTATTTCTGTAGAAAATTTTGTCAAAATTTTATTTCTAGAGAAAATTGTGTTAAAATTTTATTTCAGTAGAAAATTGTACCACATACTTGGAGACTCAAGCAGTAAGAGTTTTATTTTCTAATTTTACGTAAATATTAAAGATCTTTTTTATTTTTAAAATAAAATCTTACTAAATTAATTTTTATATAATTTTTTGAATTGCATAGCATAGCATTTCATAAAAATGTTTTTTTTATGTTATTTTCATACAAAACGGAATGTTAAATTTCTTTGCTTTTTATGAAATATATGTTTATTTCGTTTCCTCTCTCTGATGTATATTGGCTTCTTTATAACATATATGGTGAATTTCTAATATTTATGCCTAAGTTAATATCGTTATTTGGAGCATTTAAAATAAAATGATTTAATTTTCTTTTACATTAGCATATTAGTGTTACAATATGAAAGGATTATTGCTAACATTTAAAAGTTAATTTTACATTTCCAAAGTTAAATTTAAAAACTAAATTTACATTTTATGTGAAATTATTATTTTTTTCTTGGTTTTTTTTTGTAGATATATTTCAACAAATAGATAACTAAAAAAAAAACTTTTCGTTTTGGACAAACTGTCTAACTTAGGCATTCCCACACTGGCAGAGACAAAGAGAAATATACGCACAACCTTTATGACCACATTATAAATACCACATTCACACATTTACACACACACTCACATGTACTTACTCACTCATTCATTCATTCATAATGCCACACAGACAGACAAGGAAACGGATATGAGGTACGAAGGACATGACTAACATACTTAGTGACTCTGTCTGATGTTATGCTATTTGAATAGTTCTGTAACAAATTCTGAACAAATATCTGTCTACAAACTGCTAATGTTTTTGGTTTCTGAAGCACACAATACAGGGTGTAGGTGGAGTGGTATATTAGGGTGGCAAAGAAAAAATTGTAAGCAAAAAAAAAGCAATTTCGAAAGATTATTATTTTTTTTTGTGACGGATTCAAAGAATTCTCTTTTTTTTGGAGAATCATGTCCTAAATGGTACGAAAGAAAAAATAAATAATTTTAATAAGAAATACGAAAGTTTTTTTTTCAACTATCCAGTATTTATAACAAAATTGTTATTTATTTATTTATTAAAATATTTATTATAATTACAAATTATAATAAATGTTTAACAAAATAAGTAACTAGCAACTTAGGCTATGGGCAAAATTGTTATATTTATTGGTGGCAAAATTTTTCCTTTGCTCCCCCTTTATACAAATTTCCTTTGCCCTGCATGTCCCTTATCAACCTAATTCGTTCAACTTATGTGTTATCTATAATTGTATAAGTTTTTCATCTAGTTACGTTGGTTACTCATTTCCATAGTATTTTGAATATGCTATCTACGATTCAGTAGAATTTGTGAACATATTCTTGGTTACTTGAAACAGGTCATGTTTGTGGTCTGCATATCATAATGATGATGATTATTTTCATGAAAGTAACTTCCTTTCATATCATAATATTTGACATGTGCGTTTTGCTTATGCTCATAAGGAAATTCATTTCGGTTTTTGTTATTTTTTTGGGGTCTGTTATAACGATGTAAAGTATGTAACTAAGGACCTTATATGCTACACGTTCTATAGTCATTTTATTTTATGCATACACAGGGAATTGATAAGTCAGTGGGATGTTTGTGAGAAGAATTCAAAATTAATGACAATTTTCCCCTGAAAACCATACAAATATAATTTTTATACCCTAAACCACATAGTGGTCAGGGTATAATAACTTTGATCTGCCATAAAATGTGCGTACCAGAAATATTGATTTTAGACCCCATAAAATATATACCGAATCATCTCCTGAGTCGATCTAGCCCTTGGTGTCCTTCCGTCCGTCCATGTATTTGGTGTTCGCAGGATTCCGGTCGCATTTATTAACCGATTTCAATGAAATCTGGTACAAAGTGTTTTTATACCCTCCACCATAGGATGGGGGTATATTAACTTTGTCATTCCGTTTGTAACACATCGAAATATTGCTCTAAGACCTCATAAAGTATATATATTCTTGGTCCGGGTGAAATTCTGAGTCGATCTGAGCATGCTAACTTCCGAACGAAACACGCTAACTTCCGAACGAAACAAGCTATCGACTTGAAACTTGGCACAAGTAGTTGCTATTGATGTAGGTCGGATGGTATTGCAAATGGGCTATACCGGTCCACTTATACGTATAGCCCCCATATAAACGGACCCCCAAATTTGGCTTGCGATTGCTCTAAGAGAAGCAAATTTCATCCGATCCGGCTGAAATTTGGTACATGGTGTTTGTATATAGTCTCTAACAACCATGCAAACATTGGTCCACATCGGTCCATAATTATATATAGCCCCCATATAAACCGATCCCCCGATTTGGCTTTCTGAGCCTCTAAGAGAAGCAAATTTCATCGATTCCGGCTGAAATTTGGTACATGGTGTTGGTATATGTTCTGTAATGACCATGCAAAAATTGGTCCACATCGGCCCATAATTATATATAGCCCCCATATAAACCGATCCCCAGATTTGACCTCCGGAGCCTCTTAGAGAAGCAAATTTCATCCGATCCGGCTGAAATTTGGTACATGGTGTTGGTATATGTTCTCTAATGACCATGCAAAAATTGGTCCACATCGGCCCATAATTATATATAGCCCCCATATAAACCGATCCCCAGATTTGACCTCCGGAGCCTCTTAGAGGAGCAAAAGTCATCCGATCCGATTTAAATTTGGTACGTGGTGTTAGAATGTGGTATCTAACAACCATGACAAAATTGATCCATATCGGTCCATAATTATATATAGCCCCCATATAAGCCGATCCCCAGATTTGACTTCCGGAGCCTCTTAGAGGAGCAAAATTCATCCGATCCGGTTGAAATTTTGTACTTGGTGTTAGTATATGGTCTCTAACAGCCATGCAAGAATTGGTCCATATCGGTCCATAATTATATATAGCCCCCATATAAACCGTTCCCCAGATTTGATCTCCGGAGCCCCTTGGAGGAGTAAAATTCATCCGATCCGGTTGAAATTTGCAACGTGGTGTTAGTATAAGGCCGGGAGTCACCGTGGTGCAATGGTTAGCATGCCCGCCTTGCATACACAAGGTCGTGGGTTCGATTCCTGCTACGACCGAACACCAAAAAGTTTTTCAGCGGTGGATTATCCCACCTCAGTAATGCTGGTGACATTTCTGGGGGTTTCAAAGCTTCTCTAAGTGGTTTCACTGGAATGTGGAACGCCGTTCGGACTCGGCTATAAAAAGGAGGTCCCTTGTCATTGAGCTTAACATGGAATCGGGCAGCACTCAGTGATAAGAGAGAAGTTCACCACTGTGGTATCACAATGGACTGAATAGTCTAAGTGAGCCTGATACATCGGGCTGCCACATAACCTAACCTAACCTAACCTAGTATAAGGCCGCTAATAACCATGCCAAAATTGGACCATATCGGTCTATAGTTATATATAGCCGATCCCCAATCACACAAAAATTGGTCCATATCGGTTCATAATCATGGTTGCCACTCGAGCCAAAAATAATCTACCAAAATTTTATTTTTATAGAAAACATTGTCAAAATGTTATTTCTATAGAAAATTTTGTCAAAATTTTATTTCTATAGAAAATTTTGTCAAAATTTTATTTCTATAGAAAACTTTGTCAAAATTTTATTTCTATAGAAAATTTTGTCAAAATTTTATTTCTATAGAAAATTTTGCCAAAATTTTATTTCTATAGAAAATTTTGTCAAAATTTTATTTCTATAGAAAATTTTGTCAAAATTTTATTTCTATAGAAAATTTTTTCCAAATTTTATTTCTATAGAAAAATTTTTCCAAATTTTATTTCTATAGAAAAATTTTTCCAAATTTTATTTCTATAGAAAATGTTGTCAAAATTTTATTTTGTCAAAATTTTATTTCCATAGAAACTTTAAACTTAATTATATACGTATTTAATCGGCCTTTAATATATACCACCTATGGACTATGTGGTATATATTACGGTGTTAGGAAGTTTTAAGATACCTTGCCATCGGCAAGTGTTACCGCAACCCAAGTAATTCGATTGTGGATGACAGTCTTCAGTATAAGTTTCTACGCAATCCATGGTGGAGGGTACATAAGCTTCGGCCTGGCCGAACGTACGGCCGTATATACTTGTTTTTTTTTCTGGCACAAGGACGAACGCTATTGAATTTGGAACAAATCGGATCAAATTTAGATATAACTTCTATATATATGTACGTATTTTATTTCTATAGAAAATTTTGTCAAAATAATATTTCTATAGAAAATTTTATCAAAATTTTATTTTTACGGAAAATTTTATCAAAATTTTATTTTTATATAAAATTTTGTCAAAATTTTATTTCTACAGATAATTTTGTCAAAATTTTATTTCTACAGATAATTTTTTCAAAATTTTATTTCTATGGAAAATGGTGTCAAAATTCTATTCTTAAGGAAATTTTGTCAAAACTTTATTTCTATATAAAATTTTGTCAAAATTTAAATTCTATAGAAAAGTTTGTCCAAAATTTTATTTCTATTGAAAATTTTGTCAAAATTTTATTTTTATTGAAAATTTTGTCAAAATTTTATTTCTACAGATAATTTTTTCAAAATTTTATTTTTATTGAAAATTTTGTCAAAATTTTATTTCTATAGAAAATTTTGTCAAAATTTTATTTCTATAGAAAATTTTGTCAAAATTGTATTTCTATAGAAAATTTTGTTAAAATTTTATTTCTATAGAAAATTTTGTCAAAATTTTATTTCTATAGAAAATTTTGTCAAAATTTTATTTCTATAGAAAATTTTGTCAAAATTTTATTTCTATAGAAAATTTTGTCAAAATTTTATTTCCTTAGAAAATTTTGTCAAAATTTTATTTCTATAGAAAATTTAGTCAAATATGTATTTCTATAGAAAATTTTGTCAAAATTGTATTTCTATAGAAATTTTTATCAAAATTTTATTTTTATAGAAAATTTTGTAAAATTTTATTTCTACAGATAATTTTTTCAAAATTTTATTTCTATAGAAAATTTTGTCAAAATTTTATTTCTATAGAAAATTTTGTCAAAATTTTATTTCTATAGAAAATTTTGTCAAAATTTTATTTCCTTAGAAAATTTTGTCAAAATTTTATTTCCATAGAAAATTTTGTCAAAATTTTATTTTATTTATTTGTTTTTATCAAAATTTTATTTTTATAGAAAATTTTTTCAAAATTTTATTTCTACATATAATTTTTACAAAATTTTATTTCTATAGAAAATGGTGTCAAAATTCTATTCTTAAGGAAATTTTGTGCAAAATTTTATTTCTATATAAAATTTTGTCAAAATTTAAATTCTATAGAAAAGTTTGTCCAACATTTTATTTCTATAGAAATTTTCATCAAAATTTTATTTTGATTGAAAATTTTGTAAAAATTTTATTTCTACAGATAATTTTTTCAAAATTTTATTTCTATAGATAATTTTTTCAAAATTTTATTTCTATAGAAAATGGTGTCAAAATGTTGTTTTTGTCGAAATCGGTTCAGATTTAGATATAGCTTCAATATATGTATAGCCCGATTTTGCCAAATTTGGCCAAAAACCCTTACTTATGAACCGATCTTACTCAAAGTTAGCTAGATCTAGTCTTCAGTAATACTTACTGTATGTGGAAAAATTTCATCGAAATGGGGTCAGATTTAGATATAGCTCCCGTATATATGCATCGCCCGATTTTGCAAAATGTGGTTATAATTGCCTTATTTATTAAACGATCTTACTCAAATTTAGCAAAAGGAAACCTTCTTTGATACCAACCAAACCTGCCAAATATTATTCATATCGGTTCAGATTTAGATATAGCTCCCATATATATGTTTTATCCGATTTTGAAAATTCCTCCCCCTAATATCCATATTTTTGGCCCTATTGGCCTGATTTATTAACCAATTTTACGCAAATTTTGCACAAAATAACCTCTTGTGGTATCAACCAACCCAGCAACATTTTATCGAAGTCAGGTCGGATTTGGATATAGTTCCCATATATATGTATCACCCGATTTTGCTAAATGTGGCCACAAAACCCTTGGTTATAAACCGATCTTACTCAAATTTAGCAAAAGGTAACCTTCTGTGATATCAATCAAACATGCCAAATAACATCCAAATCGGTTCAGATTTAGATATAGCTCCCACATATATGTATCGCCCGATTTTCAAAATTTCGCCCCTTATAACCTTAATGTTGGCAATAGTGGCCTCATTTATTAACTGATTTTACACAAATTTACCACAATATACTTTTCTGTAATATCAACCGAATCTTCAAAATGTCATCCAAATCGGTTCAGATTTAGATATAGCTCCAATATATATGTATCACCCAATTTTCAAAAAATTTCCCTTAATAACCTTATTTTTGATCTTAGAAGCCTCATACTTTAACCGATCTTACTCAAATTTAGCACAAAGTATCCATCTGTGGTATTAACCAAACCTGAAAAATATCATCCAAATCGGTTCAGATATAGATATAGCTCCCACATATATACATCACTCGATTTTTCCAAATTAGACCATAATATTCTTATTTATTAACCCATGTTGCTCAAATTTCAAATTTGGATGCCATAGCTCTTACATAAATATATTGCCCGATTTTCATAAATTTGGATTTATTACCCACACTAATTTAGCGATTTCCTCTTTTTTAATAATGGACTCAATATTAGTGGCATATTTACTAACTCTGTAGGTACAGAATCGACTATAGCTCCTAATATCAGACATTTCTATTCAGATTGTGATAAAACTCCCATAGCCATGTACCCCTTTAATGTTCTGAAATTTAGAAATGCGGTTTATCTCCCAAACCCATACCAATGATACCCCATGCGTTCCATAGTGGAGGGTATTAAAATTCGAGCAGATCGAAATTTTGGCTCTATTTACGTGTTTTTTTTGTGAAAAGTCAAAATCAACAATTTATTGAGAATTTTCTTCCCAGAATTTTGGTTTAAATTGGTGTTTTTTTTTTTTTTTTTTTTTGGAACTAGAAAAATATTGCCAACACTACCAGTGAGTTAATTATGTTATAACCATTTTCAACTTCACCTCTATTTATTGCCAATGGTTACGTATGAGTTACAAAGATTAATTATAATTAATTAGGCGCCACCTAGGCAACATGTAACTTCATAATATTCACGTGACGAATTTGTTATAATAATTAAATGGAAATAATTATATGGCATATTGAGGAGGAACTAAGAATAGCTAAACGAAAGCAATAGAATTTTGTATGAAAAAAGAAAACCATATTTTCCCCCCATCCTCATTCATCCATAAGATTATTTTCATCTTGCCTTAAATCGTTTCATTCCAATCAATGACGAACATTAAATTCAAGTATCTAACAGACCAAATCCAATTAAGATATCAAAAAATGTTTTCTGCGTTTGGTTTTTTTTTTCGCCAAAAAAAATTGCCTTCGCGTTCACATGAAAAGCCATTTAACAGGCAATTAAAGCCAGTCTCCTTGATGAATGCAAAAGTCAAAAAGGAAACGAAATTAGTCGTCGTCGTCGACGAAAAAAGAAAACCCCATGGCTTAACAAATGCCTTAAGTTGCACAAATTAAAAACCATTCTTTTCAAAAAAAAAATAAGAGAAAAGACTCGGAAAAATGCTTAACAAAAAAGTGACAATGGTTACCGGAGAGATAGAGAGAGCGAGAGCAACAGCAGAAAAAAAGCCAAAGTATAAATGGCAAAGAGTCAACTGAGACCAAGGAAAAAAAAAGAAATTTCGCAAAATGCCTATAGGCTTAACAAAACATGGGATGGTAGAAACGAAAACCCAAAACAGACACCAACGAAAAACAGCCTAAAACAGATAATTTCACGCTGGTGAATGACAATAGCTGTCGTTGTGAAAATTGTGAAAAGAATGCAAGTGAAATGAATGGATAATTGGATGGGAATGAATGTGAACTACTGCAAGGCTTAAGATTCATTCACTGACCTATTCCTATGGTATTGTTTTTCTATTTCTTCATCTGGGGGCCAATTGCATTGACTAAGAATCATAAAAAAATCCTCAATTCGTTTGGGGACTTAAATTTCAGATGAAACTTAAATTTTTAGGTTTTTCTTGGTTTTAACCACATAACCCAGATCTCTGACCTCTCTTTGACCAAAAATGACGAAAAAATATAAACAAAGCTGGCAGTGTTATTTCCAGCATATATGTATAGTCAATTTACATATTTATATGGATAAAAGGGAGGCACGAAAACCATATAGTGAAAAAGGATTCCACACAGAGAAATGGTTTAAAGTTTTAGTCAAGATCTCATCGAGTGCATCTTGATTCTATTTTTAGTTCACTGATATCCAATTTAAAGTGAAACCACTTAGAGAGCCACCGTGGTGCAATGGTTAGCATGTCCCGATTCCTGCTTCGACCGAACACCAAAAAGTTTTTCAGTCGTGGATTATCCCACCTTAGTAATGCTGGTCACATTTCTGAGGGTTTCAAAGCTTCTCTAAGTGGTTTCACTGTAATGTGGAATGCCGTTCGGACTCGGCTATAAAACGGAGGTCCCTTGTCATTGAGCTTAAAATGGAATCGGGCGGCACTCAGTGATAAGAGAGAAGTTCAGAAGGGTTTCAAAGCTTCTCTAAGTGGTTAATGTGGAACGCCGTTCGGACTCGGTTATAAAAAGGAGGTCCCTTGTCACTGAGCTTAAAATGGAATCAGGCAGCACTCAGTGATAAGAGAGAAGTTCACCAAAGTGGTATCACAATGGACTGAATAGTCTAAGTGAGTCTGATACATCGGGCTGCCAACTAACCTAACCTAGGTATATATGTCATCTAAAAAAGTTTTTGTTTTTTTTTTTTGTCAAAATTTTATTCCAATCAAAAATGTTGTCAAAATTTTATTGCTATAGAAAATTCGGTCAAAATTTTATTTCTATAGAAAATTTTGTCAAAATTTTATTTCTATAGAAAATTTTGTCAACATTTTATTCTATAGAAAATTTTCCATAAAAACATTTGGCAAAATTTTATTTCTATAGAAATTTCTATTTTTATAGAAAATTTTGTCAAAATGGTTAACATTTTATTTCTATAGAAAATTTTGTCAAAATTTTATTTCTGTATAAAATTCGGTCAATTTTTTTTTGTATCGAAAATTGTACTTCTATAGAAAATTTTGTTAAAATTTTATTTCTATAAAAAATTTTGTCAAAATTCTATTTCGGTAGAATTTTTTTCAATTTTTTTCTGAAGAAAATTGTGTCACAACTTTATTTCTACAGAAAATTTTGTCAACATTTAACTTCTATAGAATTGTCAATATTTTATTTCTATAGAAAATTTTGTTAAAATTTTATTTTTATTGAAAATTTGGTCAAAGTTTTGTCAAGATTTTGAAGATTTTGTCAAAATTTGTTTTCTACAGAAAATTTTGTCAAAATTTTATTTCTACAGAAAATTTTGTCAAAATTTTATTTCTACAGAAAATTTTGTCAAAATGTTATTTCTTTAGAGAATTCGTTCAAAATTCTTTTTCTATAGAAAATTTTGTCAACGTTTTATTTCTATAGAAAATTTTTTCAAAATTTTATTTCAATAGAAAATTTTATCAAAACTTTATTTCTATAGCAAGTGTT
Organism: Haematobia irritans; assembly: GCF_050003625.1. Taxonomy (NCBI): domain Eukaryota; kingdom Metazoa; phylum Arthropoda; class Insecta; order Diptera; family Muscidae; genus Haematobia; species Haematobia irritans. Next base: position 157,358,444 of record NC_134399.1, read on the forward strand.
GTCAAAATTTTATTTCTACAGAAAATGTTTTCAAAATTTTATTTCATAGAAAATTTTGTCAAAATTTTATTTCTATAGAAAATTTTGTCAAAATTTTATTTGAACAGATTTTTTTTTTCAAATTTTTATTTCGGTCAAAAATTTTATTAATATAGAAAATTAAATACAAATTTTATTTCAATAGAAAATTTTGTCAAAATTTTATTTCTATAGAAAAATTTCTCAATTTTTTTGTCTTAAGAAAATTTTGTCAAAATTTTATTTTTATAGCAAATGTTGTCAAAATCTTATTTCTATACAAAATTTTGTCAAAATATAGTAAATGTTGTCAAAATTTTATTTCTACAGAAAATGTTTTCAAAATTTTATTTTTATAGAAAATTTTGTCAAAATTTTATTTCTATAGAAAATTTTATTTCTATAGAAAATTTTGTCAAAATTTTATTCCTATAGAGAATTCGGTCAAAATTGTATTCAAAATTTTATTTCTATAGAAAATTTTGAAAAAATTTTATTTTTATAGAAAAATTTCCGTAGACAATTTTGACAAAATGTCATTTCTATAGAAAATTTTGTCACAATTTAATTTCTATACAAAATGTTGTCAAGATCTAATTTCTATAGAAAATTTTGTTAAAATTTTATTTCTATAGAAAATTCGGTCAAAATGTTATTTCTATAGAAAATTTTATCAAAACTTTATTTCTATAGAAAATTTTTTCAAAATTTTATTTCAATAGAAAATTTTATCAAAACTATATTTCTATAGCAAATGTTGTCAAAATTTTATTTCTATAGAAAATTTTATTTCAATAGAGAATTCGGTCAAAATTGTATTTCTATAGAAAATTAAATAAACATTTAATTTCAATAGAAAATTTTGTGAAAATTTTATTTCTATAGAAAAATTTCTCAAATTTTTTGTCCTAAAAAATTTTGTCAACATTTTATTTCTATAGAAAATTTTGTAAAAAGTTTATTTCTATAGAAAATTTTATTTCTTTAGAGAGTTCGGTCAAAATTGTATTCAAAATTTTATTTCTATAGAAAATGTTGTCAAGATCTAATTTCTATAGAAAATTTTGTTAAAATTTTATTTCTACAGAAAATTTTGTCAACGTTTTATTTCTACAGAAAATTTTGTCAAAATTTTATTTCTATAGAAAATTTTTTCAAAATTTTATTTCTGTACAAAATTCGTAAATTTTATTTCTATAGACAAGTTTGCCAAAATTTTATTTCTATAGAAAATTTTGTCAAAATTTTATTTCGGTAGAAATTTTTTTCAATTTTTTTCTTAAGAAAATTGTGTCAAAATGTTATTTCTATAGAAAATTTTGTCAAAATTTTATTTCGGTAGTGAATTTTGTCAAAATTTTATTTCGGTAAAAAATTTTGTCAAAATTTTATTTCTATAGAAAATTTTTTCAAAATTTTATTTCTATAGAAAATGTTGTCAAAATTTTATTTTTTAACAAAATTTTGTCAAAATTTTACTTTTATACAAAATTTTGTCAAAATTTTATTTCTAAAAGTTTGTCAATATTTTATTTCTATAAAAATGTTGTCAAAATTTTATTTATATAAAAAATTTTGTAAAAAAAATTTTTTGGAGAAAATTTTGTCAAATGTTTATTTGTATAGAAAATTCGGTCAAAATTGTATTTCTATAGAAAATCTAAATTTTTGTCAAAATTTCATTTCTGTAGAAAATTTTGTCAAAATTTTATTTCTGTAGAAAATACAATAACCATTCAAGATGGTCTAAAGACTTTTTTTCAATGTTTTCAATTTAAGATATTGTTTACCTTCGAACTTTTCTCAAAACAAGTGAAAATGTTACGTATTTCCTATTTTATAATTAAAATTTTCTAAAATAAACCTTATGATGGGTTCACATTTGCTCCCATAATACATAGCATGTAAGAGAGTTTATCTCTACTATCCCTATGGTATGCGTACACACAATCCAACACACACACACACTCGTATGCACCTAGCTCATTCAACCATTACCCATATCTTATCGGAAAAGGCCAACCAATAGCCAGCCAGCTAGCCATACATTTCTAAGTGAGAAACTCAGAGTGAAGCCGAATGATGAGAGTTTGAGTGTATCGATATTTTGTTTGTATTTCCGGTATCTCTGGCGGAATGGCTTTATAATTCAATGCGGTTGGATTGCAGCACAGCATATTCATTCAGATTCACCATTTACCATAACTACCACAACCACAACTGTTCATGGCGATTGCTGCCGTATTTGACTACAACGAACGATTGCCAATTGGTATGCAGCATACAAACGATTACTGGTCATACCAATAAAATTGTATTTCCTCCAGATATAACCGTCACTTACCTCTTACCTACATATATGGTAGGGGTATTTCCTTGACAAACGTAAGGAAAATGTGAAAGGGAGAAAGAACTTATAGAGTACTGGTAAAACTTTGTGGTTTTAAGTTTTTATCCTTCTGGTGATTGAAGTGTTCTTAGTTTGGATTCTAAGATCGAAAAACTAATTATTAGCAGTGGTTTTGCTGTTTCGTAGCAAGAAACAAAGACGTGCCTAAAAGCCTCTATCAGCATAAAGAAAGAAGGCGAAAGGGTTCATGGGAATGGAAAATAGACAATCCCAGGAAATTGAAATTGCCTTGGGTAGCAATTGATATAATAAAAAAGAAAACTAATAATAGTAATAATAAAAACACGAAGAATGTTAATATGTAGTTTTGGAAAAATAAAGTTTCATAAAAATAAGTTCTAGTAGAATGAAGGCACAATTTCAGATATATATTTCGACTGGCGACGCTAGAAATTAAGATCGCTTTCAACAGCCTGAGGGTGCCACAGCGGTGCAATGGGTCAAACATTGTGACTTAACTCCCACTTTTAGAACATTTGGAAGACAACCACTGGTCTCCTGGTGTTGTGTTAACGGTTGACACAGTTTCTTGATGTTTTGGTAGATTTTGCAAAATATTCCTCACCAAATAAGGTATTTCATAAATTTTATGTAGAAATAAAATTTTGAAAATTTTTCTATAAAATTAAACTTTTGACAAAATTTTACATAGAAATACAATTTTGAAAAAAATTTCTATTGAAATAAAATTTTGAAAAAAGTTTCTATAGAAATGAAATTTTGACAAAATTTTCTAAAGAAAAAACATTTTTTTTACAACATTATATAGAGAAATAAAATGTTGACAACATTGTCTATGAAAATGAAATTCTGACAAAATTTTCTAGAGAAATAAAATTTGGACAAAATTTTCCATAGAAATAAAATTTTGATAAAAATTTCCATTCAAATAAAATGTTCGCAAAATTTTCTATAAAATTATGATTTTGAGAGATTTCTCTATAAAAATAAAACTTTTACAAAATGTTTTTATAAAAGTGAAAGTTTCAGAAATTTTTCTATAGAAATAAAATTTTGACAAAATTTTCCTGAGAAACAAAATGTTGACAAAATTTTCTATAGAAATAAAATTTTGACAAAATTTTCTATAGAAATAAAGTTTTTAAAAAAAATGTTTTTAAATAATATGTTGACAGTATTTTCCAAAGAAATAAAATGTTGACAAAATTTTCTATAGAAATACAATTTTGACAAAATTTTCTATAAAATAAAATTTTAACAAAATTTTCTATCGAAATAAAATTTTGACAAAATTTCCTAGTTAAATAAAATTTTGAAAACAAAAATTCTAGAGAAAATAAAAATAAAATTTTGACAAAATTTTCTATAGGAAAACACTTTAAAACATGTTCCTATTGCAATAAAATTTAAAAAAAAAAATCTATAGAAAAAAATTTTGAGACAATTTGGAAATAGAAATAAAATGCTGAAAAAATTTTCGTTAAAAATAACATTTTGGCAAAATGTATTATAGAAATAAATTTTTGACAAAATTTTCAATAGAAATAAAATTTTGACACAGTTTTTTATAGAAATAAAATTTTGACAAAATTTTCTATAGAAATAAAATTTTGACAAAATTTTCTTATGCATAAAATGTTGACAAAATTTTCTATAGAAATAAAATTTTGAGAAAATTTTCTAAATAAATAAAATTTTGACAAATTTTTCTAGAGAAATAAAATTTTGACAAAATTTTCTAGAGAAATAAAATTTTGAAAAATTTTCTGGAGAACTAAAATTTTGACAAAATTTTCTATAGGTTTTATTCCTATTAAAAAATTTGTCAAAATTTTATTTCTATAGAAAATTTTATCAAAATTTATTTTTGCAAAATATTTTTTTTTATTTGGTAGTTTTTTGGTTCATGTGGCAACCGTGGTTATATATATATATATATATATATATATATATATATATATATATATATATATATATATATATATATATATATATATATATATATATATATATATATATATATATATATATATATATATATATATATATATATATATATATATATATATATATATATATAACCACGGTTGCCACATGAACCAAAAATTATCTACCAAAATTTTTGGAGAAAATTTTACCAAAAAACTACCAAATAAAAAAATATTTTGCAAAAATAAATTTTGACAAAATTTTATAAATATATATTTTTTTTCAATTTTTAAATTATTAGCGATATTGTATCCCAAAGCAAATTTCTTAATTTTTTCCATAAAAATTGTCAACAATTTATTGGGGATTTGCGTGAGAAATTGTGATTTAAATTGGGGATTTTTGGGGACGAATGTATCAAAATTTGGGGAGAAGTTCCTCTACGTTGAATCATGTCAACCGAGTCTTAGGTCATAAAATCCTCAAATAAGAAGTCTATTCACTAAATGTCCTATTTATATTTTCTTCATTTTCCAGTAAATTTATGTGTCTTCTATATTAAGAGATATCCCATTGATCTGAGGTCCCATAAAATTTCACAACAAAGCAAACTATTTTAATTAAAGATTATAAATCACCCCATTTGATATCCAGGTGTGACATTTTTACAAAAGAGAACGTAAAATTCTCTGCAGGACAAAACATTTAGCAAAATATTTTCAAGTAAACGAGTTAGATGCTTCCTAATCATAATTCAGTTGGTCCCTAACAGGGTAAAAGAGGCTTTTAGAAAATTTAATTTATGCCATAACATAAATCATATTGAAGAATTATGATATATTTCAAGTAAAGGATGGCCCTGCTATGGCTTACAAATATTGTCAGGGTTATAAAGCAAAAAAAGAAAATGTGATAAAGCGATAAATACGATGATAAAAACTACAGCAAAAGTAAGTGAGGATGCAGAAGGATTTGAAGATTTAAAAAAGAAAGGATGGATTAAATTGCATAAATATTGAAATGAAATGCATTCAATGTCAAGGAGTCGAGCAAAGTAAGAAAATAACAAAGACCACGCTTGAAGACATCACTGTACAACTCCCAACGGAAAATTTCAGAGAACGGAGGAGAGCTTTTGTTTCCCTCTCCAGTCGCCAAAGCAAATGTGCTTTTAAGCCAACAGAGAATCTGAGTAAGATAGACGAATTTTGGAAAATTTTAGAAAAAGTTTTTATAAAAAATTTTAGTAATATTTCTGAAGAAACAACATTTTGACACAATTTTCTATACAAATAAAATTTTGGGAAAATTTTCTATAGAAATAAAACTTGACAAAATTTTCAATAAAAATAAAATTTTGAGAAAAAATTTTATAGAAATAAAATCTTGGGAAATATTCTATAGAAATAAAATTTTTGCAAAATTGTCTATAGAAATAAAATTTTGATAAAATTTTCGATAGAAATAAAATTTTGATAAAATTTTCGATAGAAATAAAATTTTGACAAAATTTTTTGTGGAAATAAAATTTTGACAAAATTGTTTATAGAAATAAAATTTTGACAAAATTTTCTATAGAAATAAAATTTTGACAAAATTTTCTATAGAAATAAAATTTTGACAAAATTTTCTATAGAAATAAAATTTTGACAAAATTTTCTATAGAAATAAAATTTTGACTAAATTTTCTATGAAAAAAATTTTCTAACGAAATAAAATTAAGACAAAATTTTCTATAGAAATAAATTTTTTTAAAAATTTTCTATAGAAATAAAATTTTAACAAAATTTTCTTTAGAAATACAATTTTAACAAAACTTTCTATAGAAATAAAATTTTGACAAAATTTTTTGTGGAAATAATATTTTGACAAAATTTTCTATTAAAATAAAATTTTCGATAGAAATAAAATTTTGACAAATGAAATAAAAATTTTTACAAAATTTTCTATAAAAATAAAAAAATAACAAATTAGCTTTCTAAAAATAAATTTCGTGTTGTTGCATTACTATGTAACAAAACGAAATGAAGATAAAGATTAAGGGACTTGTAAGTTATATGAAAAGATGATGTACAGTGGGAGAAAAGATGATTCAATTTGTAAGAGGAAATTTCCCAAATGTTTTCTCCATAAGGAGTTAGCATAAAGGGCCCAAAATTGAGTTATCTCTCCCAGCCAGATCTATACTAAAGGCTGTGGAAAGGTTCATTCGCCCGAACCGAAACATGTACAGTCCAGGCGTGTATATATTTGTATCTGGCGTTTTCTTTTCAATGGCTCTATTGACCATGTTCCTTAATCTATATCTGTCCATAAAGCTCGAAAAATAATTGTATAATTAGATAAAAATAAAATTTTTAAAAATTTTCTATAAAAATAAAATTTTTAAAAATTATCTATAAAACAAAATTTTGATAAAATTTTCTATGGAAATAAAATTTTGCCAAAACCTTCTGTAGAAATAAAATTTTGACAAAATTTTCTATAGCAATATATAGCTTTGAGAAAATGTTATATAGCAATAAAATTTTGACAAAATTTTGTACAGAAATATTTTTTTTTTTCAAAATGTTCTATAGAAATATTTTTTTTACAAAATTTTCTATAGATATAAAATTTTGACAAAATTTTCTATGGAAATAAAATTTTGACAAAATTTTCTATAGAAATAAAATGTTGGCAAAATTTTCTATAGAAATAAAATTATGACAAAATTTCCTATAGTAATACAATTATAAATAAAATAATAAAACTTTGACAAAATTTTCTATATAAGTAAAATTGTGATAAAAATTCATTTCTATAGAATTTGGAACAATTTTTTATAGAATAAAATTTTAGCAAAATTTTCTATAGAAATAAAATTTTGACAAAATTTTCTATAGGAATAAAAGGTTGACAAAATTGTCTATAGAAATAATATTTTGACCACAATTTTTATAGAAGTAGAATTTAGACAAAGTGTTCGATAGGTATAAAATTTTGGTAAATTTTTTAATAAAAATAAAATTTGACAACATTTTCGATAGGAATACAATGTTGACAAAATTTTCGATAGAAATATATTTTGGCAAAATTTTTTATAGAAATCAAATTTTGACAAAATTTTCTACAGAAGTAAAATTTTAACAAAATTTTCTATAAAAATAAAATTTTGACAAAATTTTCTGTAGAAATAAAATTTTGACAAAATTTTCTATAGAAATAAAATTTTGTAATACAATTATAAATAAAATAATAAAATTTTTTACCAATTTTTTTTATAGAAATAAAATTTTAAACAAATTTTTTTTAGAAATAAAATTTTGACAAAATTGTTTATAGTCATAAAATTTGACAAAATTTTTACAAAGTTTTCTATAGAAATAAAATGTTGACAAAATTTTCAATAGAAATAAAATTATGACAAAATTTCCTATAGTAATAAAATTATGACAAAATTTCCTATAGTAATAAAATTTTGACAAAATTTTCGATAGAAATAAAATTTTGACAACATTTTCTATGGAAACTAAATTTTGACAAACTTTTCTATAGAAATAAAATTTGGAGACAATTTTCGATAGAAATAAAATTTTGACAAAATTTTCTGTGGAAATAAAATTTTGACGAAATCTTCTATAGAAATAAAATTTTCTGTGGAAATAAAATTTTGAAAAAAATTTCTATAGAAATAAAATTTGGAAAAACTTTTCTATCAAATTAAATTTTGAGAAAAAATTGTATAGAAATAAAATTTGGGAAACTTTTTTTTTCTATAGAATTTTCTATAGAAATAATATTTGACAAAAATTTCTATAGAAATCAAATTTTGACAAAAGAAATAAAATTTTTTACAAAGTTTTCTATTAAAATAGTTTTTTTTTTTATAAATTTTCTATAGAAACAAAATTTTGATAAAATTTTCTATAGAAATAAAATTTTGTCAAAACCTTCTATAGAAATAAAATTTTGACAAAATTTTCTGTAGCAATACACCTTTGAGAAAATTCTCTATAGCAATAAAATATTGACAAAGTTTTCTATAGAAATAATTTTTTTTACAAAATTTTTTATAGAAATAATTTTTTTTTTTACAAAATTTTCTATAGAAATAAAATTTTGACAAAATTTTCTGTGGAAATAAAATTGTAACGAAATTTTCTGTATGAATACAATTTTGACAAAATTTTCTATAGAAATAAAATTTGACAAAAATTTCTATAGAAATAAAATTTTTTACAAAATTTTCTATAGAAATAAAATTTTTTACAAAATTTTCTATAGAAATAAAATTTTGACAAATTTTTTTATAGAAATACAATTTTGACCAAATTTTCTATAACAAAAATTGTGAAAAATTTTCTGTAGAAATAAAATTTTGAAAAAATTTTCTATAGAAATAAAATTTTGACAAAAATTTTTATAGAAATAAAATTTTGGCAAAATTTTTATAGAAATAAAATTTTGACAAAATATTCTATAGCAATTAAGCTTTGAGAAATTTTTCTATAGTAATAAAATTGTGACAAAATTTTCAACAGAAATACATTTTTTGACAAAATTTTCTGTGGAAATAAAGTTTTGACAAAATTTTCGATAGAAATAAAATTTTGACAAAATTTTCTATAAAAATAAAATTTTGAAAAAAATTGTCTATAGAAATAACATTTTGATAACATTTTCGATAGAAAAAAAATTTTGACAAAATTTTTTGTGGAAATAAAATTTTGACAAACTTTTCTATAAAAATAAAATTTTGACAAAATTTTCTGTAGAAATTAAATCTTGACAAAATTTTCTATAGAAATAAAATCTCCTATAGGAATAAAATTTTAACCAAATTTTCTATAAAAAAAAATTTTAATAAACTTTTCTACAGAAATAAAATTTTGACAAAATAAAATTTGTTTGTGTGGTAGTTTTTAGGTAAAAATTTCTAAAAATTTTGGTAGCTTATTTTTGGATAGGATGTCAACCGTGGGTCCAAATCGAAGTACTGCGTAAGCTGTTCCGAAGTTTTCTTTAAATGTAATCAACAATTGCCGTAGGTCTAAAAGTTTAATTGGGAGGTCACTTCCCATTTCACATTTTCAACAGTTCATATTCCATGGATTATATCATCACCGTGTCAATGATCTTTGACATCTATAACTCACATGGAAACGTATACAAAGACCTGTATCATCGAAACAGAGTTCAGACCTTTTCTCTCCTTTTAGAAAAATTGCATAAAAGCTTCAAAATAGAGACAAACTACATAATAACCCAAACAAATATGAATGCGTTTCAGAAACAGAAAACTAATAATTTCATAGCTTTCTATGGCAAAAATCGTCAGACACTGCATTCTCAAACGCAGAGAAGTGGTTCCAAATCCAAAAAATAAACACACGACAAAATAGAAATGGCAAATGATAGCAATAATCTTTAGAAAAGCATACCCACGAATGAATGTGTCGTCGCTGCTATATGGATGTAGGGAGATTGTGCAATAAACTTAATTAGAGTTTTTTCCTATTTCAGGATTATATACAGTTTTCGGTTTTACGGTTTTTGTGTATGAATGCGTGGTCGGTTTCAATTTTCATTATAGTCTTTATGACTTTGAGCATGGCATTATCATCGTTCTCCGTTATCTGTTGATATTGAAATGTGTGCATAACCACATTTTGTGTCAACAAATTGGATGATATGTTTTAATTTTTGTCATTTGTGACATTTTGGGGGAAATTCTTCATTAGCGAAATTTTTAATTTCGTATGCTATTGTTGACTTGTTTTTGTTTGTTTTGTTATACTATTTTATGTACATATACCTTTAGGGGTTTATTATCGCACGGTATTTGTTGGATGTGAATGAACATACCTGAAAATAAGATAAAATTGAGTTTATTAGATACGAAATTACAAAAATAATAATAATAATTATAGTAATGACTTATATAAGGTGGCGTATAATTTATTTTATTTTAAAAATAGTACTGCAGAGCGTATAATTTATATCAATAGCTTATCCGTACTCCTGAGCGTATGCTGATAGGTTGTAAAGGGGATAAGGGAACGTATAATAATAATAAATAATAACGTAAAAATAAATAATCACGGGCACGGTTACAACAATTGGTAGAATTCTATCACAAATGGTAGATTTTTTACTATTTGGTAAATAGGTACATTGATAGATTCTTGATCTATTTGTAGATTTTACAAAATATTCCACTCCACGAAAGAGGTACCTTACAAACTTCTATAGAAATACTTTTTATAGAAATAAAATTTTGAAAAAAATTTTCTATAGAAATAAAATTTTCACAACATTTTCTACAGAAATAAAATTCTGACAAAATTTTCTATGGAAATAAAATTTTGACAAAATTTTCTATGGAAATAAAATTTTGACAAAATTTTTTATAGAAACAAAATATTTAAAAATTTTTCTATAGAAATAAAATTTTGACAAAATTTTCTATAGAAATAAAATTTTGACAAAATTTTCTATAGAAATAAAATTTTGACAAATTTTTATATAGAAATAAAATTTTGACAAAATTTTCTATAGAAACAAAATATTGAAAAATTTTTCTATAGAAATAAAATTTTTACAAACTTTTCTATAGAAATAAAATTGTAACAAAATTTTCTGTAAAAATAAAACTTTGGGAAAATTTTCTATAGAAATAAAACTTTTACAATTTTCTATAGAAATAAATTTTGACAAAATGTTCTATAAAATTTTCTACAAAATTTTCTATAGAAATAAAATATTGACAAAATTTTTAATAGAATGAACTGTTGACAAAATTTTTATAAAAATAAAATTTTGACAAAATTTTCTATAAAAATAAAACTTTGATAAAATTTGTGATAAAAACTCATTTCTATAGAATTTGGAACGATTTTCTATATAATAAAATTTTAGCAAAATTTTCTATAGAAATAAAAATTTTGATAAAATTTTCTATAGAAATAAAATATTGACAAAATTTTTAATAGAATAAACTGTTGACAAAATTTTCTAAATAAAATTTTAGGAAAATTTTTTATAGAAATAAAACTTTGGGAAGATTTTCTATAGAAATAAAATTTTGACAAAATTTTCTATAGAAATAAAATTTTCACAACATTTTCTACAGAAATAAAATTCTGACAAAATTTTCTATGGAAATAAAATTTTGACAAAATTTTCTATGGAAATAAAATTTTGACAAAATTTTTTATAGAAACAAAATATTTAAAAATTTTCCTATAGAAATAAAATTTTGACAAAATTTTCTATAGAAATAAAATTTTGACAAAATTTTCTATAGAAATAAAATTTTGACAAAATTTTCTATAGAAATAAAATTTTGACAAATTTTTATATAGAAATAAAATTTTAACAAAATTTTCTATAGAAACAAAATATTGAAAAATTTTTCTATAGAAATAAAATTTTTACAAACTTTTCTATAGAAATAAAATTGTAACAAAATTTTCTGTAAAAATAAAACTTTGGGAAAATTTTCTATAGAAATAAAACTTTTACAATTTTCTATAGAAATAAATTTTGACAAAATGTTCTATAAAATTTTCTACAAAATTTTCTATAGAAATAAAATATTGACAAAATTTTTAATAGAATGAACTGTTGACAAAATTTTTATAAAAATAAAATTTTGACAAAATTTTCTATAAAAATAAAACTTTGACAAAATTTGTGATAAAAACTCATTTCTATAGAATTTGGAACGATTTTCTATATAATAAAATTTTAGCAAAATTTTCTATAGAAATAAAAATTTTGATAAAATTTTCTATAGAAATATATTTTGGCAAAATTTTCTATAGAAATAAAATATTGACAAAATTTTTAATAGAATAAACTGTTGACAAAATTTTCTAAATAAAATTTTAGGAAAATTTTTTATAGAAATAAAACTTTGGGAAGATTTTCTATAGAAATAAAATTTTGACAAAATTTTCTATAGAAATAAAATTTTCACAACATTTTCTACAGAAATAAAATTTTGACAAAATTTTCTATGGAAATAAAATTTTGACAAATTTTTCTATAGAAATAAAATTTTGGTAATTTTTTTTTTATAAAAATAAAATTTGACAACATTTTCTATAGAAACAAAATGTTGACAAAATTTTCTATAGAAATACATTTTGGCAAAATTTTTTATAGAAATAAAATTTTGACAATATTTTCTACAGAAATAAAATTTGACAAAATTTTCTGTAGAAATAAAATTTCGACAACATTTTCTGTAGAAATAAAATTTTGACAAAATTTTCTGTAGAAATAAAATTTTGACAAAATTTTCTATAGAAATAAAATTTTGACAGTTTTCTATAGAAATAAAATATTGAACATTTTTTCAATAGAAATAAAATTTTGACAAACTTTTCTATAGAAATAAAATTTTAACAAAATTTTCTGTAGAAATTAAATTTTTGCAAATTTTTCTATAGAAATAAAATTTTGACAATTTTCTTTAGATTTTTTTTATTTTATATACGTTTGTTGTTTTTGTTTTTTTGACCTTTTGTTTATTACCTTCTGTTTTGTTTTTGTAAATTCAAAAAAAGAAAAACAAAAAGAAAACAGAAGGTAATTTTCATTAGAAATAAAATTTTGACAATTTTCTTTAGAAATAAAATTTTGACAAAATGTTCTATAAAATTTTCTACAAAAATATAATTTTGACAAAAATGTTTATAGAAATAAAATTTTGAAAAAATTTTCTATAAAAATAAAACTTTGATAAAATTTTCTACATAAGTAAAATTGTGATAAAAATTTATTTCAATAGAATTTGGAACAATTTTCTATAGAATAAAATTTTAGCAAAATTTTCTATAGATATAAAACTTTGGGAACATTTTCTATAGAAATAAAATGTTGACAAAATTGTCTATAGAAATAAAATTTTGACAACAATTTTTAAAGAAATAAAATTTAGACAAAGTGTTCTATAGGTATAAAATTTTGGTAAATTTTTTTATAAAAATAAAATTTGACAACATTTTCTATAGAAATACAATTTTGACAAAATTTTCTATAGAAATACATTTTGGCAAAATTTTCTATAGAAATCAAATTTTGACAAAATTTTCTACAGAAATAAAATTTTTACAAAATTTTCTATAGAAATAAAATTTTGACAAAATTTTCGATAGAAATAAATTGTGACAAAATTTTCTGTAGAAATAAAATTTTAACAAAATTTCTACAGAAATAAAATTGTGACAAAATTTTCTATAGATATAAAATTTAAAAAAAAGGAAGAAGTAGCACGATTGTAAATCTGTAGTAGTTGAAGCCTAATTCGTACAATTTGACAATGCAGTCGTAAGCCAATACTATGTCATATTGAAAGCTTACTTTTTCCTAAGCCAATTAGTGCCGTTGTGAGGGCGGTCTTTGACGAGCGAGCAACTGCGGAAAGGACTCAAATTGGTGTCTATATAAATTATGATCTGTTGTGGCGGTCATAGTTATAATAGGAGCGTTATATTTAGTACAGTGGAGCGTATAATTTGTATTAATAGAAAAGTAGTCCTCAAGCCCTAACAATTAATTAGGAAAATAAAAGGGAGCGTATAAGTAACTTTAAATGTTTTTTAAGTATACGCCACCGATACTAAATACCTTGTTATAATATCGATATATATATACAAAGTAACACTGACTTTCTCGTTTTATACATTTATTCAAAAAATAAATTCACTTCTACACATTGAACCCCCGCCAATAGCGGGTGCTTATAAAATATAAATTTCCACCTGTGCAAACTGGGTTTCCTAAACCTTTTCCCATAATATCTTTTAATCTCTTTTTCTACCAGTTTTTTAAGCTTCCACAATGTTCCATATTTTCCAAATGTCAAAAATAATGCTGCATTAATTTAAGTCAACAGACGAAGTTAATCTCTTCCATCAAGCCCTCACTGCAGTCGAATAATTAAGAGACACTAAATACTGTATGTAGAGAAAATATAGTGGGTCATGGCGCTTGACCAAAACATAATTAAAGCTAACATATACGCATTATAAGAAGCCATGGCAGCACAACGATATTCAACCCTCGAAATGCGGTCAAAAATACTTGACGGCAAGACTGAGGTTTGGCTATAGTTGGTTTGGAATTAAAACCCGTAAAATCCTGCAAAATGGCTCATTAACTAAGGCAAAGCACAAACACAAAATGGATTTACGAACAACATCAAAGAAACAAACAACGAAACGGAGTTTGCAAAACGAGGGAAGTCTAGTATAGGACTTTTGGATATTATAGATAGAATGGGGACCATTCTGCTATAGAAAGTTTTGTCAAAATTTTATTTCTATCGAAAATTTTGTCAAAATTTTATTTCTATAGAAAATTTAGTCAAAATTTTATTTCTATAGAAAATTGTGTCAAAACTTTATTTCAATAATAATTTTATATCTTTAGAAAATTGTGCTAAAATTTTTTCAAAATTTTATTTCTATACAAAATTTTTAAAAAATTGTATTTCTATAGAAAATTTTGTCTTAATTCTATTTCATTAGAATTTTTTTTCAAAATGTTATGGCGATAGAAAATTTAGTCAAAATTTTATTTCTATAGAAAATTTAGTCAAAATTTTATTTCTATAGCAAATTTTGTCAAAATTTTATTTCTATAGAAAATTTTGTCAAAATTTTATTTCCATAGAAAATTTTGTCAAAATTTTATTTGTATAGAAAATTTTGTAAAAATTTTAGTTATATAGAAAATTTTGTCAAAATTTTATTTCTATAGAAAATTTTGTCAAACTGTTCTTTCTATAGAAAATTTTGTCAAAATTGTATTTCAATAAATTCTTTTTTTAATTTTATTTCTATAGACAATTTTGTCAAAATTTTATTTCTATAGAAAATTTTGTCAAAATTTTACTTCTACAGAAAATTTTTTCAAACTGTTCTTTCTATAGAAAATTTTGTCAAAATTTTATTTCAATATTTTTTTTTTAATTTTATTTCTATAGCAAATTTTGTCAAAATTGTATTTCTATAAATTTTATTTCAATAAACATTTTTTTTAAATTTTATTTCAATAAAATTTTTTTAAAAATATTGTCAAAATTTTATTTCTATAGAAAATTTTGTCAAAATTTTATTTCTATAGAAAATTTGGTCAAAATTTTATTTCTATAGAAAATTTTGTCAAAATTTTATTTCTATCGAAAATTTTGTCAAAATTTTATTTCTATCGAAAATGTTGTCAAAATTTTATTTCTATAGAAAATTTGGCAAAATTTTATTTCTTTGGGAATTATTGTCAAGATATTATTTAAATTTTTTTTCAAAACTTTATTTCTATAGAAAATTGTGTCTTCATTCTATTTCGTTAGAAAATTTTGTCAAAATTTTATGTTTATAGACAATTTGTCAAAATTTTATTTCTATAGAAAATTTTGTTTAAATAAACATTTTTTAAAAATTGTGTTCAATAAC
Source organism: Haematobia irritans (assembly GCF_050003625.1). Taxonomy (NCBI): domain Eukaryota; kingdom Metazoa; phylum Arthropoda; class Insecta; order Diptera; family Muscidae; genus Haematobia; species Haematobia irritans. The sequence continues at coordinate 157,374,209 of NC_134399.1, forward strand.
AATTTTTTAAAATTTTATTTCTGTAGAAAATTTTATCAAAATTTGATTTCTGTAGAAAATTTTGTCAAAATTTGATTTCTATAGAAAATTTTGCAGAAATTTTATTTCTATAGAAAATTTTGTCAAAATTTTATTTCTACAGAAAATTTTCAATATACATAGAAAATTTTGTCTAAATTTATTTAATAAATTTTGTCAAGATTTTATTTCTATAGAATATTTTGTTAAAATTGTTTTCTATAGAAACTGTTTGAAGTATTTCTTAGTTTGAGAGGAGTATTTTGCAAAATTTACTAATCTAATACCGAACTGTAAAAAATCTAATCTAACAAGTTTTGGTAGAATTCTACGAACTGTGTGTGATCGAATAATATCTGGAAAATGTCCCCACAGAAAAAAATTTCCGTAGTTAAACTAACGCTAAATTAAACTTATTTTTATTGTAAAAAAATTATTGGTTAGTAGTTAAATTTTATTACTTTTTGCGAAATTTTCCACAGCCCAATGAAATTTTCGTTTTTTTTAAGTATGTCTCAAATATTTTATGAGTATAAAGTGCGATGACCGTACACATAAGTTCAATATGAACTAAAGCAAATGAAAATTTTCGTACGATTCCCGAAAATAGTAAGTATAGTAAGAAGTAGTTCTACTGTATGGTTAAAATGGTCATGATTTTGCGCCAATGATTTTCTTTTAGTTAATATTTTTTTATTTTAGTTAATATTTTCTTCTATAGGAGGGTGTAATTTCGTGAACTGTACTTAAAAAGTACAACAGGGCATTAAATTTTCCTAGTTTTAACAACGCTTTGTGGAAGTCTCAAAATGTGTAGCAAAATTTAGTTCAATTTTCGTACGAGTTAGTTTATTCTTCCTATAAAAGAGTTTACTTTTTTCGGAGTAGTAGGAAATGGCAGAATAAAATTCCTGTGCAGAAAAACATTTCGGCTGCAGACCATGGATACTCCCGGAGGACTCAGAAATACTTAAAAAATATGTTCTTCGCTTCATTTCTACCGCTCAAGATCATTAAAAACTCCATATCTCAATCCGTTCACTTTTGCGCCTTTAACATTTTGGAGAATAAGGTTGGCACTAAAAAGTACCAATTGCCGATCGGCTCAAGAAGGCCAATATATCGCAGATCCACTTTCGTCGTATTTTTTTGCTCCTTTGTGGGAATTTTTGAAGGCCATAATTCGCTCCATAGGCCAATTGGCCAACATTTGATGTACACTTTTTGCTTGTGAATAATAAAATTAAAAATAATATGTTTTTTTATTTTATTCAAAACAAAATAAAATAAAAATTATATCTTACATATCAGTCACCCTGTATATATTTTATATAAGTTAACCACCTTCTTGTATCCCCCTTCCAAATTCACTCCAAAGGATAAGCATTTAACGGAAGTGGGAAAAACACAATTTACAAAGTAAATTGCTTGACCACTTTGATGTCGACATCAAAACACTCTTCCAGTGCAGTGCAGTGTAAAAGAGCAGACAAAAGCACACTCGCGTACTCCCACTTACAATAAGGCATGAACCATTTGAGTTTTAAGCAAACACATCTCATTACAAACACACACCCACTCATACCCACATACACCCAAACTGATTCTGATATTAAAGGAGATGTCAAGTCTGCTGAATGTGAGTGAGTGGATGGATTCCTCTTTGGCATTTGCAAGGCAGTCAGGTGAAATATTCATTTGCTCATTCATGTCACTCTCCCAGTCTATCCTCGGGAGAATAACAAATCCCAAATTCTGCTATGTTGTTTTGTTAAAGAGTGTAAATAAACACACCCTACCTTTAGAGAGCAAGATAAAACCGTGTTTCTTCCTGGAAAAGGCTTTTAAACTTTTTTCTACACCTCGGTTGGAAGAAGAAGAAGCATTGTTGTGTTTAAAGACTACAAAATCGTTAGCTCGTTAAGGTAGGTGCTTAAAGTTGCCAAGATTTTCCCTACACTCTCCCCCGAAGAGAGTGACAAAAATCTTTGTGAGTTCTATTTTCATCTCCCCACCCCGTCGCCATAACATTGCTGACCCCAACGGTCTATTTGTAATCATTTGACCATTTTGTTCGTTCACACGATTTGTTTGAGCGTTTATATGAAACTGTATGTGGGTGTGCGTGTGTGTGTATTTCATTCATGGAGATTGAAAGGAGTGTTCCAAGTCTTTGGTGTTTGTTTTTGTTTTCCTTAAGCTGGTAGTATGCACTCATGTAATGAAAGGTTTTGCCCAAGTGCAATAAGAAAGCACACATCAATTTTACACAGAACTTCCCACCCAAACACTTTTTTGTGTTTTTTTTAATGCAAACAAACATTACATGCTTAAGGCTTTCAGGGTTCCACTTTTTTTATTTTCTGTTTGCTGTAAACATATAAACATGTGGAGAATGCTGGTATATATATAAAAGTATTGGTGCTCGTATTTAAATGGTCTTTATACAACCACCATGTATTGTATTGGTTAAAACTACCTGAATAGGTTTTAGTTCTAACGTGTATTGAAGAACTAAACTAACAAGGACAATTTGTTAAATTGCTTTCATGTTGAATGCAATTGTGTAAAGTTGGTTATCTTTCAGCAAAAAATATATGTAAGTACATAGCTCAATCAAGCAAAAGATTTGTGTTAGCCTGGGGTTTTCATTTAAATGCTTGTCCATTTATTTCAAAGAGACGATATCCCAGCACAACAGACGTAAAAAACAGAAAACCGATATACTTGGACCAGTAATACGTTTTTACCTTTCTAACCAGTCTGAAAAATAAATTTTTGGAAGATCTAAAAGTAAACCACGGTTTCACAGTTGGTCGAATTCTACCAAAAATTGTAGATTTTTTACTGTTTGGTAGATTGGCAGCATTCTTGATGTTTTGGTAGAATTTTCAAACTATTCCTTTCCAACTAAGAGGTATTTCAATTTTTTATAGAAATAAAATTTTGACAAAAATTTCAATAGAATTAAAATTTGACAAAAATTTCTATAGAAATAAAATGTTGACAAAATTTGCTATAGCTATTTATAAGAATACAATTTTGAAAAAGTTATCTATAAAAATGAAATTTTGACAAAAGTTATCTATAGAAATAAAATTATTTCATAATTTTCTATAAAACAAAAGTTTTTGATAATATTTTCAATAGAACAAAATTTTTATAAATTTTTATAATTTTAAATAAAAATAAATTTTTAAAAAAATGTTTTATAGGAAAAAAAATGTTGACAAAATTTTCTATAGGAAAAAAATTTTGACAAAATTTTCTATAGAAATAAAATTTCGACAACATTTTCTATAGAGTTTTATAAGAATACAATTTTGAAAAAATTATCTATAGAAATAAAATTTTGAAAATCTTTGACAAAATTTTTTATTGAAATAAAATTTTAACAAACTTTTCTACAGAAATAAAATTTTGACAAAGTTTTCTATAGAAATAATATTTTGACAAAATTCTCTATAGAAATAAAATTTTGATAAATATTTTCTAAAGAAATAAAATTTTGACAACAGTTTCTATGGAAGTAAGATTTTGAAAAAACAAACTTGTATAGAAATAAAATTTTGACAAAAAATTTCGATATAAATAAAATTTTGACAAATTTTTCTATAGAAATAAAATTTTAACAAACTTTTCTATAGAAATAAAACATTGACAAAATTATCTATAGAAACAAAAATTTTAACAAAATTTTCTATAGAAATAAAACTATGACAAATTTTCTATAGAAATACAATTTAGAAATAAACAAACAATAAATAATTTAGAAATAAAATTATGACAAATTTTCTATAGAAATAAAATTTTGACAAAATTTTTTATATATATAATATTTTGGGAAAATTTTCCATAGAAATTAAATTTTAATAAAAATTTTCTATAGAAATAAAATTTTGTCAATATTTTATTTCTAAAGAAAATATTAAGTATTTGTTATAGAAATAAAATTTTGATAAAATTTTCTATAGAAATAAAACATTGACAAAATTAACTATAGAAACAAAAATTTTAACAAAATGTTCTATAGAAATAAAACTATGAAAAATTTTCTATAGAAATAAAATTTTGAAAAAAAATAATCTAAAGGAATAAAATTTTGACAAAATTTTCTATAGAAATACATTTTTATGACTTTTTTATCTCATAATCTCGGTTATAGGTCTATAAATTTAAAATTTATCTATAAAAATGAAATTTTGACAAAAATTATCTATAGAAATAAAATTATGTCAAAAGTTTCTATAGAATGAAAATTTTTGATAATATCTTCAATAGAACTAAATTTTTATAAAATTTCAAATAAAAATAAATTTTTAAAAAAATGTTTTATAGGAAAAAAAATGTTGACAAAATTTTCTATAGGAAAAAAATGTTGACAAAATTTTCTATAAAAATAACATTTTGACAAAAATTTTATTTTTATAGAAATAAAATTTCGACAAAATTTTCTATAGAGTTTTATAACAATACAATTTTGACAAAAATTATCTATAGAAATACAATTTTGAAAAAATTTCCTATAGAAATAAAATTTTGACAAAATTTTCTACAGAAACAAAATTTTGACAAAATTTTCTACAGAATAAAATTTTGACAAAATTTTCTATAAAAATAAATATTTGACAAAATTTTTTATGGAAATAAATCTTTGACAAAATTTTTTATGGAAATAAAATTTTAACAAACTTTTCTATAGAAATAAAATTGTGACAAATTTTCTATAGAAATAAAAATTTGACAAAATTTTCTAAAGAAATAAATTTTTTGACAACATTTTCTATAGAAATAAAATGTTGACAAAAATTTCTATAGAAACAAAATTTTGATAAAAATTTTCTATAGACATAAAATTTTGACAACAGTTTCTATGGAAGTAAATTAAAAAAAAATTGTATAGAAATAAAACTTTTACAACAATTTTCGATCTAAAAAAAATTTTGAAATTTTTTTCTATAGAAATAAAATGTTAACAAACTTTTCTATAAATAACTTTTTTTTTAACTTTTAAATGAATAAGAAATAAAATTATGACAAATTTTCTATAGAAATAAAATTTTGACAAAATTTTCTCTGTATATGTAATATTTTGGGAAAAATTTTCCATTGGAATTAAATTTTGATAAAAATTTTCTATAGAAATAAAATTTTGTTAAAATTAAAATTTTGTTAAAAAAATATTAAATATTTGTTATAGAAATAAAATTTTGATAAAATTTTCTATAGAAATAAAACATTGACAAAATTATCTATAGAAACAAAAATTTTAACAAAATGTTCTATAGAAATAAAACTATGACAAATTTTCTATAGAAATACAATTTAGAAATAAACAAACAATAAACAATTTAGAAATAAAATTATAACAAATTTTCTATAGAAATAAAATGTTGACATAATTTTCCATATATATAAAATTTTAGGAAAATTTTCCATAGAAATTAAATTTTGATAAAAATTTTCTATAGAAATATTTGTTGCAGAAATAAAATTTTGACAAAATTTTCTAAAGAAATAAATTTTTTGACAAAATTTTCTATAGAAATAAAATTTTGACAAAGTTTTCTATATAAATAAAATTTTGACAAAATTCTCTATAGAAATAACATCTTGACAAAATTTTCTATAGAAATAAAATTTTAATAAAAATATTCTATAAAAATAAAATTTTGACAACAGTTTCAATGGAAGTAAAATTTTGAAAAAAAAAAAATTGTATAGAAATAAAATTATGACAAAAATTTTCGATATAAATAAAATTTTGACAAATTTTTCTATAGAAATAAAATGTTAACAAACTTTTCTATAGAAATAAAATTATGACAAAATTATCTATAAAAACAAAAATTTTAACGATATGTTCTATAGAAATAAAACTATGACAAATTTTCTATAGAAATAAAATTTAGAAATAAACTAACAATAAACAATTTAGAAATAAAATTATGACAAATTTTCTATAGAAATAAAATGTAGACAAAATTTTCTCTACATATGTAATATTTTAGGAAAACTTTTCCATAGGAATTAAATTTTGATAAAAATTTTCTATAGAAATAAAATTTTGTTAAAATTTTATTTCTAATGAAAATATTAAATATTTGTTATAGAAATAAAATTTTGATAAAAATTTCTATAGAAATAAAATTATGACAAAATTATCTATAAAAACAAAAATTTTAACGAAATGTTCTATAGAAATAAAACTATGACAAATTTTCTATAGAAATAAAATTTAGAAATAAACTAACAATAAACAATTTAGAAATAAAATTATGACGAATTTTCTATAGAAATAAAATTTAGACAAAATTTTCTCTACATATGTAATATTTTAGGAAAACTTTTCCATAGAAATAAAATTTTGATAAAAATTTTCTATAGAAATAAAATTTTGTTAAAATTTTATTTCTAATGAAAATATTAAATATTTGTTATAGAAATAAAATTTTGATAAAATTTTCTATAGAAATAAAACATTGACAAAATTTTCTATAGAAACAAAAATTTTAACAAAATGTTTTCTATAGAAATAAAACTATGACAAATTTTCTATAGAAATACAATTTGACAAAGTTTTCTATAGAAATATAATTTTGAAAAAAAAATCTAAAGGAATAAAATTTTGACAAAATTTTCTATAGAAATACACTTTTATGACTTTTTTATCTCATAATCTCGGTTATAGGTCTATAAATTAAACTTGAAATTGTTGGTTTCTTGTTCTTTTTTTCCGATATTTCGGTTGACTTTGTTAGAACCGTTTTCAAGGATTTTCTCCGCTGTCGGTTTTTCTACTGGTTTTTCTACAATAGAAAAACAAACAGCGAAGTAACAAGACAGCGGAGAAAATCCTTGAAAAAGGTTCTAACGAAGTCATCCGAAATATCAAAAAATAAAAAAAAAAACAAGAAACCAACAATTTCAAGTTTAATTTATAGACCTATAGCCGAGATTATGAGATAAAAAATTATAAAAATTAAAATAAAAAGGTCAACAATATCAACAACAAAAATATTTTTTTTACAAAATTTTCTATAGAAATAAAATTTTTACAAAATTTTCTATAGAAATAAAATTTTGAAAAAAATTTCTATAGGAATAAAATTTTGACAAAATTTTCTATAGAAATAAAATTTTGACAAAATTTTCTAAAGAAATAAAATTTTAACAAAATTTTCTATAGAAACAAAATTTTGACAAAATTTTCTATAAAAATAAAATGTTGCCAACATTTTCTATAGAATCAAAATTTTGATAAAACTTTCTAACTTTCAAATGTCCATGCAATATTGAATGTCTGCTGCACCTACTAATGGTCCTGCTCAATCTCACTATAAATCACGTGACCTATCCAGTTGCCGGTTACAATGGTTTCTTGGACAACAACTGATTATTGATGTCTTTGACGAAATTCGTCTTAAATTCATCATACCATCTATAAACATTAATCCTTGATGGAACTTCTCCGTCAAAAATTGAATTAAGGTCACCAATGCTCTGTTGTTGAGTTAATCCACGTCGAAAGTTATAAAAAATAATCGTACGAAAATGTTCACGATTTAATAATGGCCCAATACCGCCAAATAAAAAGCAATCCTCGTCTTAATATATTACATATTAATATTAAGTGGTATAATAACTCTTATTAGTTTCGTAAATTTTTGCAATTTGTGAATGCCAAAAAGGATAACGAATAATCCTTTTTAAAATTTTAATTAATTTCTTTGCTTAAATTCTTCCCAAAATTTTTAATATAAATTCTTTCAATTTGATTAAACGAATTTTCCGTATCCTCTATCTCAGTACTTTATAATATTCTCAGAAATATCCTATTCTTACCGTTCGCCCTAAGTAAAGACACAATTCATAAAAATTAAGTCTCTCATATATCCTCTGTAAGGAATTTTGCAACACATTAATTTACACGGATTTAAGCCGTGTATTTAGAACAGCCCATATAAAACAACACATGTCAAAGCTGATGATTATTAACGTGTTCTTGTTTTGCTTTACAAACCATTGAACACGTTCACCACGGAGCCAACAATAACGACAGGGGGCTACTATAAGCCGTTCAAAGAATTTTAAGGATAGCCTGTATAAAGGGGGAAAATTAAGAAAAGAAAAGCCTTAAGTAATTTAAACAAAGAAATCTTTGAGGAGAATGTGACAGTGTGGTATTACATATAGATTGGTTTTGGAGAACATGAAAGGTACATTAGAAAAAAAACATTGTGTTAATTCTAAGAATTCAAATAATTCTAAGATAGGAATAACGAATTCCCACTTTATACATGTATATATATATATATTACTGATAATGATGAAAGATAATCAAAGGCACTCCAGGGATTTATGTCTGTCTCCCACACATATTTGCTTGAAATTTGCCATTATTTCTCATCTAAAGTCAATTTGGAAATATGCCAATTAGCATACCAAAAAATAAGAAAGATGTACCACAATCATTATCTTTCAAAAGCTTTAATACAATAATTAAATGAAAATTAGAAAATTTGATTTTGCAAAATTTCCTCCCCAACTAAGAGGTTATTAAAAACTTCCTCTACAAAAAACAATTTAGAAAACATTTTATATAGAAATAAAATTTTTAAAAATATTTTTGAGTGTTTAGCAAAATTTTCTATAGGAATAAAATTTTGACAAAATTTTCGATAGAAATAAAATTTTGACAAAATTTTCGATAGAAATAAAATTTTGACAAAATTTTTTATAGAAATACAATTTTGACAAACATTTTCTATAGAAATAAAATTTTGACAAAATTTTCCATAGAAGTAAAATTTTGACAAAAGTTTCTATAGAAATAACATTTTGACAAAATTTTCTATAGAAATAACATTTTGACAAAATATTTTATAGAAATAAAATTTTGATAAAAATTTCTAATGGAAATAAAATTTGGACAACATTTTCTATAGGAATTAAATTTTGACAAAATTTCCTATAGAAATAAAATTTTTGCAAAATTTTCCTACTAGAATAAATTTTTTACAAAATTTTATTACAGAAATAAAATTTTGACAAAATTTCCTATAGAAATAAAATTTTGACAAAACTTAAAAGCTTCCTCTAGAAAAAAAATTTAGACAACATTTTATATAGAAATAAAATTTTAGAAAAATTTTCTATATGAATAAAATTTTGACAAAATTTTCTATAGAAATACAATTCTGACAAAATTTTTTATAGAAATACAATTTTGACAAAATTTTTTATAGAAATACAATTTTGACAAAATTTTCTATAGAAATAAAATTTTGACAAAATGTTCTATAGAAATAACATTTTGACAAAATTTTCTATAGAAATAACATTTTGACAAAATATTCTATAGAAATAAAATTTTGGTAAAAATTTCTAATGGAAATAAAATTTGGACAACATTTTCTATAGGAATTAAATTTTGACAAAATTTCCTATAGAAATAAAATTTTTACAAAATTTTCCTACAGAAATAAAATTTTTACAAAATTTTCCTACAGAAATAAAATTTTGACAAAATTTTCATATGGAAATAAAATTTTGCCAAATTTTTCCAGAGAAATAAAATCTTGAAAAATTTTCCTATAGAAATAAAATGTTGACAAAATTTTTGTCAAAATTGTATTTCCATAGAAAATTTTGTCAAATTTTTATTTCCGTAGACAATGTTGTCATAATTTTATTTCTATAGAAAATATAGTCAAAAATTTATTTCTATAGAAAATTTTGTTAAAATTTTATTACTATAGAAAATTTTGTCAAAATTTTACTTCTACAGAAACATGTTAACAATTTTGTTTTTATAGACAATTCTGTCAAAATTTCTATAGAAAATTTTGTCGAAGATTTATTTATGTAGACAATTTTGTCAAAATTTTATTTTTAAAGAAACTTTTGTCAAAATTTTACTTCTATAGAAACATTTTCACAATTTTGGTTTTATAGACAATTCTGTCAAGATTTCTATAGAAAATTTTGTCGAAGTTTTATTTATGTAGAAAATTTTGTCAATTTTTTTTCTATAGAAAATTTTGTCAAATTTTCATTTCTATAGAAACTTTAGTCAAAATTTCTATAGAAACATTTTCACAATTTTGGTTTTATAGACAATTCTGTCAAGATTTCTATAGAAAATTTTGTCGAAGTTTTATTTATGTAGAAAATTTTGTCAATTTTTTTTCTATAGAAAATTTTGTCAAATTTTCATTTCTATAGAAACTTTAGTCAAAATTTTTTTTCTATAGCAAAGTTTGTTTTTTGGGCTTGAAGGAGAAATTCTTCTTTAAGCCCAAGTCGAAGGCCAGTCACCTGTAATACCTTGAGTTCGCTTTAAAACAACTTTAGACTCTGTCAATAGCAGAAAGTCCATCTCCCACTTAGGACTCGGTCCAACATCTCAAACCACAACCGAAGTCCGGCCATTGACAAGGCTTTGGGTATAATTGTGGACTCTGTCAATGGGAGAAATTCTCAACAATAGATCGAAGCGAGTTTGGACTCTGTCAATAGGAGAAAGTCCAAAGTTTAAGACTTTGGGACCCAGGCAGACTTTGTTCATAGGACAAAGTCGTAAACTATGGCCGAAGTTCACCATGGTGCAATGGTTAGCATGCCCGCCTTGCCTACGCAAGGTCGTGGATTCGATTCCTGCTTCGACCGAACACCAAAAAGTTTTTCAGCGGTGGATTATCCCACCTCAGTAATGCTGTTGACATTTCTGAGGGTTTCAAAGCTTCTCTAAGTGGTTTCACTGCAATGTGGAACGCCGTTCGGACTCGGCTATAAAAAGGAGGTCCCTTGTCATTGAGCTTAACATGGAATCGGGCAGCACTCAGTGATAAGAGAGAAGTTCACCAATGTGGTATCACAATTGACTGAATAGTCTAAGTGAGCCTGATACATCGGGCTGCTACCTAACCTAACCTAACCATGGCCGAAGTCCAGGTCGAAGGCCCATCGCCTGTAATTCGTTGAGTTCGAATTAAACAAATTCTTTACTCTGTCAATATTTCTTTAGAACATTTTGTCAAAATTTTATTTCAATAGAAAATTGTGTCTATAAAAAATTTTGTCAAAATTTTATTTCTATAAAAGTTTATGATGTAGCTCTTAGATGGAATTGAATATTTTGCAAAATTTTGTCTAAATTTTATTTCTATAAAAGTTTATGAAGTACCTCTTAGATGGAATTGAGTATTTTGCAAAATCTTCCAAAACATCAAGAATTCTGACAATCTACCAACCAGTAAACAATTTACCAGTTTTGGTAGAATTCTAACATTTGTGGCGACCGTGATGCAATTCCGCTTAGGTCTTTTTTAGTCTAACAGTTGTATTCTTTAGCCAGTTCAGTCTGGAGACTAAGGCAACTTCTACATACTTAGCTGATTTTGAGAGACCTAATAACGTTCCTTGAAATTGTGGGTCCTTATAGCCGGTAGTTTTTCTCCCCCTTAGTGAAGAGCACTAGCTCCGTTTTCTTCCGGTTAACACATAAACCACAGCTCCTTGGCCAGTCGGCTTTAATTTGTAAGGTCTCACTCATTATATCCGAGATCGTGTCCAGAAATTTACCTGATGCCATTATGACAATATCATCCGCATATGCCAGTTTAGTCTGTAGTATAAGACAACTCCTAAGTACTTAGCCGATTAGAAGTGACTTAATCTCATTCCTTAAAATTGTGGATCCTTATACCCGGTGGTTTTTCGCCCCCTAGTGAAGAGTACTAGCTGGGTTTTCTTTGGGTTAACACCACAAATCACAGTCCCTTGCCCAGTCCGATAGAAAAGTGGTCTTTAAGTACTCTACGTCCCTAAGATCTCTCTCTTTCTTTTGTAGCCAAATTGCTCCCAGGAATTCCCAGTATGTTCCAATTTATCTGAATCCATTCAAAAGTGGTTGACAATTAAAAACAATTTTCAAATTCAATCATGTTCAAATTTATACACCTTTTATAACGCAGTTTCCATATTTTCTTTCACTGTAATAAAAGAAGGATTTTTGCCATTAAGACAAACGAAAAAATGGTTAACCAGACTCGTACCAATGTATAAACACACACGTATACATACTCATACACATCAATGTATTGAGGCTTTTCTCTAAAAACAATAAACATTGAGAATTGCCAACACTTAGTGACACTCTTGCCATCGACCATTATATATCCTCCTCACACATAACATGACACACAACAGAAATGGACGGTGGGAAGGGAGGAAATCTGAAGAAGAATTACGTTGGGGTTGGGGTTGGGGTTGGGGTTGTGGTTTTATATTTGTAGTCCTGCAGTCCTGTCAACTCTCACAAGCTAATAGGTACCTAGTCATAAAGCACCTAAATGTCACTTGAATACCAGCCACCACCAGACTTTTCTTTACAACCAATCATTTGGGGCCATATATTAAGGCTAACACGTTTTGTTTTACCAAGCCGGACACATTTAATAACATGCTAGTCAAGAGTAAAGAACAAACAAACATAGCTTCCAGTTCTATCCATCCTGGCTGGTGCTAGTCTTGCTAGTCCTGCTGTTTTTCCATGTCCACAGTGGTCTTAGCATGTGTATGTGTAATTTTTTGGGTTAGTCTAGGGGAAGACGAGGGGAGAGTCTTAGCAACTTGTAATACGTTATGTGGTTAAAGAATGGGTGTCTGAAGAAATGGTTGATGGTAGGTTCTTAAGAAATATTCATGCATTTCCTCCTTAAGACTTGGTTTCAGTTTGCTCTTATGTGTATTGTCCTTGATAGTCTTATGTGCTTTGAGTTTTTCTTCTCATGTCATTTTTTTTTCGAACATAAATTGCGGTCTTTCTCAAAATGTACGAGCAAAAAATGTCTCAAAGGTCCTTTATTGTGTATTTTGGCGTTAAAGAAACCTAATTTAGGCAAACTTTTCTAATAGAAATTAAATTTCAAAAAACCATCTAGACATTCTTAAGAACAATTCGAAAAATGTTTCAAAATACGAAAAATAATTGAAGAAGTAATTTTGATATTTTGCACAATAGCATGGGTTACAAAGAAAAATGTTTGTTTACTCCCGGTTGAGATCGATCCTGAGAACGCTTAAGGTCATAATGTCATATGGGATCTTAAGAGATTGTTGCCAGTAGGGTTATTTAGGCTGGAGAATGATTTCAACCCAAGTTCAACATCTGTCCCCAGGAAATTTTTATGGGAGAAATTCACAATACCAGGTTAAAGATCGTCACCCTATGACACTTTGGGTTCCCGTTAGCCCATTTTAGACTCTATCTATGGGAGCCACCGTATTACAATGGTTAGCATGCCCGCCTTGCATACACAAGGTCCACGACCTCATCAATTGCTGCTTCGACCGAACACCAAAAAGTTTTTCACATGTGGATTATCCCACCTCAGTCATACTGGTGACATTTCTGAGGGTTTCAAAGCTTCTCTAAGCGGTTACGCTGCAACGTGGAATGCCGTTCGGACTCGGCTATAAAAAGGAGGTCCCTTGTCATTGAGCTTAACATGGAATCGGGCAGCACTCAGTGATAAGAGAGAAGTTCACCAATGTGGTATCACAATGGACTGAATAGTCGGATACATCGGGCTGCAACCTAACCTAAGATGGGAGAAATTATCAACCCCTACCTATAACACTTTCGATTCACGGATTCGAGGATGTCTTAAATCACGGTCATAGGATGGCCACGTATGAGGCATTGAAATGTCCACAGAAAACCCCAAACAAAATCCGTCCACCTTTACAGCTTGGTATCCGCTATAGCTCGAATATAGGGAAATTCTCAAACCCAGGTCGAAGGCCAGTAACCTGTCACTCTTTGCATTCGTGTTAAACCAATTTTGGACTCTGTCAATAGGAGATACTCTTAAATCCCGACCGTAGGCCACCCATCAATAAAACTTTGAAGGATGTCTTAAAGCCCGGTCATAGGGCGACCATATGTGAGGCTTTGTACTCCGCTAGCCAACTTTGAAATGTCCCTAGGAAACCACAAACAAAAATCACCCTCACGGCTTTGATTCCTCGATAACTCAATTATGGACCCATAGGAGAAATTCTGAAGTCCAGGTCGAAGGACTATCACCTGTGGTACCTTGAGTTCGCGTTAAATCAATTTTAGACTCTATCCATAGGAGAAAGTCTTAAACCTGGGCCATCTGTAAAATCTCTAACCACAACTGAAGTCCGGTCATCTACAAGGCTTTGAGTTCAATTGTGGACTCTGTCAATAGGAGAAATTCTCCACCATAGGTCGAAGCCAGGTTGGACTCTGTGAATAGGAGAAAGTCTTAAATTCCGTCCATATCTAAGACTTTGGGACCCAATTTGCCCACTTAGGACTCTGTCCATAGGAAAATCCCTCAAACCACAATCGAAGTCCGGTCATTTAAAAGGCTTTGGATTCAATTGTGAACTCTATCAATTCCAGGACGATGGCCAGTTCCCTGTGATGCCGTGAGTTCTCATTAAACCAATTTTGAACTCTGTTAATAGAAAAAAGTCTTAAACACCGTCCATCTTTAAGACTTTAGGGCAGAGTCAAACCAATTCCGAATCTGTCCATAGAAAAACCATCAAACCACGACAGTAGTCCGACCGTTTAAAAAGCTTTGAGTTCAGTTTGGGACTCTGTCCATAGGAGAAATTCTCATATCCAGGTCGAAGGCCTGTCACCTATGATACCTTCAGTTCGTGTTAAACCTATTTCGGAATCTATCATTAGGGGAAATACTAAAACCCCGTTCATCACTACGACTTTGGGAAAAGATATCAAACCACGACGGAGGTCTGGTCATTTAAAAGGCTTTGTTTTCAATTGTGCACTGTGTCCACAGGATAAATACTCAACCCCAGATCGAAGACCAGTATCCTGTGCCTCTCTTGGTTTACGTTAAACCAATATTGAACTATGTCAGTAAGAGAAAGTTTTAAACCCCGTCCATCTCCAAGACTTTGAGACCCGGTCAGCCCACGTAGAACCCGGTACATAGGAAAAATATCAAACCACAACCGAAGTCCAGCCATTTACAAGGCTTTGAGTTCAATTGTAGACTCTGTCAATAGGAGAATTTCTCCATCATAGGTCGAATCCAGGTTAGACTCTGTCAATAGGAGAAAATCTTAAATTCCGTCCATATCTAAGCCTCTGAGACATAGTCATCCCACTTAGGACTCTGTCCATAGGAAAATCCCTCAAACCACAATCGAAGTCCGATCATTTAAAAGGCTTTGGATTCAATTGTGAACTCTATCCATAGGATTCAATTGGGAACTCTATCAATACCAGGTCGAAGGCCAGTCCCCTGTGATGCCGTGAGTTCTCGTTAAACCAATTTTGAACTCTGTTAATAGAAGAAAGTCTTAAACACCGTCCATCTTTAAGACTTTAGGCTTACCAATTACGAGTCAAACCAATTACGACTCGGTCTATAGGAAAAACCATCAAACCACAACCTTAGTCCGGCCATTTAAAAGGCTTTGAGTTCAGTGTGGGACTCTGTCCATAGGAGAAATTCTCATATCCAGGTCGAAGGCCTGCCACCTATGATACCTTCAGTTCGTGTTAAACCTATTTCGGAATCTGTCATTAGGGGAAAGACTAAAACCCCGTTCATCACTACGACTTTGGGAAAAGATATCAAACCACGACTGAGGTCTGGTCATTTGAAAGGCTTTGTGTTCAATTGTGCACTCTGTCCACAGGATTAACACTCAACCCCAGGTCGAAGACCAGTCCCCTGTACCTCTCTTGGTTTACGTTAAACCAATTTTGTACTATGTCAATATGAGAAAGTCTTAAATCCCGTCCATCCATTAGGGACCCAATCAACCCACTTAGGACTCGGTACATAGGAAAAAATCTCAAACCACAACCGAAGTCCGGTCATTTACAAGGCTTTGAGTTCAATTGTGGACTCTGTCAATAGGAGAAATTCTCAACCATAGGTCGAAGCCATCTAAACCTTTGGGATTAAGTCAGACTATATTCATAGGTAAAAGTCTTAAACTACGACCGAAGTCCAGGTCAAAGGCCAATCACCATTGATGTCTTGAGTTCGCGTTACCACTTACCCACTTAGGACCGTGTTTTTGGGTACAATTGTGGACTCTGTCCATAAGAGTGATTCTCAATTCCAGGTTGAAGGCCAGTCACCCAATCAACCCACTTAGGACTCGATACATAGGAAAAAAATCTCAAACCACAACCGAAGTCCGGTCCACAGGATAAATACTCAACCCCAGGTCGAAGACCAGTCCCCTGTGCCTCTCTTGATTTACGTTAAAGCAATTTTGTACTATGTCAATATGAGAAAGTCTTAAACTCCGTCCATCCATTAGGGACCCAATCAACCCACTTAGGACTCTCAAACCAAAACCGAAGTCCGGTCATTTACAAGGCTTTGAGTTCAATTGTGGACTCTGTCAATAGGAGAAATTCTCAACCATAGGTCGAAGCCATCTAAACCTTTGGGATTAAGTCAGACTATATTCATAGGTAAAAGTCTTAAACTACGACCGAAGTCCAGGTCAAAGGCCAATCACCATTGATGTCTTGAGTTCGCGTTACCACTTACCCACTTAGGACCGTGTTTTTGGGTACAATTGTGGACTCTGTCCATAAGAGGGATTCTCAATTCCGGGTTGGAGGCCAGTCACCTAATCAACCCACTTAGGACTCGGTACATAGGAAAAAATCTCAAACCACAACCGAAGTCCGGTCATTTACAAGGCTTTGATTTCAACTGTGGACTCTGTCAATAGGAGAAATTCTCAACCATAGGACGAAGCCATGTTGGACACTGTATATAGGAGAAAGTCTTAAACTCCGCTTATCTCTGAAGTTTTTGGACCCAGTCGGACCACTTAGGACTCTGTATATAAAAAAAAACAATTAAACTACGACTGAAGTCCAGCTTTCGGCCCGAATTTGAACTATGTGCATAGGAAAAAATGCTCAACCTCAGGTCGAAGGTTGTCGACCTATAGTGTATTCGGTCCGTATTAACCCACTTAGGATCCTGACTCATAAGAACAAGTCTCAAACCACGGCAGTAGTCCAGCTACTTAAAAGGCTTTGGGTCCATGTAAGACCAAGTTTCAACTCTATCGATCCTCTCTGGTCACCTGTGACACATTGGGGTTTCGTTAACCAAATGTTGGTCTCTGTCAATAGGAAAAAGCCTTAAAGACGGCCAAAGGTCCTTGACCTCTTAAGCTTTGGGTTAGGCGTTCGCCTGACTAGGTTAGGGATAAGTCTCAAACTTTATACGCGTTAGCACAATTTTGTACTCTGTACATAGGAGAAATTCTCTCGAATGCCGGATATCTGTGTAATTTTGGGCTCAAGTTAACCCAATTTTAGAGAAATTCTCAGTCGAAGGCCGGCCATATGTGACATTTTGGTTCAAGTTAACCCAATTTTGGACTCTGGCAATATTAGGAATCCTTAATATCCAGGCGAAGGCACGCTATCTATATAGCAACGAGTCCGTATTAACCCACTTACCATTGTGTCCTTAGGAACCAATCTCAAACCACGGCCTCAGTTGAGTCATTTAAAAATCTTTGGATCGTTTTAGCCCAATTTTGTAGAAATTCCCAACCATGGTCGAATGCAGGCCATCTGTGAAGTTAGGTTAGGTTATGTTAGGTAGCAGCCCCATGTATCAGGCTCACTTTGACTATTAAGTCCATTGTGATAACACATTGGTAAACTTCTCTCTTATCACTTTAGGAACCAATCTCAAACCACGGCCTCAGTTGAGTCATTTAAAAATCGTTGGATTCGTGTTAGCCCAATTTTGGGGAAATTTCTAATCAAGGTCGAATGCAGGCCATCTGTGAAGTTAGGTTAGGTTATGTTATGCGGCAGCCCGATGTATCAGGCTCACTTAGACTATTCAATCCATTGTGATACCACATTGGTGAACTTCTCTCTTATCACTGAGTGCTGCCCGATTCCATGTTAAGTCCAATGACAAGGAACCTCCTTTTTATAGCCGAGTCCGAACGGCGTTCCACATTGCAGTGAAACCACTTAGTGAAGCGTTGAAACCGTCAGAAATGTCACCAGAATTGCTGGGGTGGGAACTTCTTTTGAACTTCTCTATTATCACCGAGTGCTGCCCGATTCCATGTTAAGCCCAATAACAAGGGACCTCCTTTTTATAGCCGAGTCCGAAAGGCGTTCCACATTGCAGTGAAACCACTTACAGAAGCGCTGAAACTGTCAGAAATGTCACCAGATTTGCTGGGGTGGTGTTCGGCCGAAGCAGGAATCGAACCCACTACCTTGTGTATGCAAGGCGGGTTCGCAATTGAACTCTGTGAGGTTATGGGTTCGCGATTGAACCTCACAGGAGACCGACCTGCTGTGACATTTTTGGTTGGTTTTGGCGTTCGCCTGGAAGCTACAATAGTAAAATGGTTAGCGTGCCCACCTTGCATACAAAGGATCCTGAATTCAATCCCTGCCTCAGCTAAACACCAAACAGTTATTCAGCGGTGGATTATCCTCTCTCAGTAATGCTGATGACATTTCTGAGGGTTTCATAGCTTCTCTAAGTGGCTTCATCATAATGTGCAACGCCGTTTGGCCTCGGCCAGAAAACGGAGGTTCCTTGTCATTGAGGTAAACGTAGAAGCAGCACTCATTGAAAAGAGAAAATTTCGCCACCTGTGCTATCACAATGGACTGAATAGTCCAAGTGAGCCTAAAATAATAACCTAATATAGCCTACACGCAGCGAATACAAAATGTTATTTTTGTATGGTGACCATGTAACATGTTTGTCACTAAAATGTTATTTTCTCGTCAAATATAACCTGCTTGCCGAAATCAGATACATGATTTCCGAGAAAAGAACATGGTTGCGAAAACCATGTTAAATGGTCACCACCCAAAAATAACATTTTGCTCTTAAAATATGTTTGAGGTGCTCATATTCCTTCTCTGGGTGTACTTTCCAAACCGTCCACCTATGATGCTTTGGATTGGCGTTAGCCTACCTTGTACTCTGTCCATAGGAGAAAGATTCAAACCACCGCCGAACGTTACCTACTTCTGACACTTTTGGACTCTGTCAATGGGAGAAATTTTAAGCCTCGTCCTAAGCTGGACCACCAGGCATTTCCGTGCCAGCAATTTTACCCTGTTCGAATCAACACATCAAACTACATACCCTAGTTGAAATTCAAACAAAAATTTCATTGTTTTTATTTTCCAATTGAGATAACCCTCCTCATTATTCCGAAAACAAAATTTTGGTTGCCTTGGTTGCCAGTCATGTGTGTATAACTTATGTGGACAGAATACACCCCAGTGTATCACGTAGACTTAGAGTGTTTTATTTGTATTCTGTAGTGGGTGTAATATAAAATTTATGTGACATTTTTTTAAGGTGGTGGCAAAGTAAAAGTTAGGTGATACCATAAGCTTACAGGTTCCTAGAATAGTTTTTATCTAAGGTCTCCTGCATCTATGACTGCACCAAACTAGGTGTTGTTAAAAATTGTTCATATCCTTGTACCAACACTATCAGCTACAGCACCACACACACACACACACATACACTCAATTACTCTTTACTGGACACCAGCAATAACAACAACATCACCACATTGCAGGTTCTCCATACTGCCCATGCAATATCCTTAAGAAGCAACAACTGCTCTGTAAAGCTTTTTAAGTACTTTTGAGTGCATTTAAGCATGGCAAAAGCTATTTATTTATCTTCTAAAATACTTAACAGGGCATTGGTTTTAGTTTTTTTTTTCGGTAGGTGTATGTTTACTGTTTCTGTTTTTGTATAAATTTTTAAAATGTATGATACACTGGGACAAACAACAAAAGTCATGAACATAGAAAATTTCTTAAATAATTTCCGAAATAATCAACATAAGGTGTTCAAATAAAATGGTTTATATTTGCTTTAATAACGTGCATAATAAATAAAAAAAATTGAATTTTCATCACAAAGACGAAATTATTAATTAAGTTTTTTTAATTAATTTATTTTTGTTTCTGTTTATATTTTAGATTTTATTTTTAATTTAATTTATCTCAATTCAAATTAATTTATTTAATTTAAAATAAATTAATATTTAATAAAAGCTAAGCTAATTTGGATTAAGTAACTTGAAATTAATTTAAATAAAACTATTAAAAATTATTTAAATTAATAATATTATTTTAAATTAAGTAAATTAAGACTAATACATTATTTTTCATTTTTTTTAATTTGTTTACTTTAAATTAATTTGTTTTAATTGAAACTAATTAATTTTAAACTTATAAACAAACATATTTTAATTTTTGTAATTTTAGTTAAATTAGTTTAATTTAAATTTTTATTAACGAAAATAATTTCATGTTAATAAAAATCTCAATTTCATATCGGTTATTATAATTAAATTAATTTAAATAAAATATTAATAAATTTTTTTCATCTCATATCAAGCTTTCTGTACGTTATAAACCAATTCACAGAGTAGCGGTAAGGAACATAAAAACAAATTTAATTCAAATATAATCTATTTTAATTTAATTTAAATAAATGTGGGATTGTTTAATTTTTAGTTTTATTTCTACTTAATTTGAATTTGATTTAATTTAATTTAAGTTAATTTATTTTATTTTAAACTGTTTAAAATTTAATTTAAGCTAATCGATATTAAGATTAATTAAATTTAAATTAAATGATTTTGTTTGTATGCGGGAGTGCAGTCAACCTGTTGGAAGAGTATTTCTCGTGAGCCGAAACAAATTCCACTATTGCAATAATAGTTGGGATTTGTACTCCAGATGAGATTACAGGAAAGAAACAACCAATATCAAAACGATGGAATGGAAAAAAGAACAAAACGATTTGGTTTTAGATGGATGATATTATTAGGGATTTATTTCTTTTCTGAAACAACGCCTTACCAGTAGATATGATGATTTCAAACAGAGTAGTGTCACTTAAAATTATTGCGGAAGCTGTGGTTTTGACATGGCTTGACAGTTTTGTAGGTTTTTAGTTGTCATTTGTAATTATAATTTATCGATTTGTGTGGATTTGTATCTGGATAAGTAATTGGGTATTCTAAGAATCCCAGTAGGGATTTCAGTGTTGGAGAAATTAGTATTTTAGACGGGAAAAGCTTTTCAATTGTTTATGTGACATAAACATTAGCGGCCCCCTTGCAGTATGTCTGCAATAAGCTGATACAAAAATGTCAAACCACATCTGGTGCTATTATTAAATAAAAATTAAACTAATATGAAAAAATTCATTAATTCGGGTGTTGTAGTTCTGGTATTACAATTTAACACAATTCAATATATTATTTCTATATTAAAGCATTTTTTGTAGTATTGAGATACAAATATATTTAAGTGCTTATATAAGAACATTTGTGGAAGTTCACGTTTTCATAAATTTTCAATATTTCATTGCTTAAGTGTGGATTTTAATTCGAAAGAAAAAGTGTTGAGATACGAAAAATACATTAGTTCGTGCACGTTCCATAAATAGACCAACCAAAAATCGTGTTTTGGGCTGTTGGCAGCCCAGCCCTGTTGAGAAATCCCTCGCTTATTACACGTGAATATACGTCAATTCCTAAAATAATCGAAATTGGAGCAGACTTGTAGAACTCTTTATCGGCTAAAAGCATGTTTGAAAAATGTCGAGCATAAGATGGTGATAACGATTT
The DNA here is from genome assembly GCF_050003625.1 of Haematobia irritans. NCBI lineage: Eukaryota > Metazoa > Arthropoda > Insecta > Diptera > Muscidae > Haematobia > Haematobia irritans. The sequence continues at coordinate 157,395,938 of NC_134399.1, forward strand.
GCTAGGCGTATGAATAGCAATCCGATTGTTAACTTTCAGGACGGTTTCGATGTAAATTTCCGAGTTGTATGTAGACATCAATGTGAGTGGGCAGATAGTTTCGTCGTCCAACGTAAGAGTAGTCAAATTAAGTTTATCTGCTACTTTGGAGGATATACAACTGGATTTCGATCCAGAGTCCAACAGACATCTTATGGTACAATTTCCGTTTTTTGTGTTGACAGACACGACTACTGTCGGAAGCAAGGTTATAGCATTGTGCTTTAAAATAGCCGAAAGTGTTGTATTCGCCGAGTTAAATGATGATGAAGTAGTCGTCGATGTTGAGGACGATTGTGTCTTGGAAGTTGACGCTGGAGATTTAGCTGAAGTTTTAGCTGAAGCCTTCTGTTTCTTTCGTTTCTTAGATTCCAACCGGGCATGGGTGTGTAGAAGACTATGATGAGCTTTTTTACAATATCGACAACCAGTTGTAGTGAAGCATGTGTTGCCAGAATGCTCATGCGCTAGGCAATTGGTGCAATATCCGTATTTGCGTACTATTTCTTGACGTTTCAAGATATTCATATCCAAGAAACGCTTACATTTCCGTAAAGGATGAGACTGTCTACACAAACGACAAATGTACGATTGGTTTGTACTCCGTTTATTACGATTTTGGTGGGAATGTGATGTGGATTTATTATCACGCATTTTGGAACTATAAGAGAAAATAATAATATTCGTTTGGAAATCTGGAATGACTTAAGTACTTATTATGCAGTACTGGCTAAACTGTATCTTCGATAGGAAGAACTACGAGTTTTGTAATCGGTCGGGTAACAATGCCTTTTTGCGTAATAATTTCAGCGACTCTAACTCGGTTATCAGCCCCAGTATATACCTTTTTTATTCTCCCAAGGCGCCAACAGTTTGGTGGCAAATTTTCTTCACGTATGACCACCATGGTATTTTCTTGTAAATTATCGGTTGCTCGTTTCCACTTATGGCGCTTGTGTAATTCTTTAAGGTACTCTTCTTTCCAACGGAAACAAAAATGTTGGTGGATCACTTTAAGCCGTTGCCAGCGGTTTACAATGGATAATGGACTGTCTTTTATTGGAGGATCAATGGGAGCTAAAAGTGGAGTTCCTATTAAGAAATGTCCCGGGGTCAAAGCAGAAAGATCTGATGGTTCTTGAGAGCACGGGGATAAAGGACGCGAGTTTAGACACGCCTCAATTTTTGCAAGGAGAGTCTGAAATTCTTCAAATGTATGCTTGAAGTTTGCCGCAACCTTTTTAAAATGAGCCTTAAAGCTCTTGACCCCAGCCTCCCAAAGCCCACCCATATGTGGCGCACCTGGAGGAATGAAATGCCACGTCACATTTTGGTGGGCATAATTGGAACTTAATAACTGATTGGAAGTCAGTAAGAATTCTTTTGCTAATGTTCTGGATGCACCAACAAAATTTGTACCATTGTCCGAATACAGATGCAATGGACAACCACGGCGGGAAACAAATCGACTGAAAGCTGCTAGGAATGCAGACGTTGATAGCTCGGAAGTGGCTTCCAGATGGATCGCCTTGGTGGAGAAACAAACGAAGACGCAAGTGTATCCCTTCGAAATTCGACATGATCGGCCGGAGTATGACTTAATGTCAAAAGGGCCAGCGAAATCAAGGCCCGTGTGAGTAAAGGGCCTAGAAAATTCTGACCGTTGAGGTGGTAATGCAGACATTAATTGTGTCTGACATCTATGCTTGTAAAGAATGCATGATTTGCATTTATTTATGGTCGTTTTAATAAGATTTTTGGCCTTGGGTATCCAGTATTGTTCTCTAATCAACCTCAATACCAACTGATTACCGCCATGGAGACAGATTTCATGAATAAATTTCACGAGAAGACGTGAATATTGGCAATTGTATGGTATAATAATTGGGTGTCTTTCATTGTACCTTAACGCAGGCGAAGCTGAAAGACGACCACAGATACGCATTATGCCTTCACTATCTATAAACGGATTCAAACTCAATAAGGAACTAGACGATGCAATATTTTTCTTTGCGGAGAGTGCGTGGTATTCATTAGGATAATGTACCTTTTGACACATGACTTGAAGCTTAGTATGGATTGAAAGAACTTCAAAAGTGGAAATATCTTTCATGGGACTGTAAAAATTGGACTTGTACTTTGGATGGGTTCGATACAGAAACCGGTACATGTAAGCTATTACTCGAATAGCCCTTGGAAGCGATGAAAATCTATCCAAAACATCGTCAAATTGTGCGAAATAGGTAAAATTTACCTTTATTGGCTTTCTCTCTAAATCGATATCTTCGTGATCGAAAATTGGCCAATTAGGTTCTGAACTTCGAAGGAATGGTGGTCCTTGCCACCAAAGTTCATTTTCAATTAATTCGCGTGGAGTCAGACCACGACTTGCTAAGTCTGAGGGATTAAGTTCAGACGAAACATGGTGCCATCTGTGAGGTGGAATAATTTGAGTAATTTTAGATACTCTATTGGCCACAAACGTACCCCAATAGCAAGGAGGTTTGGAAAGCCAGGATAAAACAATTGTGGAATCAGTCCAGCAATCCACAGTAAATTCATTTAATCTCAATTGGGGAACAATATGGTCGATCATTTCGGCTAGTAAAGTTGCCCCACATAACTCTAGTCTTGGAATCGATAAGGTTTTTATTGGGGCAACTTTGGTTTTAGAAGCAACCAAATGAGTGGATATGAAGTTTGTGCCCCTTATACGAAGATATAATGCAGCGGCGTATGCCTTTTCTGAGGCATCGCTAAACCCATGCAACTGTACCTCACTATCTGGAGAATAGTTGAACCATCTAGGGATTTTTATTGAATTGACATACGGATAGTTACTTTGGAAAGTAGTCCACTTTTTCAAGGACTCTGGAGTTATCCTTTCATCCCAGCCTGTACCATCAACCCATATTTGCTGCATTATTATTTTTGCAACTACGAGGCATGGTGCTAGCCAACCAGCTGGATCGAAAAGCTTTGAAATCTGGGATAATACTTCCCTCTTCGTATATGTAGATGAAGTGGGGAAATCTTGAACAATGAAGAAAAACGAATCCGATAAGGCATTCCAGCGAATGCCTAGAGCTTTAGCAGTACTGGAGTCATCGAATTCTAAAAATTCGGCATGAAGTAAATCGGATGACGGGATATCGGATAAAATTGATTTGGAATTAGATGTCCATTTTCTCATTTCGAAGCCAGCGGATTTTAAAGCCAAAATAAGTTGATTTCTAGCCTCAATTGCTTCCGAAATAGTATGAGAACCAGCTAATGCATCGTCCACATACATGAAATTTCTAAGAATTTCGCTAGCCTTTGGATACTTATGTTGGACATCATCTGCCAATTGAAGCATGGTGCGAATTGCCAGATAAGGCGCACAATTGACTCCAAAAGTGACAGTTTTAAGTTCAAAATCCTCTAAAGGATTTTGAGGATTTTTTCTAAAAAGAATTCGTTGAAAAGATCTTTGGCTGGGATTTACAAGAATTTGGCGATACATTTTGGTTATGTCGCCGTTGAAAACATACTGGAAAAGTCGCCAATTTAGGATGAGCACAATGAGCTCATTTTGTAAGATGGGACCTGTATGTAACACATCATTTAGGCTTACCCCATTGGAAGTTGGGGCCGAAGCATTAAATACCACTCGGACTTTGGTAGTAACACTTTCGGGCCTTATAACTGCATGATGTGGCAGATAATAGCACTTGGGGTAATTTGGAATTGAATTAGGGCTAACTAGACTCATATGATCTAGAGTAATATATTCCGCAAGGACGTTATCATATTCCTCCTTAAAAGCAGGAGTGCGGATTAGGCGGGCTTCGTTGCGAAAATATTGGGCCATGGCAATCTTTTTTGATTGGCCGAGATCAACATCATTCGGATAAGACTCCTTGAATGGAAGAGAAACAATGTATCTCCCTTCATTATTTCTTGTCGTCGTGCGGACATAAAAATCTTCGCAAAATTGATCCGAAGCGGAAATGAACTTTTTCCGAGGAAGATCTTCTATCTCCCAAAATCGTGAAATCTCTTTATCCAGTGAGATTTCACAGAAGTATGATACTATATTGGGAGAAATATCCCCGGAAGTATCTGGAATGGGTCCGGTCAATATCCATCCAAATATTGTTTCCTGAGCCATTAAGGATCCACAAATATCGCGCTTAAGGCCAGGAAGCATAATGGATGGTAAAATGTCCCCTCCTAAAAGGACATCAATTGTGGAACTTTCATAAAATCTAGGATCAGCGAAAGGAATGTTGGGAAGTTTCGAAAGTGATTCAATTTCAAAGGTCCTAGAGGGAAGATTTCCCGAAAGGTGTGGAACCACTAGTGCCGTAGTGAAAATTGCAATATTTTCATCCGTATTGGACCCTAATACAAAAGAACATTCTTTCTGTACAGCAGCCGACACAGTGTTATTCAATCCTGATATGTTGGCACTAGTGCGTCTAAATGGCAATTTCAAAATATTAAAAAGCTTTTGGGAAACAAAAGTTCCCTCGGATCCCGAATCGACCAAAGCTCGAGCAGTATATGTCAACCCACTGTGACAGATCTTCACCAAAGCAGTTCCTAACAAAACACCACGAGAGCTGGTCGAAAAGCATGAATGGACAGTTTCATTTCTAGAAGTGGACTGTATAGATGATGAAGTGGATGGAAAAACCGCTGCACTCGGATTGAGTTCGGTGCTATTAGGTTTTTCGTTTTGTGGCTTATGGAGTAGAGTGTTGTGCTTTTTGTTACAAAAGCGGCAAGAATATTTGCTGTTACAACTCTTGACTGTATGAACTTTAGAAAAACAATTTATGCACATACCATTAGCTTTAATTTCTGAAAATCGTTGACTCGGATCCATTTTTAAAAATTTTGGACACTTGCGAATGATATGGAATTCTTTGGGGCATAATGTGCATTTTGGTTCAGAAATATTATTCTGAAATGTTTTCACATTCGACGGATTTCCCCGATTAGTGGATTTTCCAGTTGGGAGCTTTAAACGATTCGTGGGATTCGGTTCCTGTTTCCGGATTTCGGACACTGACTCTAAAGTCTTATGACGATTTGTCAGAAATGTGTCCAATTCAGACCACTTAGGAATCGCTGTTTTATCCGACAGGGTCTGTTCCCACAACGTGAGCGTGGAATCGGGTAAACGATTGGAGCAAATAAAAGTAAAAATTGGGTCCCATGTTGCGATTTCGATGCCGTACTGTTTAAGCAGTGAGATACTAGAATTCATATCTCTTTGAAGCTTCTTCAAAGTGGCTCCAGATTCAGCAGTAATCACCGGAAGACTAAATAAGTTCTTGAGTTGTATGTTCACGAGAACTCTTTTATTCTCGTAACGAGCACAAAGACTCTTCCAAGCCATCTCGAAATTATCGTTAGTGAGGGGGAATTTACTAACGATGTCATGGGGCTCGCCTTGGGTCCTTCGGGTGAGGTGAAACAATTTTTCAACGGAGCTCAATCTAGGATTATTCAAACAAACAGCTTTGAATATATCCCGGAAAGTTGGCCAAGTTGAGAAGTCACCCTTAAAAGTTGGGATTTCGCACGGTGGCAACTTGAAGCCGTTCGGAGCTTCTGGAATTGGGATGTGTACCGCATGCGAAGTGACAGACTGAGGATTTGGATTCACCCTGGGTGAAAAGTGGTCAGATAAAATTTCTTTCAGTCGGGCATTGCAACGGCAGTATGTCGTGTATGCACTGCGATACTTCCCCTTGACGGTCTCTAATTCGGATGCTTTTTCCGGATTTATGCCCTCTTTACCCCCCTCTTGATCATCTTCATCATCACCGTCGGCCTCAATGTCCTGAAGGCACTGGTCATAGGAGAGCTTAATTTCCTCCCACAGTGCTTTCAGTTCTTCCATATGCGACTCGACTAAGTATGATGACGATAGAGGGGTGTTTTTATCATTAAGGTTGGCTTCAAATTCAACCAACCTGTCTGAAACACGGATAAATCGGTTAAGAGACATATTGAATCTAATGGACTGAGGTAATATTACAATCACGTAGTGGAGATAGAAGATCTTCAACCGTAAATTGTAAACGAATTCCCGAAACAAAAAATCTAGTATTTCATACACAGATTAATAGGATATCCCAAATTATGGACAATGTATGAATTTTAATGAAAATATATACCACTTATCGTATTGGTAGGATTAAAAAATATGGAAAAATTCTTACTATTTATTTAGTACTTATTAAATGATTTAAAACCATAATAAAGTATGATATTAAATCAGATAGGTACTAACGACAAAGGGTTTCGACAAAAAAAAATTGTTATATTCGTGTTAAGTTATTCTCAAAGAATTCACAATGACAACTCATAAATTCTTTGGAAATAAATACAGTTTCCCGAACCCCATATAATTCACCAAAATTGTGCCCAAAACTAAAGAATAAACACGCTTCGACAACCCTACTTTATTTTTATGAAAGAATTTTACGTACTCAATAGATATTTTGTATCTATCGCATTCGATAAACAGAAATTACAAACACTTTTACCAAATCAACTGTTTTGTATGCAACCAAGGGTTCTCTGCATAGATCAAAAAATACATTCCACAAGAGTAAAGAGATAATGGAGTTTAAGAGAACGAGAGTACACCGATTACGCCCACACAGAAACAACCAAAATTGTACAAGTGATGAAGAGGTATAGTGGGCAGAAAAAAAAAAAATATGGAAAGGGGGGTCGGAGTACAACGAAAATATCTCTGAGAGTAATTGCGAACTTTGGTTAGCACACGTAAATAAAACCCAATGCGATTATGATGAGTATTAAACTGGCAGAATAAAGAAAGGGTAATTGTGGGCAACGAGCGTTGGTATTCAAAAAGTTTACAGAGCAACCTCGATGGCTGTAGTGTTATATTTCAGTTTTATGTAAAGGGGAACTTTTTTTTTATATACACGAATGGTTTATGTGTAGTAACAATTTCTTACTTTTCACAAGTACACAGAAAAAATTAGTCTTTACATTAAAAGCATTCTTTCAGTTTAACTAATATTTATTTAAAATTTTCGAAAAATATTTATAGTGTAATTTTACTTTTAATTTGATATATTCAATAATCCAATTTATAGAATATATATGACAATTAATTATTTCCGAACATTTTTTTTTTTTTTTTTTAGTTAAATTTAAATTATTTATTATTTATTTATTTATTTTAACTTGTAAGTTATATGTTTAATTTAAATAATTAATATTTATTTTAACTTTTTGAAAAGTAATCTTCAATTTACTTTTTAATTGGAAATATTTGTTTTTTTTTTCCTGTGTAAATGTATACTATGTTTTGATTTTATGACAGAAAACTTTTTGTTTAATTATGAATGTATAAGAATGATTATTAATTAATTATTTGAAGAAAAAATATCGTATCAAAAATGAAAAGTAGAATAAATAAATAAAAAGTAGAATAGTTTGAATAATAATTGTGCTATACGTGGTAGCAGAGGTTGTACTGTAGCTGATGGTACGATCAGCACATACATGGAATTTGACATGAACAAGAGGGGCGATGTATGGAGTCGTGGACGTCAGCTAATGCTGGTAGAGAAATAAATCGCTCAAGTGATAAGAATTGGAGGGACTCTTATACTGAATGAGTGTATGAAGTGGAGGAGAGAAGCGTATGTGTGGTTTGGCGGGAAAAGGAGAATAGATTGCTGAGCGACAAATGAGAAATTAGAAATATGTATGGGTGTTGGAGAAGTGTAGAAGGATGAGGGAAGGGTACATCTGTAAAGCAAACAATTATCATTGGCATATCTTCATAGCAGAGCCATGTTAAACATTACAACAGGCTTCTGTTACGAGCATAGAATTTCACATTGGTGACCCAGTGAAACACGTGGGTTAGCATACATATGGACGATTTTGTTTTCTATTGAAGATTTAAGACTCACCACAATATCTTAGAAATTAAAAAATCTTCCTCTTCAATTTTTATACCTCGCCTCAGACATCAATAGCCTTGATTTTTAGCTTCTATGGTCTCCATACGCAGATTTTCCAATTAGGTTCACAATATTTCCTTTTTCATAAATTCTCAATATTTTCCCAATAGTAGAATGCTTGTTTCATCAAATTCACATATATAACAATTGTTCCCTTTTTCTTTTCACTTTATAAAATTTGATTTCTCGAATATTTCATTCTAATATTTAACAAAGTTGTTACCACACCGAAATTCAAATGAGCAATGAAATATAGCAAAAGACGAAAACGTAAACTAACCTGTTTGGAGCGATGCTGGCGTTAAGTGGATGCTGTGGATTCTGTGGAGTTGATTTCTCTGAGAGCTCTTGTCACAGTGTTGTTGGAATCTGGCTCGAAGTGGACCAAAATGTTTGTATGCGGGAGTGCAGTCAACCTGTTGGAAGAGTATTTCTCGTGAGCCGAAACAAATTCCACTATTGCAATAATAGTTGGGATTTGTACTCCAGATGAGATTACAGGAAAGAAACAACCAATATCAAAACGATGGAATGGAAAAAAGAACAAAACGATTTGGTTTTAGATGGATGATATTATTAGGGATTTATTTCTTTTCTGAAACAACGCCTTACCAGTAGATATGATGATTTCAAACAGAGTAGTGTCACTTAAAATTATTGCGGAAGCTGTGGTTTTGACATGGCTTGACAGTTTTGTAGGTTTTTAGTTGTCATTTGTAATTATAATTTATCGATTTGTGTGGATTTGTATCTGGATAAGTAATTGGGTATTCTAAGAATCCCAGTAGGGATTTCAGTGTTGGAGAAATTAGTATTTTAGACGGGAAAAGCTTTTCAATTGTTTATGTGACATAAACAGATTTTTTTTATTTAATTTTTTTTTAATTGAAAATAATTTATATTCAGGTTATGATAACTTAATGTAGATTAACTAAACAAAAATATTTTAACTGTAAGTTAAATTAGACAAATATTTTTATTTTTAATAGAATAAAATGCATTACAAATGTAAAAATGATTTGAAGTTTTATCACAAATAAAAAATTATCAATTAATCTTTTTAAATTATTTGTTTTATTTATTTTAATTCATTTATTTTAATTCAAATTAATTTATTTCAAACTGATTAAAATTTAAGTAAAGCTTATATAATATAAATTAATATAAATAATATAAAATAAAAGAAAAACAATTTTTAAAAATTAATTTACTAATAATATTATTTTAGTTTAATTAATTAAGATAACTACTTAAATTTTTGAATTTGTTTTAATTAAAATTAATTTAAATGTATTTTAAGACAATTTAATTTAACTTAATTACCCAGCAAAAATAATTTGGAAGTTGGAAGGCACAACTTTAAAAGCACTTCCAAAAATGTCCTCCCAAAGATGTTCTTTATTTTAACTGCACAGGAAGTTCATTTGAGTCAATTTTTTATAACTCGCTTTTTTATATTTTTAATGGGAAATTTAAAATTTTATTGTTTCAAATGGGTTAAAAACAGATTAGAAATTAATAAAATTGTGCAAATTATTTAAATTTTGCCGAAAAAAATGCTAAATCCTTTCTAGAAAAATTGCGAATTTTATTTGATGTTAAACGTTTCAGACAAGCGTTATAATGCATTAAAAATCATAAAAAATTTTAAAAATTATTTATTCGTGAAAATATCACAAAATTCCTTTATTCACATCCAACTGGATTCGCATCACATCTTAAGAAGCGATGCAAATTCTGTGCAACGGCTGTTGAAATGGTCAACATCCGTCCTATGACAAGCCCATGTTAAAATCATCGCTTCTGCGCCAATTTTACACCACTTCCGGATCCAAAAAGAACATTTTCACTACTTTTTTGGCGACGCTTTGTTTGCTGGGTAATTAAAATTATTTTAAAAGTATTTAAACTATTTTTATTTTGAGTTAAAAAACGCATTATTTATAAAAATTTATTTGAAGTTTGATCCAAAATACGAAATTATTAATTTAGTATTATAAATTAAATTATTAATTTAGTATTATAAATTAAATTATTATTTTTTTTTTTTTTTTTCAATTAATAAATTATTGATAAAGACGAGCTCGTATTTGATTTGTCCAATTACTAAATTATTGATTTTATCAATAATTTATTAATTGGAAAAATCAAATACAGTTCGAATACAATAAAAACAAGTTTGTAAATTATTTTTGATTTTATATTTAATTTATTTTAATTCAAATTTTGTTATTTTAAAATAACTTATTTAATTTTGTTGGAATTTTTAAATTTGAATTTTTTAATTGAATTATTATAAATTATTTTTAAATAATGTTAATTAAGATAAGTACTTTATTTATTTATTTTCAATTTTTTTATTTGAATTTTATTGTTTTTTATTTAAATTAACTAAATTTAGTTTAGGATAATTTAATTATTAACAATTAAATCGAAATTAAATTAAATAAAATAATTTTAAACAAAAATTGACTAGACAAATATTTGAAACATTTTTATTTGTTTTAGAAATATGAAAAAGATATATCTTTCATGTTAAATCAATTTTAATTTAATTAAAACTAGTTTAATTTAGATTAATTAAATTGGAATCAACTTAAATAAAATTATTAAAAATTATTTTTAAATTAATAACATGATTTTAAACTAAGTTATTTAAGGCAAGTACTGAAATGTTTTATTATTTTATTTTATTTGTTTTTTAATTTTACTTTTGCTCTAATTTAAATTAGTTTGAATTTAGTTTAAGATAATTTAATTTTGTTAAATTAATTTTGTTGTTATTAATTTACAGTAAGTTGAACTATTTAAAATATGTAAATTAATTTATTTCTATTTATTTATTTTAGAAATATAAAAAACATTTCTCATTTGTGTTTTAATTATTTTCAATGTAATTAATTTTAATAAACCTATTTTATTTTTTAAAAATTTTATTTCAATTAAAGTTGTTTTAATTGACATTATTTTTTTATAAAACTTTTAATTCAAGCAAATTAAAAAATTAAATCAAAACAAAGTTAACTAAAATTAATATTAAAAATACAATAACTTTTCGTTTTTTTGTTTTTACTTTATTTTAGAAGTACGAAAAATCTTTTTCGACTACCAAAAAAATTTTCTTTGGAATTTTTTATTTTATTTTCTGGTGTACTATATTATGGTGACTTAGACTGTATCTAGCCACATAAATAAAAATATACTCTGTCTTTTGGTTTTCATGATAGGTGGTCCGGCTATCATGCTGGTAAACCAAACTTCCGTTTTTATATGAATGAGAATACTTTAATAAGTAATGTCTAGCATTTTAATTAAAATGAATCTTTAGCACTTGGTAGTAATCAAGCAACTGGGCACAGTAAGTATTTATGAATGCAGCAGGATATTATTTGAAGAGAATTTATTTTTAATATATAGAAGAAGAATTGTTTGCAGCCTTGGGGCGAGACAGAGTCTGGACAACAACAAGAAATATTGCCGGATATTTTGAAATATGGCCAAGGAAGTGATAGGAAATTTATAGAAAAGGACTGAATTTGGTTTTGGAAATGAAAGAGATGTATGGGATTGTAGGAGGCTTACAATAAAAAGTCTAAAGACAATCACAATCTGAAGCTAAGCTAAAGAGATGAATTCATGAATGAATTTGCAACATTTTTTCTATTAAACTTAATATTTTTTATGGTTTAAACAAATTTCGTATTTTCAAGGAAACTGCAGTCTTTAAGCCATTTGAAATTCATATTGGAGACAGTTTTAGTAAAATTTACAAGTTTTAGGGAATATTGAATTAATTTGTCCGAAATTTGAATTTAGTAAAATTGCATGCTTCATTTACGTATGATTTGTTATCTTTTCTGTTCATTATATAACTTGAAATTAATGTAAATAAAATTATTAACCATTTTTTATTTTATTTTCAATTAATTCTTTTTTAATTTAAAATAATTTTTTTTTTGTGGTTTTAAATTGCGGTCTATATTTTGAAAATCAAAATACACGGACCAACGGACTTCGCTGAATTGGATCAGAACTTAACTCTGAAACTATATGTATGGTAAACAATGATCTGTTAGTGATCGTTATTGGAGTAAATACAAATACGCAAAGGAGTGTTCAAATATATAAAAACAAAATTAATTTAAATAAAAATAATTAAAGTAATTATAGTAATTAATATTTAACTTATTTATATTTAAATTTATTTATTAAACTAGCGTAACCCGGCCCGCTTCGCTTCGCCTTCCGAAGCGTATTTGGAGGAACATTTTGCGTTAACTTAGTCAACTATATCCTTCGTGCTGAAAACAAATTCGAAAAGATTTCAATTCTTTTAAACAAAACGGACTACTTGATTTTTCGTTTATAGGTACAAATACGGCGGGAGAGGGTGTGCCCTTTCCTCCAAATTTTTTTAATAATGTTCTGTATTCAAGTAGTTGGACAATCTTGTATATTTCTTGTGAATTTTAAGTGTGGTTTGTCAAGGAAAGGTATCCTTCTCCTCAACATATCTGAAAATTAAGCACTCTATTATAACATACAAAGAATTACTGTGTCCCATCCAATAAATCGGAAAAAGCAAAAGTAGTAAAAAATTTTACCACATTAAAATTTGCTAAAATGTTGGAAAATGATGCACCCTATACGTTGGCTGCCAATTTCATGTAAATTTAAGTTCTTTACTAAAAAGAAGTCTGGCAGAAGCCTGTGCAAAAATCATAAAATTATATACCGAGTTCCCATTTACGGACAACCCTCTACTTTCAACTTAAAAAAAAAAAAACGGACAAAAGGGAACCCACTCTTTACTAAAAAGAAGTCTGGCAGAAGCCTGTGCAAAAATCAAAAATTATGTACCGAGTTCCCATTTTCGGACAACCCTCTACTTTCAATTTAAGAAAAAAAAAAACGGACAAAAGGGAACCCTCCCCCCACCATCGCTCCACTCCGACCTGATATCGGACTATCACGTACCCTATATTAATTTCGCAACTACTCAATGGTTCCTATAAATTCTATCGAAGTAAACCGACAAAGTTTATTTCAATTTTCCCCTTCCCTAACCAGATATCGAAAAATCATATACTAATTTAAAAATCATGTATAAATTTAATCACCTCCTCCCACGTTCCCTGTAAATTTCAAGTAAATCGGCGATGTTTAAATTTTGCTCTATTGTTTTAAAGGGACGTCACTTTCCCCGATACAATATCGACAAACACCGTAGTGAATAGCACCCCTAACCTTCCCTGAAAATTCTTGAAACTTTCCTTCGAGTGTGGGGCAAGGAAGGTTGCCTCTTCGTTCATAACCTTCCCCCACTGCTTTTGTAAATTTCAAGAAAACTTAAATTTTTTTTGCAGTTTTAGAGGAGGGCCTCCTCCCCGACCAAATGTCGAAAAGCGTATCTTTTGTAAACGTCCCAGAAAATGTCAAGCAAATTATAAGCCTAAAGGGGCGGCCTCTCTTCCGTCCAAATATCACAAAATCAGGTATCAACTATTACGGTTGACGGAGGTTACGATCTCTCCAAAGTGCTCTGTAAATTTCAAGTAACTCGGTAAAGTTTAATTGTTTCTCTGCATGTACTTAAGAGAAGCGGATGTCTCCCTATGCCCTTTTATTTTTATTAAAAAATCAAGAACCTGATATAAATTTCATAACCTCACCCATTTTTTCCGTAAAATTTCAGTCGGGGGAGTTTAGTTTTGTTTTCACTGTACTTTAAAAAAAAGTTGGGCAAAGGGGTGGACCCCTCCCCGACCAAATATCGAAAAATAATGTAGCGGATTTTTGTCTAGATGCCAACCCCAACATTCAATGAAAATTTCAAGCAAATCGCATAATTTTGTTCCAAGTTTCAAAAAGTAGGGCAAGGGGGAGGTCCCCCTCCCCATCCACATATGAAATCATCGGGTACCCCATATTAATTCCATAACCTCATCACATGTTCTCTGTAAATCTCAGATAATTTAGAGAATTTTAGTTTTTTCACTGTACTTTAAAAAAAGTCGAACAAAGGGGAGGCCCCCCCTCCGCCAGCAAATATCGAAATATAAAGTAGCGGATCTTTGTCTAGATGCCAACCCCAACCTTCAATGAAAATTTCAAGCAAATCGGTCAACTTTGGTCCAAATTTCAAAAAGTCCGACAAAGGGGAGGTCCCCCTCCGCGACCAGGTGTCAAAAAATGAGGTACCCTATTTTTACCACATGAACGCCCCCTACGATCTCTGAAAGTTTCAAGTAAATCGGTTCAGCCGTTTCGTAGCCAACTCGGACCACACAAACAAACTAAAAGTCGCTTAAGGGGAGGTACCCCCTCCCGATCAAATTTCGAAAAAAAAAATTGCGAATCTTTGTCTAGGGATCACCCCCTACTATCCCTGAAAACTTCGTGCAAATCGGTCAAGTTTGGTTTAATTTTCAAAAAGTCGGACAAAGGGGAGGTTCCTCTCCGCGACCATATGTCAAAAAATGAGGTACCCTATTTTCAGCACATGAGTGCCCCCCACGATCTCTGAAAGTTTCAAGTAAATCGGTTCAGCCGTTTTCGCGCCAACCCGGAACATACAAATAAACAAACAAATAAACAAACAAACAAATAAACAAACATAATTTGAATTTTATATATATAGATTTAAATACAATTATTTCAAATTGTAGTTAATTAAATTTATATTTATTTTAAATTTTATTAATTAACTTATTTTAAATTATTTAAAATTTAATTTAAGCAAATTTTAGACTGAATAATTCGAAATTAATTTTATTAAGCCTATTTTAGTTTTTTTTTAAAATTGTATTTCAATTAAAGTTGTTTTAATTTACATTATTTTTTTATAAAACTTTTAATTTAATCAAATTAAAAAATCAAATCAAAACAAAGTTAACTAAAATTAATATTAAAAATACAATAACTTTATTAAAATTAATTTCGAGTTATTGAATTTACAAATTAGCTCAGATTAAATTTTAAATAATTTTAATTAATTATAAAAAAATAAAAATAACTTTAATAAAAATTCCTTTTGTGTTTATATACATCACTACTCGTTTGTTATTTCATAAAAATGGGCAGCATGAGATAAAATGATTTTACCAATTTAAAAAAAAATATTTAAATTAATTTCTAAATTAATTTAAATTTAATTTAACCTAAATTACTCAGGTCGAAAACCTATGTTTGTTAGCACCTATATTACCTGTTTATTTTCATAATTCATTATGATTGTAAATATATAAATAAATAAATAAATTTGATCTAAATTAAAAAATTAATTTCAATTAAAACAAATTAAATTAAAAATAAAAACAACAATTTGAAATAATTGTATTTTAATTATTTAAATAAATTTAGATCTTATTAAATTAAATTAAAATAAATATATAATAAGTATTTAAATAAAATTATTTTAAATTATTTAAATACTTATTATATTTTTATTTTAATTAATTTAAATTTATTAAATTTATTTAAAATTGAATTTGAGCTAATTTTTAGATTTAATAACTTGAAATTAATTTTAATAAAGTTATTGTATTTTTAAAAATTAAGTTCAGTTAACATTGTTTTGATTTATTTTTTTTTAATAAAAATTTAAATCTAATATAGGATTATTATATTTAAATTAATTTAAGTAAAATTATTTTATATTATGCTGCTCTTTTTTATGCAATTACATACGAGTACATATGCCCAAACGAGTGGTGATATATATAAAAAATTAATGTTAATTAAATTTATTGCAATTTTTTTGTTTTACTTTTATTTTTAATTTAAGTCAATTTAATTTTTATTTAAATTGAAATTAATTTTAATAAACTTATTTTAGTTGTGTTTTTTGATTTTAATTTTTATTATATTTAAAATTATTTTATGCTCCTGCTGCTCCTTTTTATGCAGTTACATAGATATACCCAAACGAGTGGTGATACATATGAAAAAAATAATTTTAATTAAATTTTTTTTCCTTTTATCTTTATTTTTAATTTAAGTCAATTTAATTTATTTTAAATTAAAGTTAAACTAATTTTAGATTAAATAAATTTAAATTAATTTTAATAAACTTATTTTAGTTGTGTTTTTTTTTTATTTAATTAAATTTTTATTATATTTAAATTAATTTAAGTAAAATTATTTTATATTATACTGTTCCTTTTTATGCAATTACATAAATATGTCCAAACGAGTGGTGATATATGTAAAAAAAAAAATTAATTCTAATTAAATTTATTTCAATTTTTTATTTAAGTCAATTTAATTTATTTTAAATTATTTTAAATTTAAATTAAACTAATTTTAGATTAAATAAATTGAAATTAATTTTAATAAATTTATTTTAGTTGTGTGTTTTTTTTTATTTTAATTAAATTTTTATTATATTTAAATTAATTTAAGAAAAATTGTTTTGTATTATGCTGCTTTTTTTATGTAATTACAAATGAATTTTAATAAAATTTATTTCAATTTTTTATTTTTGTTTTAAATTTAAGTCAATTCAATTTATTTTAAATTATTTTAAATTTAAATTAAACTAATTTTAGATTAAATAAATTGAAATCAAATTTAATAAATTTATTTTAGTTGTGTTTTTTTGTTTTAATTTAATTTTTATTATATTTTAAATAATTTAAGTAAAATTGTTTTGTCTTATGCTGCTCTTTTTAATGTAATTACAACGAGTGTTGATATATAAACACAAAATGAATCTTAATTAAATTTATTTCAATGTTTTCATTTTATTTGTAATTTAAGTCAGTTTAATTTATTTTAAATTATTTAAAATTTAATTTGAACTAATTTTAAATTAAATAACTTGAAATTAATTTTAGACTTATAAAGTTATGTTAATTTTTGTAATTTTAATTAAATTTGTATTAACGAAAATAATTTAATGTTAATAAAAATCTCAATTACATATAGGTTATTGTTTCATTCATTTTCAAATTCTTCTTTATTTTTATTTTTATTTTTTTTACTTTATTTTTAAATACAATTCATTCAATGAGATTTTATAATTAAATTAATTTAAATAAAATATCATCTCACATCACGCTTTCCGTACGTTATAAACCAATTCACAGAGTAGTGTTAATTTGCATAAAAGCAAATTTTATTCAAATATAATCTATTTTAATTTAAATAAATGTTGGGTTGTTTAATTTTTAGGTTTATTTCTAATTAATTTGAATTTGATTTAATTTAATTTAAGTTAATTTATCTTATTTTCTGTACGTTATAAACCAATTCACAGAATAGTGGTAAGGGACATAAAAACTAATTTAATTCAAATATAATCTATTTTATTTTAATTTAAATAAATGTGGGATTGTTTAATGTTTAGTTTTAATTCTAATTAATTTGAATTTGTTTTAATTTTATTTAAGTTAATTTATTTTATTTTAAAATTATTTAAAATTTAATTTAAGCTAATCGATATTAAGATTAATTAAATTTAAATAAAATGATTTATTTATTTTTTTTTATACCCTCTACCATCGAAATATTGCTCTAAGACCCCATAAAGTATATATATATATATATATATTCTGGGTCGTGGTGAAATTCTGAGTCGATCTGAGCATGTTCGTCCGTCCGTCTGTTGAAATCACGCTAACTTCCGAACAAAACAAGCTATAGACTTGAAACTTGGCACAAATAGTTGTTATTGATGTAGGTCGGATGGTATTGCAAATGGGCCATATCGGTCCACTTTTACGTATAGCCCCTATATAAATGGACCCCCAAATTTGGATTGCTATTGCTCTAAGAGAAGCAAATTTCATCCGATCCGATTGAAATTTGGTACGTGGTGTTAGTATATTGTCTCTAACAACCATGCCAAAATTGGTCCATATCGGTCCATAATTATATATAGCCCCATATAAGCCCATCCCCAGATTTGACTTCCGGAGCCTCTTAGAGTAGCAAAATTCCTCCGATCCGATTGAAATTTGGTACGTGGTGTTAGTATATGGTCTCTAACAACCATGCAAGAATTGGTCCATATCGGTCCATAATTATATATAGCCCCCATATAAATCGATCCCCAGATTTGTCCTCCGGATCCTCTTGGAGGAGCAAAATTCATCCGATCCGGTTGAAATTTGGAACATGGTGTTAGAATGTGGTCTCTAACAAACACGCAAGAATTGGTCCATATCGGTTCATAATTATATATAGCCCCCATATAAACCGATCCCCAGATTTGATCTCCGGATCCTCTTGGAGGAGCAAAATTCATCCGATCCGGTTGAAATTTGGAACATGGTGTTAGAATGTGGTCTCTAACAATCACCCAAGAATTGGTCCATATCGGTTCATAATTATATATAGCCCCCATATAAACCGATCCCCAGATTTGATCTCCGGAGCCTCTTGGAGGAGCAAAATTCATCCGATCCGGTTGAAATTTGGAACGTGGTGTTAGTATAAGGCCGCTAATAACCATGCCAAAATTGGTCCATATCGGTCTATAGTTATATATAGCCGATCCCCAATCACACAAAAATTGGTCCATATCGGTTCATAATTATGGTTGCCACTCGAGCCAAAAATAATCTACCAAAATTTTATTTTTATAGAAAACATTGTTAAAATGTTATTACATTAGAAAATTTTGTCAAAATTTTATTTCTATAGAAAATTTTGTCAAAACTTTATTTCTATAGAAAATTTTGTCAAAATTTTATTTCTATAGAAAATTTTGTCAAAATTTTATTTCTATAGATAATTTTGTCAAAATTTTATTTCTATAGAAAATTTTGTCAAAATTTTATTGCTATAGAAAATTTTGTCAAAATTTTATTTCTATAGAAAGTCGGTACATCCCATCATTTTTTACAAATTTTACTTCTATAGAAAATGTTGTCAAAATTGTATTTTGTCAAAATTTTATTTCTATAGCAACTTTAAACTTAGTTATATACATATTTAATCGGCCTTTTTTAGTTTAATATATACCACGTATGGACTATGTGGTATAATTTACGGTGTTAGGAAGTTTTAAGATTCCTTGCCATTGGCAAGTGTTACCGCAACCCAAGTAATGCGATTGTGGATGACAGTCTTCAGTAGAAGTTTCTACGCAATCCATGGTGGTTTACATAAGCTTCTGCCTGGCCGAACTTTCGGCAGTATATACTTGTTTTTTTTTATATTTTATTTTCTATTTCTATTAAATATATTCTAATTTAAATTATTTTTTTAAATACTAATTTAAATTTAATTTAAATTATTTTAATTTAATGATTTGAACAATAACCTCGAGCTTTATGATTTGTTTTATATTTTAATTATTTTTTTTTAATTTCTTTTAATTTAAAATAATGTAATAATAAGTCAATTTAATTTCTATAAATAAGTGGAATGTAATTCAAATAAAATTATTTTATTTTATTAGTTAATTTATTTTAAATTAATTATTATTTATTTTAATTCATTTTTTTTTTCAAATATTAAAGTATTGTAGATTATTTAAATTTTTAAAATTATTTTATATAAAATTTATTTTAACTTTTTTTCCGTATCAACCAACATACTAAAACAAAAAAAAAAGAAACAACCAGTCTCAGTAGTAATTTATCTAACTAATCCCTTTTTTCTGTTGGGAAATAAAAACTTTTTTCATTTCCTACCATAAAAACATCGTTGAAAAAAAATTTTGTAGCCATTGTTTAACTTTTCCACTTAAAATCTGTTTTGTGTTTTTTTTTCATCCCCTTTTGTACCCTGCATAGTTTTTTCTTTGTTTCTAAAAATGTTTTTGTTAGTTTAATTTATTACTTTCTGATCATCGTTTTTTTTTTGGTTCTTCTTTTGTCTGTCTAGAATTTTCATGGCCCAGAGAAGGATGGATAAATGACGTTCATAGTTGTGCGGAAGGAAACACTTTTGACTTTTTACCTTCAAAAAAGTCATACAAGTTTTTTTTTATTCGTATCAAATTATGACTTTGATAAGGTTTTTGGTGTAAAATTTGTTTATTATAGGAAAGAAGAATGAATAAACTATAGACAGAGTTGAACATAGCTGATTAACGCATTATTCTTCGTCTCATTTCAGAGGTGTTATAGATGAGAAGACTTTTTGACTGAATACAAATAGGCACACCCAACGAGAGGTAACGTTCGTTATAGGGATCATCATCATCATTGAGGAAATTTTGAATTTCTGAAGTTCTGGTTT
The DNA here is from genome assembly GCF_050003625.1 of Haematobia irritans. NCBI lineage: Eukaryota > Metazoa > Arthropoda > Insecta > Diptera > Muscidae > Haematobia > Haematobia irritans. The sequence continues at coordinate 157,416,175 of NC_134399.1, forward strand.
ACCATACAAAGCTTCTTCTTTATAAGTTTTTTCCCATTTACAAAATTTGGTAAATTAATTAATTTTTTTTTGTAAACATTTTTTCATTCCTCTTAAATTGTTGCTTTAAATCCAAATTAATCCTGCACTGTGAAGCATTTTCATGGAAGCCTTTACACAAAATTTGAACAGCTAATTAACAGAATTATCAAGTGCTGCAGAAAAACCGCATGAAGCCGCAAAATAAAGAAAAAAACGAAAATTGCGCTTCTCAAGAGCATTCGATGTGAAGCTGTTTCAAATGGCAAAAAAAGCCAAAGGGGCTATAATAAAGCAAAAACCCCAAACTAGCAACACCCACAAATACCACAATTCAACAAGCAAGCCAGTGAAACCCTCCATTCTCTCTACACAGTCGGTACATCCCATCATCGACATCATCTTCTCCAATTGACTAACTTCAAGTGGCATTTCTCCAATGATTTTCTTTAATGAGTTTAGTTTCAGTTTGTTAAAGTAATGATCTTTAACAAGCCAACCACTTCCGATGTAATTTGATTTTTGGGCCAAAGCATAATGAAAATAATACCGAATGGAATTGACAAATGGCCATGATGGGGGCCAATGTTACATGGCTTTTGGTAAGCCAAGATAGACAGACAGACAGATAGACAGACAGACAGAAAGCGAGAGAAACGAAGTTTTTTTTTTTTTAATTAAGGGATTGCAATGTTAAAAGCCAAACATCATGTTCCATTATGTGAAATGATTATTTCCAATTTTCATTTGCAGTTATTTCGTATTTTTCTTGTTTACTTGTGATGCTTATGGCAAACAGGAGAGACATAAAATTGCATCACAACAGAAACAAAAGAGTAGGAAAAATTAACAACTCACCGTCATATTGGATCTGTCATTCGAACAACATCCACTGTTTCCTTGCAAATACCAGATAATCCAGCAAACAACAGGAATAAATGGGAAAAGCAATATCAAAGAGGTTTAAGACTTATTTCAGAAGAATACGAAAATATTTTTGCAAACAACTGAAAATATTTCTATAAGTAATTTAATTTTTTATAGAAAAATTTAGTCGAAAACTTATGAAAAAAAAATTTCTGTAGCAAAAAACACTGACAAGCACAAATTGACACAATTTTCTACAATAAAACTAGAAATAATATTTAGACAACATTTTCTGCAGATATAAAATGTTGACAAAAATTTCTATAAAATCAAAATCTTGACAAAACTTTCTATAGAAATAAAATGTTGTAGACTTTCTATAGTTATAAAATGTTTTATATTTTCTATAGTAATAACATTTTCTAGACTAATTTTTAAATAAATAAAATATTGACAAAATTTTATATAGAAATAAAATGTTGACAAAATTTTCTATAGAAAATTTTGTCAACATTTTCTATAGAAATAAATTTTTGGAAAAAAATTTATACCAATAAAATTTTGACAAAATTTTCTATAGATATAAAATTTTGAGAAAATTTTCTATAGACATAAAATTTTGACAAAATTTTCGATAGACATAAAATTTTGACAAAATTTTCGATAGACATAAAATTTTGACAAAATTTTCTATAGACATACAATTTTGACACAATTTTGTATAGAAAAAAAAAAAATATTGACAAAATTTTCTATAGGAATAAAATCTTGACAAAAATTTTCTATAGAAATAAAATGTTAACAAAATTTTCTATAATAATAAAATCTTGTCAAAATGTTCGATACACATAAAATTTTGACAAAATTTTCTATAGAAATAAAATTTTGACGAAAATTTCTATAAAAATAAAATGTTGACAAAATGTTCTATAGAAATAAAATTTTGTCAAAATTTTCTATAGAATTTTTTTTTTTTTAAATTTTTAATAGAAAATATTTTGATAATAATAAAATTTTGACAAAATTTTCGATAGAAATAAAATTTTGACAAAAATTTTCGATAGAAATAAAATTTTGACAAAATTTTCTATAGAAATAAAATTTTGACAAAATTTTCTATAGAAATAAAATTTTGACAAAATTTTCTATAGAAATAAAATTTTGACAAAATTTTCTATAGAAATAAAATTTTGACAAAATTTTCTATATTAATAAAATTTTGAAGAAAAAAATTTCTATAGACATAAAATTTTACAAAAATTTTCGATAGACATAAAATTTTGACAAAATTTTCTATAGAAATAAAATGTTGACAAAATTTTCTATAGGAATAAAATCTTGACAAAATTTTCTATAGAAATAAAATGTTGACAACATTTGCTATAGAAATAAATGTTTGCCAAATTTTTCTATAGATTTTTTTTCTTTCTATTTTTTATTTCTATAAAAAAAAATTTATTTCTATAGAAAATATTGTCAAGATTTTAGTTTTATAGAAAATTTAGTCAAAATTTTAAGTCTATAAAATTTTGTCAAAATTTTAAGTCTATAGAATATTTTGACAAAATTTTTGAAAAAAAAAAATTTATAGAAATAAATTTTTGAGCAAATTTTCTATAATAATAAAATCTTGACAAAATTTGCGATACACATAAAATTTTGACAATATTTTCTATAGAAATAAAATTTTAACGAAAATTTCTATAAAAATAAAATCTTGACGAAATTTTTTATAGAAATAAAATGTTGACAAACTTTTCTATAGATATAAAACTTTTTTGGAAATGAAATTTTGTCAGCATTTTCTATAGAAATATATTTTTTAAAAAATTTTTATAGAAATAAAATTTTGACAAAATTTTCTATAATAATAAAATTTTGACAAAAATTTCTATAGACATAAAGTTTTCTTAAAAAATTTTCTATAGAAATAAAATTTTGATAAAAATTCTTATGGAAAAAAAATTTTGACACAATTTCCTATTGAAATAAAATTTTGAAAAAATTTTTGAAAAACTTTTTAAATTAATTAAATTTTAACAAAAAATCTAATAAAACCAAAATTTGAGAAATTTTTTTTTATATAAATAAAATTTTTGTATATTTTTATAGAAAATAAAATTTTCTATAAAATGTTCTATAGAAATAAATGCCGAAATAAATTCAAAACAAACATATCTCTTTTCCTATGCCACTGTCAAATCATCGATTTGAATTCAGTTGGCTGGGTTTATTTTGAGCGTGCTTTATTTCGACATAAGCCGGCTTTCATACAAAACCTTTTTTCGGGAGGTTCAAGTGTGGTTCATTGTTGGGTTTAATGAACTGCCTGAATTTATTCTGATAATTGGTTGATAGTTTTGCTGCAAGTAGAGGATGCTGATGAGGAATGTGGTAATTCCGAAACGTGCGTCCATCCAACCATCTTGCAGTCTATAGGGCTTTGCCCAAATAAATTTGACAAACATTCTTTTCCTCTGTTGGTTAAGCTACACTTGTAGTTTAGTCAATGTATGGTTTTAAGCTGCAATAAAAACAACAACAATGCTCAAAGAACAAAACCAACAATAACAAAACAAAAAGAATGGAAAAATTTATTTCTATAGAAAATTTTCTCCAAATTTTATTTCTATAAAAAAAAATTGTCAAAATTTTATTTTTATAGAAAATTTTCTCAAAATGTAATTTCTATAGAAAATTTTCTCAAAATTTTATTTCTATAGAAAATTTTCTCAAAATTTTAATGCTATAGAAAAATTATATCAAAATTTTATTTCTATAAAGAAAATATTGTCAAAATTTTATTTGTATAAAAAAATGTTGTTAAATTTTTATTTCTATAGAGAATTTTTGCAAAATTTTATTTTTATAGAAATTTTTGTCAAAATTTTATTTCTATAGAAACTTTTGTCAAAATTTTATTTCTATAGGAAATTTTGTCAGAATTTTATTCCTATAGAATATCTTGTTAAAAATTTTATTTCTAAAGCAAATTTTATGAAAATTTTATTTCTATAGAAAATTTTGTAAAATTTTTATTCCTATAGAAAATTTTGTTAAAATTTTATTTCTATAGAAAATTTTGTCAAAAGTTTATTTCTATAGAAAATTTTGTCAGAATTTTATTCCTATAGAAATTTTTGTCAAAATTTTATTTCTATAGAAACTTTTGTCAAAATTTAATTTCTTTAGAAAATTTTAACAAAAATTTCTTTAGAAATAAAATGTTGTTATATTTATTTCTTCATTTTTGTTTAAAAATGTGTAGAAATAAAATTTTGTCGAAATTTTTTATTCAGATATATAGCTTTGACAAAATTTTTTTTAGAAAAAAAAAATTGGCGAATATTTCCTATAGATTTGAAATTTTGACAAAATATCCTATAGGAATAAAATATGGACAAATTTACATTTAGACATAAAATTTTTACACAATGAAGAAAGTTGTATGAGACTTTCTGTAAAAAAATAGAAAACTACGAACTTGGCAGAAGGTGGCAGGGGACTTTCTTTTAACACAATAAAAGGGGAGAAGTCATAGCTAATGACTTCTTAGGCATGTAGATTTCAGAGAGTATAAATCTACTACAAATTCTATCGAGCAATGTAGGAAATGATTACCTATAGCGGGAAGAAAAATAAAGGCGACACCAAGTTAATTTTGTAAGTACAATTTATTTTACTATGCTTTGAGCGATGTTGAGTCTTCGGCTGAAGTTGACAAAAGAGCAAGTTACATGTTGCATTTTAATTAAGAAACCTCGCATTCTTCTCAAATTGACAGTTAAAAATACTACCAAATTTATGTTCTTTTACAGCGTATCATACATATATTATTGTTAAACAAGGTTTAACCACATAATTTTATTTAGAAATAAAATTTCGACAGAATTTTCTATAGATTTAAAATATTTGAAATAAAGAAAATCTTATGAAATCAAATTGCGAAAAAAACATAAACGGAAAATCGCAATGTAACTACGCAACAGCAACTTGCCATGTGGTGTCATAATAATTCACTTTTGATCTTAAGAGAAGAAAGAACAAGTCTACGATGGCTAAGAAGCAAAAAAAATTAAAAATAATAAAAAATATAAACATTGAAGTTCTAAAAAAGTCACTGTAAAGCCAGACGTCAACGAACAAAACAAGAGCGCGAAAAAAATCTCTGAGCCACCAGTCAGTCACTCAGCAAAGATACCCATGAACAATAAATGCAATGTAAAAGTAGCGAAAATGTTCAAATTTTATGGTAAGAGTGTAAGAGGAGATAGGGGAATAGTAAAGTACAAAAAAAAAAAACAAAACAAAACAAAACAATGAACTATGCAACTTTTTCCAACAAGCACTACAGACAATGGGTTTATGTATCTTTTTTAGCAATAAGACCATGGCGGGAATGGATGCTTGAATCTTAGATAGTACACGAGAGAGGGAGAGAGAGAGAGCAATGTTGCAAGTATTAATAAAAACTCTTTACACATAAACCCCGAGAATCATTTTCAACCTTTTCGTATATTTCATTTTGGCCATAATGGCAGTTTCTGTAATTGGTAACAATACTCCAAAAAAACAAAAAAAACATCCATGGTCTATAAAGAGGTTATTACTAGCGGTAAGGATGATGGGGAAATAAAGAAAATTTCTCTTGTTTTTGAGGATGATGAGCCATTGCAAACGAACCCATGAATGCTATGGGCATCTTCTTGACAAGATACTAATGTGCTATAGATGCAGCAAACAAACGAATGAAATTATTGCGATTTTTAGTTTTCTTGATGATTGGAAGTTTGCCCAAAATTTTTGAAAATTTTTTAAGGGATTGGAGAAAGGGAAATTTATAAGTGTTGGAGGTCGATAAATACTCAGACTCACCGTCTGATGCTAAAACAATTTATTATTGCCGCCCAGGGGAGCAATGCCTCGAGACAAGGCCCCGAGGTAGAAAAATGTATATGAAAAACAAATCACCACTTTTTTAAGTACTTATCGCACCACCCTCGTTATATAAATTGCCAAAGATGATTATGGTTTTCAGTTTGATAAAGTCGGTGATGTGGAAGAGCATCAGCAAAAATAAGACCAAAGCAAATGTAAAGTAAAGTCGTGTGAACCAAGGCAACCAGATCAAAACTAGAAAAATGAAATCCAAACACAACAAAAGCGAAAATGGTTTTTCATGAAAAGCCAGTCAACAGACAGACAGACTAACAACGAACCAAATGAAAGCGACAAGCTAAGAAACGCAAGGAGGAGAAAAAAAATACCCAAACAAAGAAAAATCTCTTGGCCAAGACAAAAAAGAAAAAACAGAAAACAGCAGCAAATGTTTGAATGCCTGAACATGCAAGAAAAAGATGTTGCACATTGCAGGGCATGAAATTGCAACAGACAACAATGATGATGTTGTTGCGGTTACTGACTTAAATATGGTCGAAAGAAGAAAAAAAAAAAAACAGTAGATACATAGACTCAGACAACGGAGGCAAAAAAACCAATGTAAAATATCTCAAAATACCATTCATTGCTTGAATAACACTTTAAGGAAAATACCATAAAAATCCCCAGTGCCAACTATGCTTTAAATTGTAGCTGCATTGCAATCAGTTGAAGACCATAAACAATTCATATTTCAAATGTTTGGGAAAGTCCTCCTCTGAGTCATTTAGGATTGGCTTAAGTTTGATGGATTTTTCATTTATTTCATTTTCAAAATGTAATGAGCCACATGCAATTTGGTTTGAAAGGCATATTTGCCCCTATACTGTAACGACCATCCCCTCAAACACTAACTTTTCCCGACGTATGCTACCAGAATATCCGTGCATGCTCCCAAATCTTTGTAGGCTGGTTTTGAGTCCCATATTTCAAATAAGATAGTCCGATTCCAAAATTTTTTAAAAATATTATTCCTATACAGATTTTTCTAAAAATTGTATTTCTATAGAAAATTTTCTCAAAATTTTATTTCTATACAAATTTTTCTCAAAATTGTATTTCTATACAAAATTTTTCTCAAAATTTTATTGCGATAGCAAATTTTGTAAAAATTTTATTTCTATAGAAAATTTTATCAAAATTGTATTTCCATAAAAAATTTTGTGAAAATTTTATTTCTACAGAAAATTTTCCCAAAATGTTATTTCTATAGAAAATTTTCCGAAATTTTTCTTGCTATAGAAAATTGTGTCAAAATTTTATTTCCAAAAAAAATTCTATGTATGTATGTATGTATGTAGCAATTTTGTCAAAATTTTACTTCTATAGAAAATTTTGTCAAAATTTTACTTCTATAGAAAATTTTGTCAAAATTTTATTTCTATAGAAAATTTTGTCAAATTTTTATTTCTATAGAAATTTTTGTCAAAATTATATTTCTATAGAAATTTTCTGCAAAATTAATTTTACTTTTATTGAAAATTTTGTACATAATTTTATTTCTACAGAATTATGAAAATTTTTTTTCTATAAAAAATGTTCTGAAAATTTTATTTCTACAGAACATTTAATTGTTGTTTTTGATTTTATTTTGTAAAAATTTTATTTCTATGGAAAATTTTGTCAAAATTTTATTTCTATAGAAAATTTTCGCAAAGTTTTATTTCTATAGAAAATTTTTTCAAAATTTTATTTGTATAGAAAATTTTCTCAAAATATTATTTCTATAGGAAATTTTGTCAAAATTATATTTCTAGAGGAAATTTTCTCAAAATTTTATTTCTAGAGGAAATTTGTCAAAATTTTATTTCTATAGAAAATTTTATCAAAATTTTATTTCTATAGAAAATTTAGTCAAAATTTAATTTCTATAGAAAATTTACTAAAAAATTTATTTCTATAGAAAATTTTGTCGAATATTAATTGATATAACAAATTTCGTCAAACTTTTTTTCTATAGCAAATTGTGTCAAAATGTTACTTCTATAGAAAATTTTATCAAAATTGTATTTCTATAGAAAATTTTATCAAAATTTTATTTCTATAGAAAATTTTGTCAAAATTTTATTTCTATAGAAAATTCTGTCAACATTTCATTTCTATAGAACATTTTCGTCAAAATTTTATTTCTATAGAAAATTTTTGCAAAATTTTATTTCTATAGAAAATGTTTTCAAAATTTTATTTCTATAGAAAATGTTTGCAAAATTTTATTTCTATATAAAATTTTCGCAAAATTTTATTACTATAGAAAACTTTTGCCAAATTTTGTTCCATACAAAATTTTCTCAAAGTTTTATTTCTGTAGAAAATTTTGTCAAAATTTTATTTCTATAGAAAATTTTGTCAAAATTTTATTTCTATAGAAAATTTTGTCAAAATTTTATTTCTATAGAAAATTTTGTCAAAATTTTATTTCTATAGAAAATTTTGTCAAAATTTTATTTCTATAGAAAGTTTTATCAAAATTTTATTTCTATAGAAAATTTTGTCAAAATTTTATTTCTATAGAAAATTTTGTCAAAATTTTATTTCTATAGAAAATTTTGTCAAAATTTTATTTCTATAGAAAGTTTTGTCAAAATTTTATATATATAGCAAAGTTTGTCAAAATTTTATTTCTATAGAAAATTTTATCAAAATTTTATTTCTATAGAAAATTTTATCAAAATTTTATTTCTATAGAAAATTTTATCAAAATTTTATTTCTATAGAAAATTTTATTTCTATAGCAAATTGTGTCAAAATTTTACTTCTATAGAAAATTTTATCAAAATGTTACTTCTATACAAAATTTTATTTCTGTAGAAAATATAGAAAATTTTATTTCTATAGAAAATTTTGTCAAAATTTTATTTCTATAGAAAATTTTGTCAAAATTTTATTTCTATAAAAAATTTTGTCAAAATTTTATATATATAGCAAAGTTTGTCAACATTTTATTTCTATAGAAAATTTTATCAAAATTTTATTTCTATAGAAAATTTTGTCAAAATTTTATTTCTATAGAAAATTTTGTCAAAATTTTATTTCTATAGAAAATTTTGTCAAAATTTTATTTCTATAGAAAGTTTTGTCAAAATTTTATATATATAGCAAAGTTTGTCAAAATTTTATTTCTATAGAAAATTTTATCAAAATTTTATTTCTATAGAAAATTTTATCAAAATTTTATTTCTATAGAAAATTTTATCAAAATTTTATTTCTATAGCAAATTGTGTCAAAATTTTACTTCTATAGAAAATTTTATCAAAATGTTACTTCTATACAAAATTTTATTTCTGTAGAAAATATAGAAAATTTTATTTCTATAGAAAATTTTGTCAAAATTTTATTTCTATAGAAAATTTTGTCAAAATTTTATATATATAGCAAAGTTTGTCAAAATTTTATTTCTATAGAAAATTTTATCAAAATTTTATTTCTATAGAAAATTTTGTCAAAATTTTATTTCTATAGAAAATTTTGTCAAAATTTTATTTCTATAGAAAATTTTGTCAAAATTTTATTTCTATAGAAAATTTTGTCAAAATTTTATATATATAGCAAAGTTTGTCACAATTTTATTTCTATAGAAAATTTTATCAAAATTTTATTTCTATAGAAAATTTTATCAAAATTTTATTTCTATAGAAAATTTTATTTCTATAGCAAATTGTGTCAAAATTTTACTTCTATAGAAAATTTTATCAAAATGTTACTTCTATACAAAATTTTATTTCTGTAGAAAATATAGAAAATTTTCTCAATATTTTATTTCTATAAATACAATTTTGTCAAAATTTTATTTCTATAGAAAATTTTCTTAAAATTTTATTTCTATAGAAAACTTTTGCAAAATTTTATTTCCATATAAAAGTTTCTCAAAATTTTATTTCTATAGAAAATTTCTAGAGAAAATTTTGTCAAAATTTTATATTTAGAGGAAGTTTTCTCAAAACTTTATTTCTAGAGGAAATTTTCTCAAAATTTTATTGCTATAAAGAAATTTTGTAAATTTTATTTGTATAAAAACTATTTGTCAACATTTTATTTCTAGAGGAAATTTTCTCAAAATTTTATTTCTATAGAAAATTTTCGCACAATTTTATAGCTATAAAAAAGTTTTGTAAATTTTATTTGTATAAAAACAATTTGTCAAAATTTTATTTCTATAGAAAATTTAGCAACAATTTTATTTCTATAGAAAATTTACTCAAAATTTTATTTCTATAGCAAAGTTTGTCAAAATTGTATTTCTATAGAAAATTTTGTCAAATTTTAATTGATATAACAAATTTCGTCAAACTTTTATTTCTATAGCAATTTGTGTCAAAATGTTACTTCTATATAAAATTTTCTCAAAATTTTATTTCTATAGAAAATTTTCTCAAAATTTTATTTCTAGGGGAAATTTTGTCAAAATTTTATTTCTAGAGGAAGTTTTCTCAAAATGTTATTTCCATAGAAAATTTTCTCAAAATTTTATTGCTATAAAAAAATTATGTCAAAATTTTATTTCTATAAAGAAAAATTTGTCTAAATTTTATTTGTATAAAAAAATTTTGTCAAAATTTTTGCAAAATTTTATTTCTACAGAAACTTGTGCAAAATTTTATTTCAATAGAAATTTGTTGAAAAATTTTCTTTCTAAAAAAAATTTCAAAATTTTATTTCTATAAGAAATTTTGCAAAATTTTATTTCTATATAAAATTTTCTGCAATTTTTATTTCTATTGAAAATGTTTGCAAATTTTATTTCTATATAAAATTTCTCCAAATTTTATTTCTATAGAAAATTTTATCAAAATTGTATTTCTATAGAAAATTTAGTCAAGATTTCAAAATTTTTCCAAAATTGTATTTCTATAGAAAATTTACTCAAAATTTTTTTCTATAACAAAATTTGTCAAAATTTTATTTCTATAGAACAATTTTGTCAAATTTTAATTACTATAAGAAATTTCGTCAAACTTTTATTTCTATAGCAAATTGTGTCAAAATTTTATTTCTATAGAAAAATTTTCTCAAAATTTTATTTCTATAGAAATTTTTCTCAAAATATTATTTTTATAGAAAATTATTTGTATAGAAAATTTTGCCAAAATTTTATTTCTATAGAAAATTTCGTCAAAATTTTATTTCTGTAGAAAATTTAGTCAACATTTTAATTCTATAGAAAATTTTGTAAAAATTTTATTTCTATAGAAATGTTTGTAAAAATTTTATTTCTGTTAAAAATTTTTGCAAAAATTTATTTCAATAGAAAATTTTTTCGAAATTCTAGTTCCATAGAAAATTTTGTCATTTGCTTTTTGGCAACATTCTTTGTCTCCAGGACCTTTATTCCAATCCTCTCGAGATTCAAGTATAATAGGAATATGCACTGCAAATTCCTAGAATCTCTTAATAAGCACTTGACACACATCTCTCTGTTTTCCAAGGTCATTTCTTTATATCTAAAGATAAAAAGAGAACTAATGCTTAATTATTTAGCTAATTAGAAAGCTTTATTATGGCAAAGTTAAAAACCAGTGAAGTTTTAGTTGCCGCTGTTTTTCTGTTTTTTGGGACAAAAGTTCAAAGAAAACAAAAGAGAAGCGTTATCAAAGGCCCACTTCAAGCGTAATTTTCTATGTTGTTTTTAGTTGAAAGAAAACTATTTTCCCACTGTCACCAATTGTTTATCATCATCTTGTTTTTGTTTTTTGAAAGAAAATTAGAATCATCATGCGATAAGCGAGAGCACGGAAAGCAAAGGATGATTTCAGCAGCACAATATCTAAACAAAAAAAAAACCCTCAGAAAGCATTTTGTGCAATTTGAACACCGACCACCGAGTTTTTTTTTTTTTGTTAAGTCCATAATTATGGTTGTGTCATTGAATTCTCTCATGTACTGGACAGACGGTCGGACGGACGGACAGACAGATGGCAAGCAGACAGGCTTTTATTAAAGGCAAATGCAACCACTACGATATACGTAGATATCCATGATAGTGGAAAATATTAAGGTGGAGCAACACTGATATTTATATTTTGGTAAAAATAAAATAAATAGCCTTATTAATATATTGCAAAAGGACAATGAAAATTCGATAAATTAAATCTGTATCCTAATTTTAATTTTATTGGTCCTAAATTTAAACCTAAAAATGTCCTTAAAATATGTATTTATTTAATAGAAGCTGCATCTTTTATTCGGAATCAATATCAAAATCCTTAGAGAAAGGTAAAAGGAAAATCTTTTGATTCAAGTAAACATTTTTTGTGAGTGTACAAGGTTTGCCATATAAAATTCACAACTACATTCATAACTAAGCGCAATTTTCCAATTATGTGCAGTACGGGTTTATTTTTTTTTTATTTTTTACGATTGTCTGACTAAAGATTTGTCGCCGTCGTCGTCTGTCCCTCATAGCGAGCTTCATGTTTGTTTATATTTTTGTTTTTTTTTTCTGTTTTTAGCTTTGCAGTAATAAAACCAAATGCCGGCAGCATCAGCTTCTCTCACCAATTTAATGAAAATTTCCCACAAAACAAATAAACTCTACAACAGCAGCTACATAAAACTCTGGTCACAAAACAATAAAGGACAGAAAGAGAGCAAAAAAAAAACCAAAGCAACCCAAAACAAAATAATTTCATTAATTTGTTCTATTACAGATGATGATGTTGATGATAATGATGATGATTTTGTTTTAAGTATTGTCAGTATTTCAAATTTTTAGTGGCGATGAAAATTTTTGAAAATTGGTCGATCTTAATAGGCTGTAGGAATTTATCGAGAAGGCGTGAGATTTAAGGATACAGAAGTAGAAAAAAAATTAAAAAAAAAATGGAAACGACTTTTTTAATCTTCAGATTTTGGCTATTTTTGAAGGTCTGAAAGTCACATAATTTTTGCGAGATATAATAACCTCAAATGAGAATGGTAGTAAACTTTTCTAAAGCACTTTGATAAAAGAAAATTATTTATGAAAAAATTATTTATAAAAAAATTTTGATATCGATAACCAAAGTCGAGGGTATAACTTTTTAGTAGTGCTCCGCTGTAAATTTTGAATTTTGAAAATTTTGTCAAAATTTTATTTCTATAGAAAATTTTTGCACAATTTTATTTTGATACAAAATTTTTTCAAAATTTTATTTCTATAGAAAATTTTTGCACAATTTTATTTTTATACAAAATTTCGTCAAAATTTTATTTCTAACGAAAATTTTTGCACAATTTTATTTTTATACAAAATAAATAAAAATAAAAGAAAAAACATAAAATAAAAATTTTATTTCTATAGAAAATTTTGCAAATTTTATTTCATAAGATGTCATTGCTTTACTGGAGATTATCGTAGACGAGACAATGACAACATTATGGTTATTGCGTAGCCACCATAATCCCATTCAGGATTGGGAGGATGCAAAAAACAAATCTCCACAACACAGTTCATTAATAACATTTAACTGCTGTTATCTCAAAGTAGCTTCAAGCTATTTGCTAGTATTGCTGGAGAAAACTGCATATGCGACATTTTTTCCGGTTGTCCAGGATGTATTGCAGTTTGTTGTCTCATGATATAATTACGTGTTCCTGGCTTGCAATGCCATACTGGAGCCATGACCATAACACAATTTTATGTTGTTCACATTCAGTGTATTTGTGTGTGGACATATTTCACTTACATATCCTCGGCTCTTTTTGATATGGAATACTGGAATGAGTGTCACCACTTTAAGTCCGTTGGATGGAGGCAGCGTTGACAGTATTTTTCTGGCTCTTGTCCTCACATTATGATGTTTTCGTCCCCAAAAATCCCCAATTTAAATTTAAATTCCTCACAAAAATCCCCAATACATTTTTGACAATTTTTTTTAAGCAACAGGCTCTGCTGTAGAAAATCAGTAATAACAAGTATATAAGGCCGTAAGTTCGGCCAGGCCGAAGCTTATGTACCCTTCACCATGGATTGCGTAGAAACTTCTACTGAAGACTGTCATCCACAATCGAATTACTTGGGTTGCGGTAACAATTGCAAGGTATCTTATAACTTCCTAACACCGTAATATATACCACATAGTCCATACGAGGTATATATTAAACTAAAAAAGGCCGATTAAGTACGTATATAATTAAGTTTAAAGTTTCTATAGAAATAAAATTTTGACAACATTTTCTATAGAAGTAAAATTTGGGAAAAAAAATTTTCTATAGAAATAAAACTTGGAGAAAATTTTCTATAGAAATAAAATTTAGACAAAATTTTCGATAGGAATAAAGTTTTGACAAAATTTTCTATAGAAATAAAATTTTGACAAAAATTTTTTATAGAAATACAATTTTGACAAAATTTTGTAAGAAATAAAATTTTGATAAAAATTTTTGATAGAAATAAAATTTTGGCAAAATTTTGTAAAGAAATACAATTTTGACAAAATTTTCTATAGAAATAAAATTTAGATAAAAATTTCTATAGAAATAAAATTTTGACAAAATTTTCGATAGGAATAAAGTTTTGACAAAATTTTGTAAGAAATAAAATTTTTACAAAAATTTTTTATAGAAATACAATTTTGACAAAATTTTGTAAGAAATAAAATTTTCACAAAAATTTTTGATAGAAATAAAATTTTGGCAAAATTTTGTAAAGAAATATAATTTTGACAAAATTTTCTATAGAAATAAAATTTTGAAAATTTTTCTATAGAAATAACATTTTGACAATGTTTTCTATAAAAATAAAATTTTGGTAAATTATTTTTGGCTCATGTGGCAACCATGATTATGAACCGATATGGACCAATTTTTGTGTGATTGGGGATCGGCTATATATAACTATAGACCGATATGGACCAATTATGGCATAGTTATAAGCGGCCTTATACTAACACCACGTTGCAACTTTCAACCGGATCGGATGAATTTTGCTCCTCCAAGAGGCTCCGGAGATCTAATCTGGGGAACGGTTTATATGGGGGCATATAATTATGGACCAATTCTTGCGTGTTTGTTAGAGACCACATTCTAACACCAAGTTGCAAATTTCAACCGGATCGGATGAATTGAGCTCCTCCAAGAGGCTCCGGAGGACAAATCTGGGGATCGATTTATATGGGGGTTATATATAATTATGGGCCGATATAGACCAATTCTTGCATGGTTGTTAGAGACCATATACTAACACCACGTACCAAATTTCAACCGGATCGGATAAATTTTGCTCCTCCAAGAGGCTCCGGAGATCAAATCTGGGGAACAGTTTATATGGGGGCTATATATAATTATGGACCGATATGAACCAATTCTTGCATGTTTGTTAGAGACCACATTTTAACACCATGTTCCAAATTTCAGCCGGATCGGATGGAATTTGCTTCTCTTAGAGCGATCGCAAGCCAAATTTAGGGATCCGTTTATATGGGGGTTATATATACTTATGGACCGATGTGGACCAATTTTTGCATGGTTGTTAGAGACCATATACCAACACCATGTACCAAATTTCAGCCGGATCGGATGAAATTTGCTTCTCTTAGAGGCTCAGCAAGCCAAATTTAGGGGTCCGTTTATATGGGGGCTATACGTAAAAGTGGACCGATATGGCCCATTTGCAATACCATCCGACCTACATCAATAGCAACTACTTGTGCCAAGTTTCAAGTCGATAGCTTGTTTCGTTCGGAAGTTAGCGTGATTTCAACAGACGGACGGACGGACGTGCATGCTCAGATCGACTCAGAATTTCACCGCGACCCAGAATATATATACTTTATAGGGTCTTAGAGCAATATTTCGATGTGTTACAAACGTAATGACAAAGTTAATATACCCCTTATCCTATAGTGGAGGGTATAAAAACACACACACAGCCAACAAACCAACAGCTACTCAACGTAACACAAAAACTATTGGAACCTCGAAAAATTGTTTAGGGTTTTTTTTATATCTTCAGAGAACAACTAAAGCAATTCGATATACCTTCCGAAAATTTCTGTCGTTAATTACCAAAATTTTATCCGCACTGAAAAAAATATTGTCGTGAGGCCAAAGATTTCATGTCCTTAAAATAGAAATGCAAATTTTTCTTAGCATGCAAGACGCATTTCTCCAATATAAAGTTTTTTTCTTTGACCAAAAGTCGATAAACTTTTCAATGAAGTCGTATTGGCCTTATAATTAAGTGATTTGACTTAAAAATGGGTATCATAACATGAAAGAAAAAAATTTAAGCTAAGGTCAACTTAACTTTAACAATTCGAAAAATTTTTTTAAAATTAATGAAATTGTCTTTAAATTTTAAATCGTTCAAAAATAGGACATGGTTTCAACACTTTATTTTAAAGACGTTTTTTGCTTGAAACAGGGCATAATTTCTACTGGTAGTCGAGTCTGAATTTGGAAAATAAAGTTGTCGTTAACTCGTTTTTAAAGGACTTTGAAAACATATGAAGAAGAAAGCTGAAAAAGCGAAAAATTAAAATTTGCTTCCTAGAAGCAAGTACACAAAACTTAAATTTAAAAGAGAATTTTGTCTTAAAAGTATCCATACTTGAATCAATACCAAAATTGTAAAACTAGAAACAAAATCTTTGCAACCGGGCGTGCTTTTTTTTCAGTGCGGTACGTACGAATATATTATGGCGTAATAGTATACAATATATTACCATGTGAGAATCATATAAAAGTATAAGTTGTTCGATATACCTGTAAAGAGACAAATAAAAATTTTGAATTAGTTGAAAGAAAATCAAAAGTAAATATGAGTTTTAAAAAATTTAATTATTCAAATTTTGTTTTATTCTCATATTGCACAAATATTTGATTTAAAGTTTAGGTAAATCCTCTTTTCCTACATCCTCAAAAAAATCGCCTCTGTAACATATACTACCAAACATATTCTGTTTCAGGTATATATATATTTTCAGAATTTGTTCAAACAAAAAAATATGTGCGTTGTGCAAACATGTTATGTTTCATCCTAAGCATATATTTGTTTAAATCTCCAAATAGTTAATTCCAGTTTCTAAACATTTGTTTGCTGTTCATACGAAATTTCCAAACTTTAAATGTAAGGTCCCAAACATTATATGTCCATATTAACATATTTGTCCCAAACATGTTATACTAGTTTATGAACATTATATGCTTGCACTTAAAAATGTGCTAAACGTTTGAGTTCCAAACATATAATTCTTACACCGAAACGTATGAAAAACAGTCTTTTTGGTCAGTGTACATTTAAATTTGGGCGACAACATTTTCTCAATTAAATTAAAGCTCCTCAATATAAAGAAACAATTTATATTAAAACATGTAAGGAAAATTTAAAAACGGACGCAGCTCTGCCTCACTATGTAGATATACATTTTCGATGCCTTCGAAAATTTTATATCTATAGGACATTTTTGTCAAAATTTAATTTCTTTAGAATTTTTTTTTTTCAAAATTTCATTACTATAGGAAATTTTTGCAAAATTTTATTTCTATAGATAGTTTTTGCAATATTTTAATTCTATAGACATTTTTTTTCACAAAATTTTATATCTATAGGACATTTTTGTCAAAATTTAATTTCTTTAGAATTTTTTTTTCAAAATTTCATTACTATAGGAAATTTTTGCAAAATTTTATTTCTATAGATAGTTTTTGCAATATTTTAATTCTATAGACATTTTTTCACAATTTAATTTCAATTCTATAAGAAATTTTGTAAATTTTAATCTATAGAAAATATTATCAAAATTTTTTTTCTATAGAAACTGTGGCAAAAATTTTATTTCTATAGAAAATTCTTGCAAAAAAAAATCTTGCAATCTTATTTCTATAGAAAATTTTGTCAATGCTTTTTTCTAAAGAAAATTTTTGAAAAAAATTTTATTTCTATAGAAAATTTTGTCAAAATTTAATTTCTATAGATAGTTTTCGCAAAATTTCAATTCTATAGATAATTTCATTTCTATAAAAAATGTTGTCAATTTCATTCAATAGGAAATTTTGCAATCTTTTTTTCTCTAGATAGTTTTTGCAAAATTTCAATTCTATAAAATTTTTTTTTTTTCAAAATTTCATTTCTATAAGAAATTGCGTAAAAATTTTATTTCTATAGAAGCAAATTACACAATTTTATTTCTATAGAAAAATTTGTCAACATTTTATTTCTATAGAAAAGTTTATCAAACTTTTATTTGTATAGAAAATTTTGTCAACATTTTATATCTACACTAATAGAAATAATAATCTATATCTGTCCATAAAGCTCGAAAAATAATTGTATAATTAGATCTAATAGAAAAAGTTTCGTTATATTAACGAAATGTGTCGTTAAAAGTCATCCAATGAAACAAATTCGTTAATACAACGAATTTTTTGGTTAATATAACGAATTTTCTGTCAATCAACGTAACGTTTCGTACTATTAACGAATATTTTCATTGTATTAATGAAAATGTTTCGATATATCAATGAAAATTTTTCGTTGGCTGACTTTTAATGAAATTTTCTTTGTGTGTATAGAAAATGTTTGCAAAATTTATTTCTATAGCAGATTTTATCAAAATTTTATTTCTAAAGAAAATGTTTGCAAAATTTTATTTCTATAGAAAATTTTGTCAACATTTTATTTCTATATTATTATATATTATTTCTATATATTATATATTATTTCTAAAGAAAATGTTTGCAAAATTTTATTTCTATAGAAAAGTTTGTAATCACTTTATTTCTAAAGGACATTTTTGCAAAATTTTATTTCTATAGGAAATTTTGTCAAAATTTATTTCTATAGAAAATTTTGTCAAAATTGTATTTCTATATATATTTCTTCAAAATTGAATTTCATTTCTGTACTATATTTTGTCAGTTTCATTCTATAGGAAATTTTGTGAAATTTTTTCCTATACATACCCAGCAAAAAAATTTGGAAGTTCTTCTTAAGGCACAACTTTAAAAGCACTTCCAAAAACGTCCTCCGAAAGACGTTCTTTATTTTAACTGCACAGTAAGTTCATTTGAGTCAATTTTTTATAACCCGCTATTTTCATATTTTTAATGGGATATTTAAAATTTTATTGTTTCAAATGGGTTAAAAACAGATTAAAAATTAATAAAATAGTGCAAATTATAAAAATTTTGACGAAAAAAATGCTAAATCCTTTCTAGAAAAATTGCGAATTTTTGAAAATATTTGATGTCAAACATTCCAGACAAGCGTTATAATGCATTAAAAATGATAAAAACAATTAAAAAATTATTTATTCGTCAAAATATAACAAAATACTTTATTCACATCCAAATCACTGGATTCACATCACAGCTTAAGAAGTGATGCAAATTCAGTGCAGCTGCTGTTGAAATGGTGGACATCCGTTCTATGACAAGTCCATGCTAAAATCATCGCTTCTACGCCAATTTTGCACCACTTCCGTATCCAAAAGAAAAAAAGCTTTTTTTGCTGGGTAGTTTTGCCAAACTTTCATTTAATTTCTATAAGAAATTTTGTCAAAACTTTAATTCTATAGAAAATTTTTGCACAATTTTATTTCTATAGCAAATTTTGAATTTTGAAAATTTTGTCAAAATTTTATTTCTGTAGAAAAAATTGACAAAATTTTATTTCTATACAAAAAAAAAAATTATTTCTATAAACAATTTTGTTAAAATTTTATTTCTATTTATTTTTTTTATTTTATTTTTACACAAAATTTTGTCAAAATTTTATTTCTAAAGAAAATTTTGTCAAATTTTATTCCTAAAGAAAATTTTATCAATTCTCATAAAATTCCATTAGAATGTACGCGTAAAGGCAATTACATGAAATTAATTATATATGCAAAATCATGTTTAATAGTGTAATGCATTCTAATGCATAATTGAGTGTTATTCAATGAAATGTGCTCTTAATTGGATTAGTAAGTGTTTCCCATTGCAGCAGCAGACATATGAAAGCTTGGTTTCTCTATTATAATTACGAACTTTATCATATTATCATCAGTAGTATTTGTGTGTGTGTTTTTTTTTCTTTCTTGTTTTTCCATCACTATACCCTTCATTTGTATAACCATTTACATTTGCCAGCTCATAATCTGGTTAGAAATACCAAAACCATTTATATGTGCATAAATTGCATGTACAAATTCATTGCCATGAACAACAACAAACCGATTATAATTTAGTGTTTTTGTTGCATTCCATTTCACTAGCAACAATGTTGAAACAACATAAATATGCATCATGTATATAGTGCTGCCAGTAGTTGCGTGGCTCTTGTGTCCAAATTGTGTTCCAAAAATCCCCAATTAAAATTAAAATTCTCCAAGAAATGTTTAATAGTTTTTTCATTAAAAAATCAACAAAAATTTGTTGTCCTCATTAATGAAAAATTTGTGGGAAGTCCCCCAATACTGACAACTCTACCCGCATGAATTTCCCATCGAATCCCTAACTCTTCCCTATAAACACCACAAGTCCCCATGTGCAAAAAAAAAAATCCCCATCCCCCATACTGGCAACCCTACATGTTTATGTGTTGTCAGTAGTTGTGTAGCTCTTGCGGCAAAATTGTGTTCCAGAAATCCCCAATTAAAATTAAAATTCCTCACAAAATTCTCCAAGAAATGTTTAATAGTTTTTTTTATTAAAAAAATCAACAAAAATGCATTGTCCTCATTAACGAAAAATGTGTGGAATATCCCCCAATACTGACAACTGTACCTGCTTGAATTTCCTATAGAATTCCCAAGTTTTCAGCTTCATAAGTTTCTTTCTGATTTACCAAAAACAAAATCCCCACTTTAGGATAAAATCCCCACAACATCTCCATATTTCTTGAAATTCCCTATAAATACCACAAGTCCACACGTGAGAGAACAAATCCCCAATTTGCGAAACCATCCCCCCATGCTGGCAACCCTATACATATATATGTACATAAATAATTTGTTTTCTATACATAGAGGATTTTATATAAATTTTTGGAATTTTCATACAAATATGAATTTATGGCCAGTTCACTGACTTCTTGCGCTTGAAACAAAATATCCAAAAATTGGTTAAATGTGAAAAATTTACATAGACTATTTCCCTTGCCGGGTTTTCACTCCCCCCATGAAAAGAGTCATAATTCATGGCATGTCTATTTGAAACTCCCTACTACTGCGGTCCCCAAAAAGATAACTTACGCCCTTCATATATGAGCAAATTTACAATATCGCTGGTAATGGAACTTTTGATGTTTTCGAAAAACACACACACACACACATACACCCACAAGTTGAACACAAACACCATCACTCCGATAATTGAGTTGGCCGACAGTTATCCATGAAATACTCACTGCTAATTTTCTGCATTGTTATGATGGAACATTCGACGATGTCCAGAGTTCACTCAAAAAACACAACGACATCATCGTCAAAAATCCCATTTTACAAAATTAGTTATCCACTTAATGTCATACTTACAGTGAGTAAGTTTGATAGTCGCACATTATGGAATATCGTATGGCATAATGTAAAGTTTCTCATGGCAATTGGGGCATCTGCTTATTTTGTGGCAGACAGTTGTTGGCAAACAACGATGATGTGTTACAATCAAAAGAGGAAAATATGAAAAATTGGTGAAGTTTGTAAAAAAAAAACAAATATATACAGCAGTAAGTTCGGCCAGGCCGAATCTTAAATACCCACCACCATGAATCATATATACAAGTTTCCTTCGAAAATTTCAGAAATACCCAGTCACCATTCTATGGTGGTAGGTATAAAAATACAAGAATCTTGATTCTGAAAATTTTGTTTCTAATGATTTTTTTTTGCAAAATTTTATTTCCGTAGAATATTTCGTCCAAATTTTATTTCTAACGAAAATTTTTGAAAATTTTATTTCTAACGAAAATTTTTGCAAAATTTTATTTGTACAGAAAATTTTTGCAAAATATTATTTTTATAGAAAATTTTTGCAACAAATTATTTTCATAGAAAATTTTTGCAAAATTTTATTCCTATAGAAAATTTTTGCAAAAATTTATTTTTATTGAAAATTTTTGCAACAAATTACTTCCGTAGAAAATGTATGCAAAATTTTATTTCCACCGAAAATGTTGGCAAAATTTTTTTATAGAAAATTTTTGCAACAAATTATTTTCATAGAACTTTTTTGCAAAATTTTATTCCTAAAGAAAATTTTTGCAAAATTTTATTCCTATAGAAAATTTTTGCAACAAATTATTTCCATAGAAAATTTATGCAATATTTTATTTCTACAGAAACATTTTGCAAAATTTTATTCCCATAGAAAATTTTTGCAAAAATGTATTTCCATAGAAAACTTTTGCAAAATTTTATTCCTATAGAAAATTTTTGCAACAAATTACTTCCGTAGAAAATTTATGCAAAATTTTATTTCTACAGAAAATCTAGGCAAAATTTTTAACAGAAAATTTTTGCAACAAATTATTTTCATAGGAAATTTTTGCAAAAAAAATTTTTTTTAAATTTATGCAAAAATTTATTTTTATAGAAAATTTTTGCAACAAATTTTGCAAAATTTTATTTCTGTAGAATATTTTGTCCAAATTTTATTTCTAACGAACATTTTTGCAAAATTTTATTTTTATAGAAAATTTTTGCAGCAAATTATTTTTATAGAAAATTTGTGAAAAATTTCAATTTTTGCAAAATTTTATTTTTATAGAAAATTTTTGCAACAAATTACTTCCGTAAAAAAATTATGCTAAATTTTATTTCTACAGAAAATTTAAGCAAAATTTTTTACAGAAAATGTTTGCAACAAATTATTTTCATAGAAATTTTTTGCAAAAATTTATTTTTATAGAAAATTTTTTCCAAAAATTTATTTTTATAGAAAATTTTTGCAACAAATTATTTCCATTAATAATTTTTGCAAAATTTTATTTCTACAGAAAATTTTTGTAAACTTTTATTCCTATAGAAAATTTTTGCAAAAATTTATTTCCATAGAAAATGTTTGGAAATATTTATTTCTTTAGAATATTTTGTTAAAATTTTATTTCTAATGAAAAATTTTGCAATATTTTATATCTAAAGAAATGTTTGTCACAATTTTATTTCTCCAGAACATTTTTGTTCCAATTTTATTTTTCCAGAAATTTTTGAAAAATTTGATTTTCAGAAAATTTTGCAAAATTTTATTTTTATAGACAATTTTTCAAAAATTCTTTCTTTCTCTAGAAAAAATTTCCAATTTTTTTTATAGAAAATGTTTGTAAAAATTTTATTTTTATAGTAAATTTTTCCTTTTTGGTGGGGCAGAATTTTTGGCGAACAATGATGGTGTGCAGCAATCAAAAGTGGAAGATATAAAACTGCAAGGATCGTGTTTTTGCAATTTTTATTCGCAAAGGAGGTTTTTGCAAAATTTTATTTCTCTAGAAAATATTTGCAAAAAATTGTTGCACAATTTTATTTTATAGAAAATTTTTGCAAAATTTTATTTCCATAGAAATATTTTGCTAAATATTATTTCATTTTTGTTATTTTGATTTCAGCTTAAAACCATTTCGTTGACTAAACTACAAGGGTAGCGTATTTTATTTCTAAAGAAAATTTTGTCACAATTTTATTTGTATCATATTTCACTCCTACAGATTTTTTTGCTAAATTTTATTACTATAGAAATTTTTTGTATAATTTTAAAACGTTTTGAGAAATCTTATTTCGATAGAAAATTTTTGTAAAAATTTTATTTCTATAGAAAATTTTGTCAAAATTTTATTTCTATAGAAAATTTGTCAAAATTTTATTTCTATAGAAAATTTGGTCAAAATCTTATTTCTATAGAAAATTTTGTCAAAATTTTATTTCTATACAAAATTTTGTCAAAATTTTATTTCTGTAGAATATTTTGTCAAAATTTAATTTCTATCCAAAATTTTGTCAAATTTTTTTTTCTATAGAATATTTGGTAATATGTTTTTAATGTAATAAAAAAAGAAGATTATACAATTTCTTTTATTTAAAGTTGTTTTTTTTAAGGAAATTTATCCTGAATATTTTGTAAATGGGATACCATAAAAGTAAAGTTTTAAAAAGTATTTGTTTCAGTTAGCGTCTATATTTTATTAGTAACGAAAGTCACTTCAAAACTCTGTTTTTCATAGAAATCATTGAATTTCATATATATGAACCTCATTTTTTTCCATGTCATGTATATTGATTTGTGATTTTAATTTCGCTTAAAATTATTAACTGATTTTTATTAACTTGCTTATTTCCCTCATTATGGAAAAATAATTGCCACAATGACAAATTGATGATTAATCAGAGACAAAGTGAAATTTCCAACACTACCATCACACAGCAATCCATCGAAACCACCATACGATCAATCATATTTGCCAAAGTATGAAGCACCCATTGGAGCAAAGTCAGAGATCCAAGTATGATAGTCAATCGTCTACATATTTGTATGACTATTCCAAGTGAAATCTAAACACATATTAATTAACCCTATTATTTGTAATTTATTCAGCAATAATTTGCCAACGCCACGAGAATTCATTTAATTATGCTTGGTTGTCATACCAACAATAATGTCAGAGAAGGAACGTCACATGGCATAAATCATTCGAGTGAAGCTGGGCTGCTTCAACACTTCAATTGAAAGTAATTCAAAAGAAAAAAATTTTTGGAAGCTAGAAGTATTCACAGAAGGGTTGAGCCGAATATAGGATACCCTACAGGAACTTTTAGTTATCGCTTTAAGTCATACTCCTGTTGTAATGAAATTTTGGCACAATTTCTTATAGAAAGGAAATTTTGGATAAAATTTCCTATAAAAATAAAATTTGAACAAAATTTCTTATAGTAACGAAATTTTGACAAAATAGCAACGAAATTTGCATAAAATTTTCAATAAAAATAAAATGTTGACAACATTTCTTATAATAAAGAAATTTTGAAAAAATTTTCCTATTGTAATGATATTTTGGCCCAATTTCTTATAGAAATTAAATTTGGATAAAATTTCCTATAAAAATAAATTTTTAATAAAATGTCTTATAGTAACGAAATTTTGACAAAATTTCCTTTAGCAACGAAATTTTGGACCAATTTCTTATGGAAATGAAATTTGGATAAAATTTCCTATAAAAAAAAAATTCTGACAAAATTTTCTACAGTAAAGAAATTTCGATACCATTTTCCATATCAATGAAATTTTGAAAAAATTTGCTACAGTACAGAAATTACAAAAAAAAAATCCCATTTTGAAATGAAATTTTGAAAAATTTTCTTGTTGTACAGAAATTAAAAAAAAAAAATCCTATTGTAATGAAATTTTGAAAAAAAATCTTGTTTTAAGAAATTTTTTCAAAATCAAATTTAAAAATCTTCACTGTTGGAAATATTGACAAAATTTCTTACTGTAGGGAATTTTTACACAATTTCGTTACTGTGGAAAAATTTTAAAAAATTCTCTATAGAAATGAAATTTTGAAAAAAAAAAATCCTAGGGAAATGAAATTTCGACAAAATTTCCCATTACAATAAAATGTTGACAAAACATCATATAAAAAATAAACTTTTAGGGGATATTTTGTAATTAGTAAGAAATTTTGTCAAAATTTCCTATTGAAATGAAGTCAAAAGAATCTTCTCTATAGGCAATATTGATAAAATTTCTTTAATGTAGAAAATTTTTATACAATTTCTTTACCGTAGAAAATTTTGTTAAAATTTAAAAAAAAAATCTATAGAAAAGGAATTTTGAAAAAATTTAGTATAGAAATTAATTTTTTCCAAAATTTCCCACCGCAATAAAATGTTGACAAAATGTGGTAAAGAAATTTTGACAAAATTTCATATAGTAAAGATATTTTGACAAAAATTTCGACAATAAAGAAATTTTGACAAAATTTTCAACAGCAAAGAAATTTTGACCAAATATAGTAAAGAAATTTGACAAAAATTTCGACAATAAAGAAATTTTGACAAAATCTCGAACAGTAAAAAAATGTTGACCAAATTTCCTACAGTATAGAAATTTTTACAAAATTTCCTACAGTAAATAAATTTCAATAAAATTTCGAAAAAAAATTGCTACAGTACAGAAATTAAAAAAAAATCCTATTGTAATGAAATTTTGAAAAAATTTCTAATAGTAAGAAATTTTGTTAAAATAAAATTTAAAAATCTTCACTGTTGGAAATAACATATTGACAAAATTTCTTACTGTAGGGAATTTTTGCACAATTTCGATACTGTGGAAAATTTTGAAAAAATCTCTATAGAAATTAATTTTTTAAAAAATTACCTATGGAAATGAAATTTCAACAAAATTTCCTATTGCAATAAAATGTTGACAAAACATCCTATAAAAAATAAACTTTTATAGGATATTTTGTAAATAGTAAGAAGTTTTGTCAAAATTTCCTACTGAAATGAAATCAAAGGAATCTTCAATATAGGAAATATTGACAAAATTTCTTTAATGTAGGAAATTTTTGCACAATTTCTTTACCGTAGAAAATTTTGTCAAAATTAAAAAAAAAAAAAAAAATTCTATAGAAAAAAAATTTGCTACAGTACAGAAATTTACAAAAAAAAATCCTATTGTAATGAAATTTTGAAAAAAAATCTATAGTAAAAAATTTTGTCAAAATAAAATTTAAAAATCTTCACTGTTGGAAATAACATATTGACAAAATTTCTTACTTTAGGGAATTTTTACACAATTTCGTTACTATGGAAAATTATGAAAAAATTCTCTATAGAAATGAAATTTTGAAAAAATTTCCTATTGTAAAGAAATTTCGACAAAATTTCCCATTGCAATAAAATGTTGACAAAACATACTATAAAAAATAAACCTTTATAGGACATTTTGTAAATAGTAAGAAATTTTGTCAAAATTTCCTATTGAAATTAAATCAAAAGAATCTTCACTATAGGAAATATTGACAAAATTTCTTTAATGTAGGACATTTTTGCACAATTTCTTTACCGTAGAAAATTTTGTCAAAATTAAAAAAAAAAATCTATAGAAAAGGAATTTTGAAACAATTTAATATAGAAATTAAATTTTTACAAAATTTCCCACAGCAATAATATGTTGACAAAATATGGTAAAGAAATTTTTACAAAATTTCATATGGTAAAGATATTTTGTCAAAAATTTCGACAATAAAGAAATTTGGACAAAATGTTCAAGATTAAAGAAATTTCGACCAAATTTCATATAGTAAAGAAATTTGACAAAAATTTCGACAATAAAGAAATTTTGACAAAATTTCCAACAGTAAAGAAATTTTGACCAAATTTCCTACAGTATAGAAATTTTTACAAAATTTCTTATAGTAAAGAAATTTCAATAAAATTTCCTATATCAATGAAATTTCGAAAAAATTTGCTACAGTACAGAAATTTACAAAAAAAATCCTATTGTAATGAAATTTTGAAAAAAATTTCTTATAGTGAGAATTTTTTAAAAAATAAAATTTAAAAATCTTTACTGTTGGAAATAACATATTGACAAAATTTCTTACTGTAGGGAATTTTTGCACAATTTCGATACTGTGGAAAATTTTGAAAAAATCTCTATAGAAATTAATTTTTTAAAAAATTTCCTATGGAAATGAGATTTCAACAAAATTTCCTATTGCAATAAAATGTTGACAAAACATCCTATAAAAATTAACTTTTATAGGATATTTTGTAAATAGTAATAAGTTTTGTCAAAATTTCCTTCTGAAATGAAATCAAAGGAATCTTCAATATAGGAAATATTGACAAAATTTCTTTAATGTAGGAAATTTTTGCACAATTTCTTTACCGTAGAAAATTTTGTCAAAATTAAAAAAAAAAAAAATTTCTATAGAAAAAAAATTTGCTACAGTACAGAAATTTACAAAAAAAAAATCCTATTGTAATGAAATTTTGAAAAAAATTCTATAGTAAAAAATTTTGTCAAAATAAAATTTAAAAATCTTCACTGTTGGAAATAACATATTGACAAAATTTCTTACTTTAGGGAATTTTTACACAATTTCGTTACTATGGAACATTTTGAAAAAATTCTCTATAGAAATGAAATTTTGAAAAAATTTCCTATTGTAAAGAAATTTCGACAAAATTTCCCATTGCAATAAAATGTTGACAAAACATACTATAAAAAATAAACCTTTATAGGACATTTTGTAAATAGTAAGAAATTTTGTCAAAATTTCCTATTGAAATTAAATCAAAAGAATCTTCACTATAGGAAATATTGACAAAATTTCTTTAATGTAGGACATTTGTGCACAATTTCTTTACCGTAGAAAATTTTGTCAAAATTAAAAAAAAAAAATTTATAGAAAAGGAATTTTGAAACAATTTAATATAGAAATTAAATTTTTACAAAATTTCCCACAGCAATAATATGTTGACAAACTATGGTAAAGAAATTTTTACAAAATTTCATATGGTAAAGATATTTTGTCAAAAATTTCGACAATAAAGAAATTTTGACAAAATTTTCAACAGTAAAGAAATTTTGACCAAATATAGTAAAGAAATTTGACAAAAATTTCGACAATAAAGAAATTTTGACAAAATTTCCAACAGTAAAGAAATTTTGACCAAATTTCCTACAGTATAGAAATTTTTACAAAATTTCTTATAGTAAAGAAATTTCAATAAAATTTCCTATATCAATGAAATTTCGAAAAAATTTGCTACAGTACAGAAATTTACAAAAAAATCCTATTGTAATGAAATTTTGAAAAAAATTTCTTATAGTGAGACTTTTTTTAAAATAAAATTTAAAAATCTTTACTGTTGGAAATAACATATTGACAAAATTTCTTACTGTAGGGAATTTTTGCACAATTTCGTTACTGTGGAAAATTTTGAAAAAATCTCTACAGAAATTAAATTTTTAAAAAATTTCCTATGGAAATGAAATTTCAACCAAATTTCCCATTGCAATAAAATGTTGACAAAATATCCTATAAAAAATAAACTTTTATAGGATATTTTGTAAATAGTAAGAAGTTTTGTCAAAATTTTCTATTGAAATGAAATCAAAAGAATCTTCACTATAGGAAATATTGACAAAAAATGCCACCTAATTCAATTTGAAATTTTCACCTTATTTATAGATATTTGAAAGCTACCAAACTTCCGTTTGTATATATTACAAATAATATTAATAATGTGAAAAAAACTTAATTTATTAAATTTATAAAAACTTTCTTCTCAATAATGAAATGAAAAATTATTAAACACTTTCTTTCCTCCAGGCAATTCTTGTTTAGCTAAATTGTATCTACCTAGTAAGTTTTAAGATAATTTTCTCTTGCTGTTAGGTATTTTTTGCCAGTAAAACAAATTGTTTAAGCAGGTCAAATGTTAACAGTGTCAGTTTCATGAAACAAAAACACAAAAAAACAAATGGAAATTAAGACAAAAAAACACAATGAAATGCCGACAACAATAAAACGAGGATGGCAAAGTTTCTTGTTAACAGAATTCTTATTTTTTTGTTGTATTTGTCTTTTTTGTCAAGGCC